>NC_067474.1:168524333-168824333 GCF_947179515.1 Apodemus sylvaticus
TCCTAAGTATGTATGTAATACAGGGGAGTAATCACACTTCTTGTTCTAAGTATAGGTTTGTAATAGTGTGGTAGTCACCGCAGTAAGCACACACGTGGCTCTATGCTGCACATTTTGTCTCTCAACAACACAAGAGAAAAGTAAAATGACCAGAATAGAAACAGTGGCATCCAATGGCATTGCATGATGATCCAATGGCACTGCATGACAATCTGATGACATTACATGAGAATCCAATGGCATTGCATGGCGATCCAATGGCATCACATGACATTCCAAAGGCATTGCTCTGGCTGACTGTGGCCATCAGCTCTCTCTCTCTCTCTCTCTCTCTCTCTCTCTCTCTCTCTCTCTCTCTCTCTCTCTCTCTCTCTCTCTCCTCTGCATTTGTTCCTGCCTGCCTGACAGAGCAGCAGGTGTGTTGCTCCTCAGAGATGCCTCCTATCTACCTAGGTCCAAGAAAATGTCCACCTCTGATGGCCTGTCTCTGTGCCAGGTCGCACAAGATCTTTCTCCATCCTAGCAAGGCATCTACTGTAAGTAGCAGAGGCATGGAGGGGGTGGGGGATGCCGGCGAGCACAGAAGGAGCAGACAGAAGCGCACCAGGAGCAAGGCTCAGCTAGCTCTGCTGCCTAAGAACCGCCCCCCCCCCCCGCCCCCCATAGATGCCAGCCTCAGCAGGGGTCCTGCTCCTGCAGAGAAGTCTCTTGAGCTGTGGGATCAGCAGAATCAAGGTGCAGTGGTCCCAGTGATGAAGCCAGGATGACCCTGGAGAGGCTGAGCTACAGTGACTCCACCCTGCTAGTCATCGGTGAGAACTCCCAGGGCAGAGAGTATAGGGAGAGGTGTGCTCTGTAGCAGGCACAACTGTACAGTGTGCCTTCCACCCGACTGTGGTCACCCTTAGCAGACGTCTAGACCCATAGCAAGGCACACCTTCAAAGTCTTCAATGTCTCGACTGCATTGAGATAGCCCGAGGCCTTGTGCAGTTAACCACAGAGTTGCTAACTGTGAGTTGGTGTATGCCCCTTCTGGGGAAGGAGCCCCTGCGGAGGAGCTATGTGTAGGTGACTGATTCTAAGAGAGGAAGGACCACAGGAAGGTCATGCACGCCCCGCGGACGACCCTGCAACCACATGAACTATACTAATTGGACTCACGGTTATTGATAACGAGTGGGGACATGAGGTTGGCACGGTTGCACGGTGGGCAGCGACATGAGGTTGGACAGGGTCGGTGGTGAGTGGAGTTGATCAAAAATGCATTGTGCGATGCATAAAGTTTTCAGTGATAGAAGTATCTATCACTTCTATCAAAAGAACACCTCTAGGCTGAAGCTCCCCCTGGTTCTGTCCCCCGGGTCCCGCCCCTGGTTCTACTCCTTTGCCCCGCCTCCCAGTCTCACCCCAGGTCCCGCCCCTGGTCCCGCCCCTGGGTCCCGCCCCTGGGTCCCACTTCCTGGCCCAACCCTGCTGCTTTCTACTCATCTGCCACTTCAGACCAACCCAGTGACCTTAAAAGTATGGCAAGCACCCGGAGAGCAAAGAAAGACCAGCACAGACCTGTCTGTGGCTGGAAGAGGCACACCCAGTGGTTTGACACACTGTAGTCTCTGTTTAGAGGCTGCTTCTTGCAGGCCTCAGTGGGGAAGCGGGAAGTGAGGTCACCTCTCACTGGCATCTGGTGCTGTCCATCAACAATATAGCACTGTTGAGCTAGAGGCTGCCCCAGTTCAGGGAGCAGAGGGTCACTGAAGGTCATTTTATTTTAGAACTGTAAAGGATATAGACACTGCCAAGTTCACGACCTCATTTAGAACCAGGGCATTGAAGACCCAGCACCAGAGAGATCTCTCCAAATGAACATAGTGACTCACTCAGTTTGGGTTTGGTGTCCGCTGAGTGACCCCGGAGGTGGCGGCTGCTTCCTGCCTTTTCCGCTTCCTGCTCACTGCTGATGGCCTGTTTTGCTCCCCAGTTGGGAGAGGGCTTGGTGAGGCTGCAATGGGACACAGAACTTGGGCTTTCTCTCATTGTCAACCTCTGGAACCTCCCCAGCCTCTGGCTGTTCACTGCTGCCCTCCTGAGTGTTTCTCAATCTTTACAAGCAGAGGAAGGCTGAGATGAACTTTACTTCTACTAGGGACTCTTTGTAAGAAACAAAACTTCACTGGAATCCATAGCAACAGGGGCCGTGGTAACCTGGAGCCCTAGACAGGTTCTCCAGAGGTAAGAACCAACATGATGCAAACCTTTTACAGGAGACCTGTTAGACTGTCCTAAACAACACAGGTCGGGAAGTCCAACAATGACCATCTGCTTAGTTCATGAGGCTGGTGCCTCAGGGGTCTTGACACACTATCAGAAGGTGACAGGTTCCCTAGAGAGTCACTGATTAGATTGAGCTGAGGTTGGGAGTCTGAGGAGGCTGGAGGCTGACTTTAGCAGAGGTTGGAGTAATGGTCTCCAGACGCAGGCGAGCTCTGCTTCTCCCCCAGACCTTGTCACATCCCGGCCACCCTTTGGAGGATGTCACCCACTTACAAAGTGTCTCTTCCTGCCTCAGTTAACCCATTTGGAAGTCACTTCCCAGACCTGCCCAGAGGTGCTCTCTTCAGAGACTCCAAACTTTGGCCAGTGCCCATCAGTGTTGCCCACCACACCTGGGAGGTCTCCAAAAACTTTCATCTCCAGCTCTGCAGCAGGAAAACCTGGGAGCCACAGGCAAGTCTCACCATGCAGGTACGTATGTCTGTCCATCCCAAGACCCCGGTGAGCTCCTGCATGTGTCAAGAGATCCCAGAACCAGGAAAGCTTCGATCGTCTTTGCTCCCGTGGTCTGCATGCTAGCTAGCTCTGTGTCAACTCAAAACAAGCCAGAGTCAGCGGAGGGAAGGGAGCTCCATTTTAAAAATGCTTCCATGAGATTGGGCTAGAGACAAGTTGGTGGAACATTTTCATAACTAGTGATTGATCTGGGAGAGCACAGCCCGTTGTGAGTTCTATAAAAATAAAAGCCGGTTGAGCAAGCCTCGAGGATCCAGCCAGTAAGCAGCGCCCCTCCCATGTCCTCTGCATCTGCATCAGATCCTGCCTCCGAGGTTCAGGCATGCTTGAGTTCTTGTCCTAACTTCCTCCAACGACAGATAGTGAGTAATACAGAAATGTGTGGTGCTCAATAAATCTGTTCCATCCCAAGATACTTTTGGTGCTGGTGTTTCATCCCAGCAATAGCAACCCTCTTAGAGACATATGAAGGGTGTCCTGCTGGGGTCCTGTGGGGGACCGCCCTGTACTGGGGAATGTAGGGGAGAGGTGTCTTGAGTGCTTCAGGAGGCTGTGGGGTGAGGGGAACTGTGTGAGTGAGGTAAACACGGGAGAGAAGGCACTTCAGAAGACAGGTGCATGATCGGGGGCAGGACTCCGGGGCAGGAGTGGGGAGGCTGTGGGTAAGCCTCCCGTGTCCACTACAACAGAGCACTGCCACTCGGGCACTGGGAAACAACTCAACTTGCGCTGTTTTCTCTCCTGAAGCCAGAGTCCAAACCTGAACCTCCCAGCCCCTCCCAGACTCATCAGGAGAGTCAGTGCCGAGCTTTGTCTAGCTGAGGGTGGTGCTGCCCTTCCTCTGGGCAGCCTTGGCTGTCTCTGCCCTGTGGTCACTTCCTCTTCTTTCTGCCCTCGCCCTTGCCCTCTGCACCTTGTATGAAGACATGGGAGATAGTGGAAGCTCTGAGAGCCCCCTCCTCAAACACCTTTCCCCCAAATCAAGCCATAGTTTCTGGAATTAGGGTCTAGCACCTGGAGACATTATTAGCCCAGGCCAAGATTCATGGGTGGGGCCAGGATGATAGGAATTGGGCGGGGCCAGCTCAGGGCACATGCAGTCTGGGGTGCTGGGAGACTGAGGCAGGCAGGTTCCAAGATCTTTAAGGAGCAATCTGGTTGATCCTGCCCTGAGCAAGCACCTGCCCTCTGGGATGTTGTTACATATCTAAGGACAGGAAAAAGATTTATTTCTTCAGGGACATTTGTTTTTAGCCAAAAAGTAACTTTCTTTCAACCTGTCCTTTTTCAGCGTGCAATGCAGGGATGACTCCCAGGTCAGACTGAGCCGGCAAGAGCAGATCTGCTGGCTTGCCGTGCTCTAAAGAATTAACCTCTGAAATAAAGAGCAGCCACATGTCTTGAGGCCACTGAGGAGTCTCTGGGATACTGCTTTTCCTGCCCGTCCCTTCTGGGGCCTGGTCAGCTGCAGGCTTGACCCCAAGCAGGATTGTCAGACACTTCCCACTTGACGGGAGGGTTCAGACCTTTGGAATACAGTCATCGGCTGTTTCATGGTGGCTGGGAGCCATGTTCCCTACCCCTCATATCTGCCCCACACTCCCCACATACAAAGGCTACAGTCTTTTCTTTCTGTCTGCCAAGATGCTGTGTACTGGGCTGAGGGGGTGGGTCAGTTCAAGTGCTTGTCTGGTGTGCAGGAATCCCTGGGTTTGATGACAGGTGCCTCATGTTCAGTTCCGATAGCCTGTTTTTGCCCCATACCATGGAGATCCTGAAGCTTTGGATCCACAGGACTGGCCCTTGTATGTGCCCCAACCATTGGCAGACATTATAGATTTTGGAGTGAGCCAACTCAGAGCCCTGGATCAGGACCTGGGTGGCCGCTGAGCTGGTCCCCCTCGGGGTTTCCCTTATCCACACCACCGGGGTGCGCTCTCCAGCTCTGACTAGGCCACTCAGTGCTGCCACCAGCAGGAGGCGGGGTCAGCTCTCCCCTCCTGTTAGGGCAGTCTCTTAAGGGAATTCCACTTCTGTCCTGGGATGTCCTAGAAGAAGCAAGGCCTAGATTAAGTATGTGTGGCCATCCATGCCAAAGGACAGCACCAGAGACACCATCACGGTGGCACAGAGCAGGGGATTTGTGAATGCCAGGAAGAAGAGCAACCAGAGTCAGGATCCAGACGTGGCTGCAGAGGCGTGCATCCTGAGTGGAGTGGACAGCACACAGATGGAGGGTGGGGATCCTAACACCCCGCAACCCCGTGCAGAGCCGCAGGGCAAAGTCAGGCTTGGTTGTCATCTGGGAAATTCTGTGGCTTAGCTGTGCCCAGCCATGTTAATTCAGGAAGAGTGCACGTGTCAGAAAGGTAGTGTCAAGTATCACAAGTCCTCCTCCCCCTACTGTGAGCCGGCAATGCCAGGCCCCATACCACCCTCCTTTCTGCCAGGAGGAGTCCTTCACTTGGGTGTTGGGCTCCTCCTAGAAAAGAGACAGGGGTCTTCAGGCTGGGACATTTAAATAAGAAGATATTCTGTTTCTAATTTAATGACATCTCTGCCAGTAATTCTGAAACCATCATTGGCTCACACCGCTTCTGAAAGGGCCTCTCAAAGAATTTAAACCCACCATTTAAAATTCTCATTAAGGAAAGGAAATGATCCCTTTGGGGCCCAACCATTTTTTCCTTTGGTTTTCTGGTCCCTCCAGGTAAGGATTTCAATTTAGAGTTTTCCACATGGAAACCCGGAGCTGAGCCCCTTGCAGGTGGCTCCCTCCCCTGCAGTGGGGGGGGGGGGGAAAGCTGGGGGGGGCACCCGAATTTCCACATTTGATGAGAGCGAGAAGCCATTTATCACATTTCTGCAGTGTGATGTGTAGATTTTGTGCAACAGGCAGCTAGAAACGCGCTCTGTGTACATTTATTGGCCCGTCTCTGCATCTGTTGAAGAACATCAGGACCAGCGGGGACAAACTTTCTCCAAATATGCAATGTGCAAAACAGCCCAGGGCCCCTCACCCATCCCCAAACGGTGATTGCTTTCCTCCTTGGGAGACATTCACTTTCAAATGATCTTGTTAGATATTGTTAGGAATCTATCCATTTGCATAGCATGAATGTTAAAACTCAGAAAATACTCAACTGCCAATTAGCACCATCGAGTCTTTCCCTAATTAATCAGTCACGACCCCGAGGTTCCAGGTGCACTCCTCTAGCCGAGCACCAGCCAGCTCTTTGGACTTTGAGATCTCCAGAACTTCTCCAGGGGGTGGACAGCCAGGACCACGGCTGAACTCAAGCCCTCAAGCCAGTGTCAAGCCACGAGTCCCTGGGATGGCTGAGCACATTACTTCCTATTCTGTCTCTACCTCCTGACTCTTGAACGTTAGAAATTGCTCAGGGCCCAGCAAAGTCCAGCAGCTGGGCCTATTGGTGACAGACCAGCGTGAGAGTGACAAAGAGAACCTCACTCCATGGCTTCTGTCTAAATACTCACTCAGTGCACACACAGGACAGTCTGGTCTAGGGCATAGCTCCCTGCACAAGCGCAGGAAGGCAACAAGGCTTAGTGCTTCTGAGGGAAGCCTGGAGGAGTCAGGACACAGAGAGGAGGGAAACCAGGGAGGGGGGAACCCAGAGAGGGGGGGAACCCAGGGAGGGGGAAAACCAGAGAGGGGGGAAACCAGAGAGGGGGGAAACCAGAGAGGGGGGGAAGCCAGAGAGGGGGGAAGCCAGAGAGGGGGGAACCCAGAGAGGGAGGAACCAGAGGGGGGGGAACCCAGAGAGGGGGGAACGCAGAGAGGGGGGAAACCAGGGAGGGGGGAACCCAGAGAGGGGAGAACCCAGGGAGGGGGGAACCCAGGGAGGAGGGAAACCAGGGAGGGGGGAACCAGAGAGGGGGGAACCCAGAGGGGGGAAACCAGAGAGGGGGGAACCCAGAGAGGGGAAACCAGAGAGGGGGGAAACCAGGGATGGGAGAACCCAGGGAGGGGGAAAACCAGAGAGGGGGGAAACCAGGGAGGGGGGAAACCAGAGAGGGGGGAAACCAGAGAGCGGGGAACCCAGGGAGGGGGAAACCAGGGAGGGGGGAAACCAGAGAGGGGGAAACCCAGAGAGGGGGGGAACCAGAGAGGGGGGAAACGGGAGGGGGGAAACCAGAGAGGGGGGAAACCAGAGAGGGGGGGAACCAGAGAGGGGGGAAACCAGAGAGGGGGGAACCCAGAGAGGGGGGGAACCAGAGAGGGGGGAAACCAGGGAGGGGGGAAACCAGAGAGGGGGGAAACCAGAGAGGGGGGGAACCAGAGAGGGGGGAAACCAGAGAGGGGGGAACCCAGAGAGGGGGGAAACCAGGGAGGGGGGAACCCAGAGAGGGGGGAACCCAGAGAGGGGGGCACCCAGAAAGGGGGGAACCCAGGGAGGAGGGAAACTAGGGAGGGGGAACCAGAGAGGGGGGAAGCCAGAGAGGGGGGAACCCAGAGAGGGGGAACCCAGAGAGGGGGGAACCCAGGGAGGGGGGGAAACCAGGGAGGGGGAAACCAGGGAGGGGGGAAACCAGAGAGGGGGGAAACCAGAGAGGGGGGAACTCAGGGAGGAGGGAAACCAGGGAGGGGGGAACCCAGAGAGGGGGGAAACCAGGGAGGGGGGAAACCAGAGGGGGGGAAACCAGAGAGGGGGGAAACCAGAGAGGAGGGAAACCAGAGAGGGGGGAACCCAGAGAGGGGGGAAACCAGAGAGGGGGGAACCCAGAGAGGGGGGAAACCAGAGAGGGGGGAAACCAGAGAGGGGGGGGAAACCAGAGGGGGGGGAAACCAGAGAGGGGGGAAACCAGAGAGGGGGGGAAACCAGAGGGGGGAAACCAGAGGGGGGGAAACCAGAGAGAGGGGCAGATTCTGTACTCAGCTTCTTGCACAGTGAGTCCAAATTCCACGTAAGGAAGTAAATGTTTAAAAAAAATGCTAACCGAGCCTTTAAGGATTCCAAATGGACAGAGCCAGAACTTTCTCGCTCCCCAATTCATGTCTGTATTCTGAACACAGGTTGCACACACTTGTCACCGTAAGGGAGCAAAGAAGGCTGCTTGAGACACCTGAGCTCAGAGAGCAGGGTGCCGGGAACTTGCCGAGTTTCTGTTGTCCGCACCAATTTTCTTTGTTCTTGCAGAAACATAATGGTTTAATTACAGAAAACAACGGCTTTCAATATTTTCCTACTGTCGTTTCTCAGCATGTAAGAATCGAATTAGTATCTCTTTGGATTAGATTGTGTTAGAGTATTTGATTTCAAAAATGGATGCATTGAGCCTCTGACTTGAGTCTTGCAGGGAATCATTAAATGAATTTTGGATTGGAATTAGGATAGATTTTTCAACAGTTTCTGAAATGGCCCTAAATATCCATCTTTGTGTTAGCTTAGAGTGCCATTCTCTGTATCAATAATTATGAAATTCAAATATCTATCAATTCTGAAAAGATGTCAAGAATCTATGGCCTGAAGTATCAAATACCCAGCAAAGAGACTGGGGAGTTAGCTTTGTGGCTGAGAGCTCTGGTGCTCTGATCCAGGTTCATTCCCGGCACCTACAGTGTCCTGGAACTCCAGTTCCCATGAGATCCAAGGGCCTCTCGTCTCCTCAAGCACCGGACACATGTGGCGCATAAATATACACCAGGGCAAAACACTCAGACACACAAAACAAGATCATTTTTTTAAAAATCCGGCCAAAATTTAATTCTTCATGTGAAATTAAGCAAGAACCTTCAATTCATTCTTACACAAATCTGTTTTTGTCTTTAATATATGGTAGAGATTATAAAGATATGCAGAGACTTGTTTGAAAGTTTATGGTTTTTGGTTTTTTTTTTTAATCCATTTTATATATCTGTATCTATATGTTTGGGTTGCCTAACTTCTCAAGCACGCAGTGGTCCCAAGGAACCTGACTAAAGCATGAAGCTTCCAGAATAGAAGCCCAAGGTAAATGCTCAAAGAATTCGCTCAGAGAAATGGGTGCTGTGCAGATGGGCGAACATTGACCTCTGTGCACCTGAAATGGAAGGGAAGGCATCAGTTCAAAGCATAGGTAAGACCCCTAACCCCCTTATCCTCAGGTGAGACACAGGCCCAACTCCCAACCACCAGGACTCTACTGTCCGAACAAGACTTTGCCCCCAAGCTGGTGTCCAAGATTCTCCTTCTGCTGCTGGCTGAAGCTCCTTCCTGACACCATTTGTACCCAGAACCTGTCTCCAGCTGGGTCTGACGTTAAGGACTTAGGTCTTTGGCTGACTCTGTTTGTGTTCAGAAGAGGAAGTTTGAACAGATGGGCTAATTGGTCATTGTTCCCCAGAGACTGGATAAAGAATGAGCAGTCCCTTAGTGAGGCCTTCCTTGAGGCCCAGCAGCCCACCCTCCTACAACACCCAATTAGTGGCTCCTGCCCTGGAGCCTGCCAGCTGGGCGGGCTTAAAGTTCATTAAGAGTTTAAATAAACCCATTCATTTCTGTGAGCCTTAAAGAGTTTCCTGTAACCACCTTCATTACGTTTTAAAATGAGATCGGGGAGGGCAGCAATTAGAAAAATGTGGGCTTCAGCCAGGGGCACTGCACAGGAGTGCACAAATATGTCACCCTTTGCCCTCCTGTAGGATCTGGAAGAGACTGAGGTGTGAGCCCAGGCTAGGCTGTCAATCACAGCCTGTGGGGACCCAGAGGCCTCAGGTTCAGAGAGCTCTGGAGAAGGCCCAGTAGCTGAAGAGGAAGCAAAGCTTCTGCAATGGCCCCAGCAGCGTCTGTTTCTTCCCAGTCTGGACCAGGTATTCCGTTATGTTCAGCCAGTATCGCTCCTGGCCCATCGCCACATATCACTACACTACCACACATGGCCACAGTCTGTGCCCATGAAGATTGGAATATCGGCGACACAAAAACTTCCATTAGGATTCTTGGTGACAGATGAAGATACTGGATAACTGTCGCATTCTTGGCCTAGTCTTCGGAAGACACAGTCAATAATATTCCAATGTGGTTAGTTTAGACATTTCATTAAATAGGATATTGTCAATGGAATTCAGAAGACGGCACGCTTTTGCAAAGACAGTAACGGATACAACTTGCTTTTTAAATGCTCAGCAATAAAACCCCGCATGTCACTGATTCTGCCGCAGAGGCAGATAGATTCTTATTTGCTTTGAGTTCCCCAGCATTGCATAATATGTGCCGTAAACTACTTTCTAATGAAATCTGCAAATAAAATTTCCGACGGGGACTGCCTGCTGCGCACAGTGGAAATTTCCTGAGCTTTGGGGTTCGACTTTTCCTAGCTTCGACTTGTGGCCCTTCGGTTTCCTCTCCGGTGGATTGGGAAGCAGGCTCTGTAGTGCACAGAGGAAGCTCCCCAAGTGGTCCCTGGTTGCAGACTCATGGAACTCTGTATCATGGCCTCAACTCTGCATCTCTCGCACAGACACAGACTTCGAGAAGCGCCCTGCCCTCTGTTGATTTTGTCTTCCACTTGGGAAGAGTCTGCCTGTCCTCTTCAAATCCAGTATTCGCATATCTGAGACACTGAGGGTAACGCACCACATAGCTGAGTGAGGGCAGTGCCCCACCCCTGGGTGCCCCCAAGCAGATCACAGTGGAGCTGTGCCCTGTCTCCATGCACTTGGGATGTGCCAGCTTTTCTGGGTTGCTCAGAGCATGGCTTGAACATTTCCTTTCCTTAAAGGAAAGACCATGGCTGGGTGCTCTTGAAGCAAGCCACTAACAAGCCCCCCACCCCACCCCCAGGACTTTCCAGTCGACCTTATCCCACTGAAGAGCAGAGGAGACTGTCACCACATCCTAGGTGACAAAGCATCACCATGTCTTCTCTCGGGCTCATTGCACCTCATAAGCCCTGGATCTTGACCTGAGAGGCACTGCTGAGGAGAGTGACATAGAATGTGTGGGGGTGGTATTCTCTTTCTGTGAGGCTCAAGGTTCGAATCCCACCTCTTGAGAATTTCACCTCCCACAGGAAGGGGCTCTGAGCACAAGACTCTGGACAACTCTGCTGGGCTTGCCGCTGGCCGACCACTCTGGGTGTGCTGGCTGGTTTTGTGTGTCAACTTGACAGGAGCTGGAGTTATCACAGAGAAGGGAGCCTCCCTTGAGGGACTGCCTCCATGAGATCCAGCTGTAAGACATTTTCTCAATTGGAGATCAAGGGGGGAGGGCCCATTGTGGGTGGTGCCATCCCTGGGCTCGTGGTCCTGCATTCTATAGGAGAGAGGCTGAGCAAGGCAGGCGAAGCAAGTCAGTAAGTAATGTTCCTCCATGGCTCCTGCCTCCAGGTTCCTGCCCTGTGTGAGTTCCAGTCCTGACTTCCTTTAGTGATGAACAGCAATGGAAGTGCACTGGGCTAGCCCCTGGACGGAGGCCACCCACTGGAAAAGATCAGGCTGGATTCTTATGCAAAGCAGGAAGCAGATTAGGGCAGGAAGGTGGGAGCTAAGACTGTGTGTGGTGAGAGAGGGTGATGAGGTCCCTGGGCAGTTAGACAGGTAGGTAGGCCCCGTGTGTCTTCTCTGAAGGTCACAGAGAAGACACCCTGACTAACCATCTTGTATGCTAAGCTTGGAATGTTTTCAGAGACTTTTCAGATATCAGCACCAGCGTGTTGCCAGCTCTACATGACCCTTCTGTTCACAGGATAAAAATTCCCCATCTTTGCTTTACCGCCCTGGTCAGGTAGGGGAGCAAGCCCATGGCGGGCGACCGACAGTCTGCCGAGCCTGCAATCCCTGTGATTTAGGGTGATTAGGGCTTGGCTGTAATGAGTGCGTATTAAGCCTTCCTTCAGAGCCTACAGAACATTTGATTCATAAACAAATTACTCCGAGCCTGTAATGCAGGGGAAGGAAATAGCAGCTAATTTAACCAGTGAATCAATGGAGACAGCTCCCTACGCCTCATGCATTTCCGAGTACAATGGAGAAAATGAAAGTAATAAGAAGTGTAAAGCCTAATGAGCTAGGCCCAGCCCATGCCCTAGAGCCAGGACTCCAGGCCCAGCCCAGTCTCTCAGAGCCAGGACTCCAGGCCCAGCTGTGGAAGGCACCAGAACACGGGGTGACACAGTCAAGACAGAATTTGATTGTTCTGGAAGATGGTGGGCAGAAGAATCCAATGCTGGAGGAGGACAGAGTTGCTCATAAGGCCTCAGGACTGACAGAGACCCTCAGCAGTGGACCCTGCGGTCTTTCCTTTAAGCAACTGTGCTGGCTTCCTGCACTGGTTTCCCTCCATGGTGCACTGTGTTCTGTGAGATACACATGTGCTTCCCTATGTTAGCATTGGTAAATATGGTGATCACAACAGCAGAAACCAAACTAGGACAGACATCGTAGGACAGACGTCATTAAGAGGGCAGGGTGTCATGTTGATGGACCTAACCGTGTTGATTTGTGGGAGGAATGTGCGGGAGGCCTTTGGAACTTTGAGCTGGAAAAATCCCATGAATGCTCACGGCTCAGTGTCTGTTATCAGGAGCTGGGAAGATAAGAATGTTTGAGAGAAAGGCAGATGTTGGGAACCTGGAAGCACTGATTCTGATTTGAGGGAAGGAATTAGCACCGGCAGCAACAGGGGAAATCAGCTAGGGGGTGAGAGGAGGCGGGGGCGGGGGCGGGGGAGGGGGGCTGTCTTCCTTCTGCTGCTCCTGTTTTATCTGTCTGCTAGCAGAAGGTGTTACCTGTTGTTGGGTTGGGACTTCCCACATAGAAAGGCAATCAGCACAACCCCTCAGCTGAAGCTCCAGACTCAGTTGATTCCAACTCCTGCCAAGTTGACATTAAAACCAACCACCGCAGGTGTCTTTACACTTGTAACGATTATCAAATGTCAACTTATCAGAATCTAGAATGGCCTGGGAGAGGCTCCATCTTAGTGGTGCGTGGCCCTACTCCTGAAAGAGGCGCTTTCTGGACTGTTTACGATGGAGAAAGCCAGGTGAGCGCATCATCTGTTGCTCTCTGCAGATACAATGTGATCAGTTGCTCTCTGCCTCCAGAGTATGGATACAATGTGACCAGTCAGCTTCTGCTCCTGCCAACAGGACTCCCCTCCCTCCCTTCTTCTCCACTAGGTTGCTTTATCAGGGTATTAGGACCCCAGCAATGATACAGTAACTAAGACACTATTGAACGAGGAACCTGGGCGGTCCTGACCAGATCCAGGCTGTCAGTGCCAGCGGCCCAGGGTGGACTGGCAGACTTATGTCCTATGGAGAGCTTGAACGGTTGGCAGTCAGGCAGAAGTGTGGACAGGAGGTCCTTCCCTGCCACTGTGGGCTCCTGGGCAAGGACGGCACTCTTCTGAGCCTCCAGTGCCGTTTCTAGAAAATGACTGAAGCACCCACTGGGTGAGGGAGGGGCCTGTAAATCTCTGGCAGCCGCATCTAGAATTAGGAGCAGTCTCAGTTGGGTGCCACTTGGATGGCTACCCAGGCTCAAAATGAGCTGGTGGAAGGATTAACAGTACAGGGCCGGGCCTGGTGCACAGCAGGTCCCCTCCTCCACGGCTGTGACTGTTTCCTCGTGAATTCTGAACAGAGATGCTACATGGTACTTCAGGCTCATCCTGGGGACACCCCAAAATCCAGTGTGTTGCTGCACACTGCTCCTTGATGGTTGTCTTTCCTATAAATTAGATGTTCCTGGGATTTTGAAAAATGATACCTTTGAATCTCAGGACATTCACATGATTTGGTGTTTTGTTTTGCTTGTTTTTTGTTTTGTTTTGTTTTGGTGCTGGGATTGCATGCTGGACCTCTACATCCCCAGCCTGCTTTTTTAGCTTTCATTTTTACTAACCTGCCAAGGCTTGCTTTGAACTTTTGATCTTCCTGATGAACCTCAGCCTCCTGAGTGGCTGGAATTACAGTTGATGCCACCAAGGCTGGCCACAGAAAGTTTTAAGGAGCCCATTCCAAGAACATTCCCTGTTATGTGTGAGTCTCCCAAAATGACACAAGGTGAAAGAAGGGTCCCCTCCCCATGCACCTGCCCAGCCCCCAGAGGGAAGACAGCACTTAGCAGGATGCTGTTTCTTGAAGCATGACAGAGCCTTTTCTGCTCTCTTTGATCTTAACTTGGGGTGTTAATCTCGCGAATAGTCAGTGTCCACCAAAGCCACCCTGAGCTAGTGGTTTCTGAGTTTCTTATGAGCCCAAGAAGAATAGGAGAACATAAACAGAGGATGAACAGGTCATAGATTGAGTGTAGTTTGTCAAGAAAAAGTAAGAGAAAACCCCCTAGTGCTGGAGGGGCTCCCCGGGGAGCGATGTGACCCTGCTACCTGCCCTGGGGCTTTTACAGTCGTGGAACTGGGCTGAGACAAGGTCATCTTTATGGAGGTTTTTTTGTTTTAATAAAAGAAGGTATTTAGGGGTCTGCTCATGGCGGGAGCATGGCAGGGGTGGCATGGCAGGTGGCAATGGTGGGATGGCATGGTGGGGGCATGGTGGGGGGCATGGCATGGGCATGGTGGAGGGCATGGAGGGGTGGAATGGCAGGTGGCAATGGTGGGATGGCATGGTGGGGGCATGGCAGGGGCATGGTGGAGGGCATGGCAGGGGTGGCATGGTGGGGGCATGGTGGGGGGCATGGCAGGGGCATGGTGGAGGGCATGGCAGGGGTGGCATGGTGGGGGCATGGCGGGGGGCATGGCAGGGGTGGCATGGCAGGTGGCAATGGTGGGATGGCATGGTGGGGACATGGTGGGGGGCATGGCAGGGGTGGCATGGTGGGAGGCATGGCAGGGGCATGGTGGAGGGCATGGCAGGGGTGGCATGGTGGGGGGCATGGCAGGGGCATGGTGGAGGGCATGGCAGGGGTGGCATGGTGGGGGGCATGGCAGGGGCATGGTGGAGGGCATGGCAGGGATGGCATGGTGGGGGCATGGCGGGGCATGGTGGGGGGCATGGTGGGGGGCATGGCAAAGATGGCATGGCAGGGGTGGCATGGCAGGTGGCAATGGTGGGATGGCATGGTGGGGGCATGGTGGGGGGCATGGCAGGGGCATGGTGGAGGGCATGGAGGGGTGGAATGGCAGGTGGCAATGGTGGGATGGCATGGTGGGGGCATGGCAGGGGCATGGTGGGGGCATGGCGGGGGGGTGGGCATGGCAGGTGGCAATGGTGGGATGGCATGGTGGGGGGCATGGCAGGGGCATGGTGGAGGGCATGGCAGGGGTGGCATGGTGGGGGCATGGCGGGGGGCATGGCAGGGGTGGCATGGCAGGTGGCAATGGTGGGATGGCATGGTGGGGACATGGTGGGGGGCATGGCAGGGGTGGCATGGTGGGGGGCATGGCAGGGGTGGCATGGTGGGGGCATGGCGGGGGCATGGTGGGGGGCATGGTGGGGGGGCATGGCAGGGATGGCATGGCAGGGGTGGCATGGCAGGTGGCAATGGTGGGGGGCATGGCAGGTGGCATGGCAGGTGGCAATGGTGGGATGGCATGGTGGGGGCATGGCAGGGGTGGCATGGTGGGCAGCAGGCATGGCTTGGCATGGAGCAGCAGCTGGATGCTGGAACCCACAAGTAGCAGGGAAAGCTGATGGTCCTCTTTAATCTCATCTGGTGTTAGGACAATGAGGAGCGAGTCCCCAGGTCCTGTGCAGGCTCCAGCAGCCCAGAGGGAAAGTTATTCACCTATTATTCAAGGTAAGAAGAATCACATGCTCTGTGGACAACTCCTGATCTACTCTGGGCCCCTCCTGTACTACTGAGACTTCTGCTCGAATGATGAGCAAGCTGGGAGACCCAGGATTCATTTCCTTTTTGACTCACCATCCCAATCTTGCCCCAACCCCAAGCCCAAGTCACCTGACACAGACCTGTGCCATCCCAACTTGACTCAAAGTTTCTCATCTAAACAACAAAACCCAACCAACCAACCAACCAAAAAACCTGGAGAGGACGCTCCTTTCTGACAATTGTATGCAAATGTCTGTGTACCAAAAATAGCTTTCACAATTCCGAAGGGCACGCCAGAACATTCCATCACATTTGCTCAACCTCTAAATCAAAATTTTATGATGCCAACCCATTTGCTCAGTCACCAGTCTGGTGGTTTTTATGGGCTCCATTTTTTTGTGAAGGGACAGAGGGAGGTGAGATGGGCGTCATTAGCCTGCGTTTCGGAGGGTAAACACGGAGAGCCAAAATAAGATGCACAAATGCTTTAAAGGTAAGCACGCTCACTGGAAGCCATCAACTATGAAAGAATAAAGAACAGGCGCTCTTCACCAATGTCAACCATGTCCAGACGGCTGACTCAAGGGACTGGCTTGCTGGCTTTTTAGTTAAAGATCTGCAAGGAGGTATTTGTGGGAGTGCAGGCGACGGGAACTCCTGGGAAACAGGAAGAAGCCTTGGCATGTTATTCTCTTCCCAGAAGAGACAAGAGAGAGGTGTTGACTTGGGACATCTACTATGATTCCCCTTGAGGAAGATACAAGGTCAGGAGAGCTGTATTGGTACCCAAGCCCCTAGCACACCTCTCTGAGCTTGGCCATTGGAGGAAACCATGGGAAGATTTAGTGGGGGTCAGGACAACTGGGCCACAAGGACAGATCTGAATGAAGAGTTGGGAAGACAATGGGGCAGCCACACTACAGCATTAGAGTCTGAGCCCTGACACTCTCCCCTGTATCCTAACAACTGTTCTTTCCCACTACCTCTGGTGGGTGGTGGGCTATATATATGCCTGCACAAACCCTCAAGACTCAAGCCCCCTGAAGAAGCATCATGGCTGAACATATGTTGGCCTAGGTGATTCCCACCCATGACGGCATGGCCTGAGGACACCTGAATCTTGTTACCCCATGGCTGCTGGCTGCTGGATGTGTTCTACCACGATGCTTCATCATAGGGCTTGAGAACTGAGGGTTTGTGCAGGCATATATTTTTTACAGCCTACTTTAATAAGGGTTCAACCTCCCCTCGATCCCACCACCCACCAGAGGTAGTAGAAAAGAAAGGTTACTAGGATATGGGGAAAGTGGACCTGTTTAGAAATAGTTCTTTGGGGTGATTCCAATCTTCATTGTTCTCTGCCAAGTCCACTAGCAAACACTACATAGAGATCAGCAGCTGCAGTCTGGTCCACTCAGCAGACTCCACACGCCAGGGCATTCAATCCAGAAGAAACTGCAAGGCTCACCAATCGCCTGAGTCTGCAAAAAACAGCAAGAAGCTACAGGAACCTCAAGAGAAGTTCTTTGGCGAGTTTCTCTCTATGACGTCACCACATGTGAAGCTCAGCAACGCAGTGTAAGGGGAAGTAATACATGTGTGTTGTCAGACTAGGGAGGCAGAGCAAGGCTGGTACACTGGCACCAGCTCCCACCGTCTGTGAGGCATACTTATATTCTTTCTAAACATCATGAGCCCTTTCACGAGCCTGCTTTAGCAAAACATCCTTCCACCTGTGTGCCCTAGCAAATCATCATTTGACACAACTGACTTTTCAAAGAAACCACAAGTTTCTACTTGAGTTGTGTCTTGCCTGATTTAGGGTTTGTTTGTCTGATTTGCAACACTGATGGTTAAACCTAGGGCCTCGTGCACGTTAGGCAAGATTGTACCACTGAGCTGTGCCCCAAGCCCTAGATTTTGGTAAGGCTTGTGAGCTCTTCTATCTTTGTGGCTCAACTTTAGAGCCTGTGCTAATTTGATCTCTGTTGTTGTGATAAAACACTATGACCAAAAACAATTTAGGGGAGAACAGGGTTTTCCTGGCTTACACTTTCAGCTCACAATCCATCATTGAAGTAAGTCAGGGAAGAAACTCAAGCAAGACTTAAGCAGAAACCATGGAGAACTGTGACTTGTTGCCATGCAGGCTCCTTCCTTCCTCCCTCCCTCCCTCCCTCCCTTCCTTTCTTCCTTTCTTTTAGATTTATTTTATGTATATGAGTACGTAGTAGCTGTTTTCAGACACACCAGAAGAAGGCATTGGATCCCATTATAGATAGTTGTGAACCATCATGTGGTTGCTGGGATTTGAACTCAGGACTTCTGGAAGAGCAGTCAGTGCTCTTAACCACTGAACCATCTCTCCAGGCCAAGGCTCCTTTCATATCTAGTCCAGGCCCACATGCCTAGGGAACAGTGCAACAGTGCTACCCACAGTAGGCTGGACCCTTCCATATCAATAAACAATCAAGACAACAGTCCCCCCACACACACACACACACTCTCACACACAGAGAGAGACATTCCTACAGGCTAATCTGATCTGGGCAATCTCTCCATAGAGGCTTTCCCTCTCAGACACCTCTAAGCTGTGTCTAGTTTACAGTTAAGGATAACAAGGATGAAACCAGAGCTCTTCTTTTGAGCTCCTGATTCTATCTAAATGAAGACTAGCAGGAGAACAACATTCCCCAAATATGACATTTGCAAACTCCTTCCTACAGGAAGCAAACCTTTTGCCACCCAAGTATTAACTATCAAGACAACACAAAGGGTGTATTTTCCTTGAATGTACACTTAGTTTCAAATTTAATTCTCCTGTTCTCATTTCTTGTTGACTTTGCCTTAAGATTAAGTTAAGTAAATACTGTATTAGCTACTTGTTGTTACAAAGTAACTGATAAAGAAGTAACTAGAGGAATGAAGGGGACTTTATGTTTGTTTTTCTGTGTCTTTTGCTTGTTGTATGTCTGTGGATCACATGCATGTATTGTCCATGGAGGCCAGAAAACGATGTTAGGTGCCCCAGGAGCTGGAGTTAAGGGCTGATGTAAGTCACCATGAATGCTGGGAATTGAATCTGGGTCCTCTGCAATAGTAGCAACAGTTCTCTTAACTGAGTCAGACATCTCTGTCTGTAGAAGGGTGTTTCGGCTCATAGTTTCGGGAGGCACCATCCATCATGGGAAGCCATGGCTAGTGATGTTACATTGGAGACAAACACTGACTTTCGTCTGGGTTCTTCCCTTTCCTCTTCTTACACAGGATGCTGGTACTGAGAGACGCCAACTTGAGATTTTTATATAGTGCAACTTAGAAAATGTCAACCTTAAGATAGCACTCCCCCCAGCCCCCAGCCCCCCACTTCAAAGCCTAGCACTTCCCTGGGCTTCAAGGACTAGCACTCCCCACCCCAGCTTCAAGGACTAGCACCCCATCCCCTCTCAAAGTAACTGTGTTTGCCCATGATAACCTATAACCATCCGCTGAGCCATAAATTGCCGCTGATTTCCCCATTCCTTATGAACATCTCCTCCCCTTTTTCTCTATAGTCTTCTTCTTTAAAAACCCCCAGTGGCAGCTGTGCAGGGTCTAAACTCCTCTGCCCTTGGGGGACAAGAGGGTGGGCCCCAGTGCACTGGAGAATTAAACCTCATATGTTTACATCAAGAACGGTCTCTTGTGAATTTTTGGGGGCATCATCCTACCCCGAGACTTGAATGAAGATTTCCTGGAATACAGGAGTCTTTCAGTACCTACATCCAGGGAAGTTTTTTTTTTTTCCTCATTTAAACTTCCAGGTATCATCCTCGTGGACACACCAGAGATATGTTTCCATACTGACTCTAAATCTAGTCCTCCTGACAAAGTAGATTAACTGCCAAATCTATAATGACTTTAAACCTAACACACACACACACACACACACACACACACACGCTGTGGCTTACCCGTGATCTCCATGGATACTTTCAGGGAAAGGGTTTGCTTCCTAAGGAAGCTCAGAGGGATCTCTGCTCTCCGTGCTCATCAAGCCGGTGACAGCGGCCCAGGGTAAATACCTTTATGTTGACAAAAGCAAGCAGAGCAGTGGAGACCGGATGATAAATCCAAGAGTGTGGCTATTTATAAAAGGTGATAATGATCGCTTTTATTAGTACTGACAGCTGTCCAGCAACTACTGTTTCCAGCACCTAAGCACAGCCAAGCACCACACGCCCTCTTCCCTAACCAAGGCAGACCCCACAGCTGCAGCAGACAGCATCTCAGGGCGGGGCAGACAGGGACCCCCATGGATCCAGATCCCTATACCTCCATGGTTCCAGACTTGTTCAGTGGCGAGGAAAGAATGTGGCCAGGTGGGTTCTGCCAACGGAGCCCTGACCTGCGCACCCTCCCAGAGTTGCCAGAAGTGGCAGAACCCTGTTTAAGGGGTGGTTCACTTGCTTGTTTGTGAATAGAAGCTGGGATCTGGGCAAGGCTGTAGGAAGAGAACAGTGGTCTTGTGGCTAAGGATAAGTACATGGCTCCCAGATACTGTCCTCAAGGTGGCACTGACTCTAAGAACCACCAGCCTCATTGACCCCCTTGCTCAGTGCCAAAGCCACACCAGGAGCAGACTCAGCCACACCAGGAGCAGACTCAGCCACACGAGGAGCAGACTCAGCCACACCAGGAGCAGACTCAGCAGGAACTCATACTGCGCCCAGGTGTGGCCCCTGCTGTCTCTGATACCAGATGAGCAGACAAGGGTCCAGGGCTCAATAGCTCTTTCTGGATGGGACACCCAACATCTCATTTTCAAGGGGGATCTAAGGGAGAGTCTCAGAACCCCACATAGAATTCCAACATGGTCACCACACAGGGGGCCAGACGTCCTTCCGAAGCACTGGGGTTTCAGAAAAGACTCAGAGAGAGATAGAGAGACAGAGAGAGAGAGAGAGAGAGAGAGAGAGAGAGAGGGGGGGGAGGGAAAGAGACAGAGAGAGACATAGAAAGAGACAAAGATAGATTGACAGAGGGAAGAGAGCTCTGGAAAATGATACAGGGAAGGGGAAATGGGAGGGAAAGCCAAAAAAAAAAAAAAAAGACAGAAGGAGAGAACAAGGAGAGATAGATACAGACGGACAGAGAGACAGAGAGATACAGAATCAGGGAACCATGGAGACAAAGAGAGACTGGTAGAAAGACAGCCAGAGAGCAGGAGAAAGGGCTCTGGGTTGGAATGAGCCCCGTTTATAGAAAGCCCCTAGCCTCGCCTGAGATCCGAGAGAGATTGCTGTGTAGGAGTCCCGGTATTAATATTGATCTTTGCCTCTCCCTGTGGGTAAGCAACTGCTTGGACACAGCACTGTCTGATTACTTTAATATAAAAACACACAGAAAGAAAACCGCCCTTTTCCCTCCATCTCTCTTGCATGGCTGTGAAGGGCCCAGGCAGGTCAGCAGCACACACAGACAATTTTGTTTGTTCTAAAAAACAGACCAAGAGCCCAGCTAGCGCCTCAATATTCTGCAAAGGCTCTATGATCACCGGGTCTCAGTTTCCCCAGGAGAGGCTAACAGCGAGGGCTCTAGCTGAAAGTGTCTGCTGAGATTGCAGAGCGCTGGATCCCAGAGATGATGCGATTGCTGTATTCTGCTTTGTGCATGTCCATTAAGGGGCCAAGGACTCCAAGATGTCCTCTGGGAGAGGTGTGGCTTCTCCTGAAATCTTTAATCTGGAAAGACACATGGATTGGAACAACTGCTGACTTGTGTTCGCTGCAGTCCCTCCCACCTGGGCTTGGCAGCCATGGAGACCCTGTAGCCCCTCCCACCTGGGCCCCTACAGCCCCTCCCATCTGGACCCCTGGAGCTCCTCCCACATAGGCCCCCTGGAGCTCCTCCCACCTGGGCCCCCTACAGCCCCTCCCACCTGGACCCCCTACAGCCCCTCCCACCTGGACCCCTGGAGCTCCTCCCACCTGGGCCCCCTGCAGCTTCTCCCTCCTGGGCAGCTAAGGAGACCCTGCAGCTACCCTAGAGTGCAGAGTGAAGCCAGCCACTCCTCTAGTAAGGGTCTGGCGCCAACAGAGGCATTTTCTTCCTGTGATACTCGTTTATTTAACGTGTGGGATTGAGAAGGAGCACAGTGTTGGCAGAGCCTGCCCCACTGATGGGTAGTGATTAATACTAAGGGGTTTAGTGATTAAAGCTCATTTTCACTCTGGTATGGGGAGGACAGCACTGTCATCTGGATTCCGGGACAGCCTTTTCCCAGGCATGAGGCTGTGGCTGGGGACCACTCAGGGCTCCCCTGATGTAATTGTTTCCAGAGAAGTTTTGTTTGAATTGACTGCCGCTGGTGGTCTCAGGAACACAGACTGGGGTCATCTCAGTACCCCAAAATCTCTTCTTCTCCACTGAGACTCTGAGACAAAACTTCCGCTCCACACGTCTTCCAGGCATGCAACCATGGCTAGCGCCACCGCACCGCACCACAGGACAGCCCTGCCACGCTCAGGGTACAAAGGCCCTCCGGCTACCTCAGGTCTGCTTCAGCTAATGGTAGATTGTGGAGTTGAACGGACATCAGGAGAGACATATTTGCTATGGAGCTGGGTTCTAGAAAAGTCCCTGTCACGTACTCTATGGTTTCCTTGGGACAGAAAGGATCTCAAAGTGGCATTTTTCTAGACAGACATAATCCAGGAGGCCTGTAAGGACTGCTGTTTTGGTGGGTCTTGGCTAGTCTTGCCGATTTCTGGACCCAGTACCTGCCTGAACTTCCACGGGTCGAAAGTGGAGAGGCCAGAATGTGCAGGTCGGTCCCCTGGGGCCTCGGCAGCGCTTGGCATTTCCCAGATCCAGACGTCCTTCGGTGTACAATGTAGGAAATCCTGAAGTGGGGGTTACACTCCGGAGAAGGAAGCCAGCCTGCTGGGGAGAAGAGGAATTGGAAGAAGCTCATATGGCTGGGAACGCGCTAGGATGGACTGAGAGCAGCCAGGAGGCTGGGAGACCCTCCTGGAGAGAAGCCCCTGTGGCGAGAACAGCTTTTAGAAAATGTTCCACACGCCACACCAGGATAGGAAGGAGGGCAGGAGACGGGGGGATGCCAGGTAAGGTTCATTATAAAGCAGGGCTGGAGGACCCAGGCAGGAAGGCCAGAGGAACGGAGGCACTTGCCCAGGGCAAGCCCTCTGTAAACTGTGGACTGGTGGCTGGGGTTCAATGCCCATCCCTATCTTCATTCTCCTGACAGGTGGAGGGCGGGGCGCAGCATCTGGGCTGAGCATGATGGGCTTGTTCAAAGGAGTAACACTGTGTCTCTCCCTGAGGTTAAGAAGAATACCTTGACCCCTACATCCCATAAATACTCAAACACCTGCAGAGCTCTAAGCCCTAAGGGGACTACAGCCCAGGTCATAACCTCTCCACCAGCACCGCTAGATGATGTGTCCTTGGTGATTGCAGAGGGACCAGGAGGCACACAAGATGTGAGATCTGCCTAGCACCCAGGAAGATGCCAGAGAGAGGGGGGGGGGGGCGGCGTGAGACATGATCACAATCAGAGAACTTAAAAATGAACAGGAAGTGGGGCCAGGTTTTAAAACCCCAAAGCTGCTCTGAGTGAGTCACTTCCTCTAGCGAGTCTCCACTCCCTGAAGGTTCCACAAGCTTTCCAAGCAATGCCATAAATTAGGGAGCGATGCTCAAACCCATGAGCCTGTGGGCGACATTTCCTATCTAAACTGTCATAGAGCATGTTCACCCAATCTTGTGGGGGACTGAACAAGTGTGAGCCAGGCTTCACTTAAAGGCCCCGCCTCTTAACACAGATGCTTTGGGGTGGGGGTGTCCATGTCCAATGCATGAACTTGGTGGGGACACAGTCAGAGCACAGCCTTCCTGTCTTAGTCAGGGTTTCTATTCCTGCACAAACATCATGACCAAGAAGCAAGTTGGGGAGGAAAGGGTTTATTGAGCTAACACTTCCATGCTGCTGTTCATTACCAAAGGAAGTCAGGACTGGAACTCAAGCAGGTCAGGAAGCAGGAGCTGATGCAGAGGCCATGGAGGGATGTTTCTTACTGGCTTGCTTCCCTTGGCTTACTCAGCTTGCTTTCCTATAGAACCCAAGACCACCAGCCCAGGGATGGCACCATCCACAAGGGGCCCTCCCCCCTTGATCACTGATTGAGAAAATGTCCACAGCTGGATCTCATGGAGGCATTTCCTCACCTGAAACTCCTTTCTCTGTGGTAACTCCAGTCTCTGTCAAGTTGACACACATAGACCCAGCCAGTACACTTCCCTATCCTCTCACCCAGGTCCCCCTCATGTTGGAGAACCCCAAAAGGTGCTTCTTAGCAGCCCACCTAGCGGCTGCTCTCACTGGCTGAGATGCCCTCCGCAGGGTCCACTGTGAGTGCCATACCTTAGTCCCCATCTCTCTGTGAGAAGAGAGACCTCAGTCCCAGGCCAGGATCTGCCAAGGAGCCCTGAGCGGCAGGGTCCCCAGAAGTAGTATGATTACGACATCAGTATGGCTAACACCATTTAGTTAAATTAAATCTACTCTTCAACTATGTTTGAAAGGAATCGATACTCGGCACCCGTACCTCTCTTGCTGTCCCATCTTATTCCTTTCTATTTGGGTTCATTTTAATGATCCCGTATAATCAGAAAGGAAATCGAAAATGAAAGCTGCCAGGATTAATTTGTCACGGATCAATTTCCTTGTATTTGGGAAGCTCACTAATGCTTCGGAGCCTGCCCACCTTTTCACTCAGAGGTTGTCATAATGGACTCCAGTCGATACGACTTTTGATGGTGAGACGCGCCCCCCATGACCCCTGCCTGGTCTCTCCTGTCATCCTGTCTGCGCTGAAGACGGTAAATGCTTGTGATAAGCTACTTCATTCTCTTACACGTGTTCTTTAATCTGAGATGCGTTTGTATCCCCGGAATTCCTGCCGTGGAAAGAGAGTCACTCACTGGTATTGATTCATCAACAGCAAACCTTCTTCTACGGCCTGCTCGGGATGCTGGAATGACCGAGTCTCATTTGTGCCCTCACGGTGGCCAAAGGGTGACCTGGTCCCAGGGTGGAGCGTATACTGATGTATCCAGCGGGAGTGTAGAACACAGAGGGAGGCTCTGACACGGTGGAGGGAGGGGGCTCACACGCTTGTGGTTTTCTTGAGTCCTGGAACCTCTCAGTGGCCATCCGATAGATGGCTGTTGGCTGGATACGGTGAGTTCTGGGACGTGTAATGGGCTGTGAGGATCTGTAGCTCAAGTTCAAGTCTATACAACTAAAAGGAATCTTATCCCTGATCCCAGTACCCCACAGGGTAAGAACTCCATTCCTGGGTCTCTGGTGAGCAGCCAGGGAACAGCCCCATAGCATAGCCGAGGCTGAAGGTAGGTAAGTTTGCCCGTGCGGCCTTGTACCCTGTGGATACTTGCTCAGAGACAACCAGGTATCTTGGAGGAACAGATATCTTTGCCTGTGTGTAGATGAAGCTCTACATTTGTCATTGCTGTCCCTCCTACGCAACTCTCCTGCCATTTTGGAAAACCCCAAATGGGTCAGGACTTCTGCCCCATGTGCCCTGCACAGCGGTCCACGGTCCACGTAACCCAGAAGAGCTGAATCAGCACTCACCATCGGCTCACATCCCTCATTACAATAAGTGACACTGGGGTCTGTAGGGGCGCTGGCAGAGCTGGGAAAATGTTTGCAGCATAAATATAGGACCTGGAATTAAGTTCCCAGAATCCATGTAAAAAGGACAGGTGTGATCATGCACATCTGTGATTCGGTGCTGTGGAGGCAAGGGTGGTGAGGTCGTTAGCTGGTCAGTCTACACAGTCTGGGAGCTCCAGGTTCAGTGAGAGATTTCATCTAAAAAAATAAGGTGAGAAGAGATCAAGGAAGACACTTGACATTTCACCGGTACACATGCTCACACACACATACATGCTCACACATACATGTATGTGAACACATACATATAAACATTCACACTTTTTATTTAATAAGAGTAACACACATACTCACATATACACATACATGTTCCATATACACATACATTCTCACACATACATACATCTCACACACATGAATATGAGCATGTACCCACAAACATTCACGCTTTTTATTTAATAAGAAGAGTAACATACATGCTTACACACAAATGAAAATAAACATACACACAAACATTCACACTTTTTATTTAGTAAGAGTAATATACATGCTCACACACACATGAAAATATACATACATACAAACATTCACACTTTAATAAGAAGAGTAACACACATGCTCACACACATGTTCACACACATACATGCTCATAGTCATTCATATGAACACGTATACACAAACATTCACACTTTTTATTTAATAAGAGTAACACACATGCTCACACACACATGCATATGAACATGTACACACAAACATTCACACCTTGTATTGGTCTACAGAATGAGCTCCAGGACAGCTAGGGCTATACAGAGAAACCCCGTCTCCAAAAAACCAAATCTAAAAAAACCAATAAATAAATAAATAAATAAATAAATAAATAAATAAATGAAGAGTAACAGAAGAACAGGGGCTGTATCATATGCCACAAGTGCCTGTGCCGTGCTTACTTGTGAGTAGAGAGGCCTTGTCCCCTGGACCTGGTCACTTGCAGAGTTGAGCAAGGCTAGATGCTACCATCAATAGTCTGCTGAGCATTTTAGGAACAAAGTCTCCGGTCTGAAGAGAATAATATTGCCACTGTCTTGGGGAAGCCTTAGTGAGATCTAAAGGGTCCAAGCAATTCCTGAGTCCCACACCCAGTTCGTGTGTTCTGGGCCCATGTCAGTTGCTGTCACACCACCCTGTAGACGTCACCTCCGCTGTCCGTAGACCTCCAAATGTCTCCAGGCTAACTCAGCAATGTGAGCGTCTTCAGACCCAGCCTCACTCTCTCTGAGTTAAGGAGACGCTTGTTCCAGACTTGGAACACCCTGGCAGAGGGGAGCTTCCCTGTCATGCCCAGCCATGACGGCCAGCGTCACCATGTGATGGGAACTGGAACTGTCTACAGGTCAGGCCTCTGCATACACGTAGGAGGGGCTGGTTAGATTAGGTCCGTGTCCTGGTTTGCCCTCTGCTGCTGCAATGAGCATGGGGACCAACAGCAACCTGGGAAGGAAAGGGTTCGATTCATCTTACAGTTCACAGGGCATCACCGAGGGAAGAAGCCAGAGTGGGGACCTGGGGGCCGGAACAGGGCAATGGCTCTGAAGGAACACTGCTCAGTGGCTTGCTCCCATGGCTTGGTTAGCCTCGTTCTTATACATCCTAGGGCAACCTTCACAGTAGTGGTGCAGCCCACCTTTCCACGCCAATTGATGATGGTGATGATGATGATGATGGTGATGATGATGATGATGATGATAAATTGTGGGCATCAGAAACTGGCTTTATGGCCATCTCTGAATCGAGCAACGATGTCACCCCCTAGGTGACAAGGGTTGCCATGGCAACCACCGCACATTCCCAGCGTGCACCTCGCCCCACTTCACCTGCAAATGGAGGTGCACATGATTACATCATCATGGCTCGAATAAAAGGCAGAGACCCCCCCAACCCTCACCCCTCTTCTTCTTCTTCTCCTCCTCCTCCTTCTCTATCTCCTTCTCTTCCTCCTCCTCCTTCTCCTCCTCCTTAATCCTCTTCACCACCTTCATCCTCTTCTCTTCCCTGTTTCCCCCCAATAAACCTCTTCTCGTGGAGCTGTGCTGGCCTGGTGTCATCTGTCCGGATATGAGCTGCATAACACAACAATATTAATGCCCCTAAGTCTTACCACATGCCAATCTGATGGAAGCGTTTTCTCAGCTGGGATTTCCAGATGGTTCTAGGTTGCGTCAAGGTGACCAAAATCTAATGAGAAAAGTCAACCTCCAGGCATGCCTAGGAAATAGCGTCTTAACTAGTTTAATTAAAGCTGAAAAATCAACCCTAAAAGAGGTGGCAGTACTATTCTCTGGGCTTGGATCCTGGGCAGAGAAGAAAGGAGACACCCAGAGGGCAGAGGGTGCTGCTTTCCTCTGGAGGCTTCCCCACGGAGGCTCCTCCCACTCTTCCTGCCTCGGCTTCCCTCCCGCTGAACTGTAACCTCAAGCTGTGAGCCACGTTCCAAAGAGGAACTAAGACACCAAATGAAACCTGGCCCGGGGACTGGAACACCCACACGGAAATGCGCGGGCTTCGGTTCTCGTTCGCTCAGCGCCTAGCTCGCTGACAGTGAAGTCAGATCTCGAGCCCTCACCCTCTCCACCTGTGGCCTTTTCTAACCAAGCATGGTGGTAGGATTTCTTTTATTTTTCAATTTCAAAAGCGATTTTGCAGGGTGAGCCACAGCCAACCTGCTTCTTTCTGCTTCCTGCTGTGTGTGTGTGTGTGTGTGTGTGTAGCTTTGGCTAAAACTGAGAGTTCCGGCCACGCCCTGTTCAGAATGCAGCCAGGGTTCTCCGACTTTCTTAAAGCACCATTGATACATTCCCCTCCTCCCAACACTCAGGACTTTTGCAAAAATGAGAAAGATTAAAATTGAAATGGACCCTGGCAAATTAAAAATGCCCAGCTTTAGCACCTATTGTAAATATGTCCCTTACTTACCCAGCAGATGGCCCCGGGTGTCACGCTCCAACATTTGATTTTGGTAACGGGCATCTTGGGGGCTTCCTAGACCAGGGGACTCACATTTGTAAATGCTGTCTGCCGGCCTGAACAGTCAGCACCCCCCACGCCTAATTTGCAGGTTACAGGTTCCCATCGTACCTGGCAGCGAGGCTGTTGAATTCTCCTACATCGTTAGAAAGAAACTCTGCTTGCTTTATCCATTATTGAGAGATGGAATGCAAAACCTCCCAGCGGGATGGGGGGGGGGCTCATCAGTCTCTCCCATAACTCTATCAGACAATGCTTTACATATTTTGAGACAATTCTATTAGGCGAATACAGATTGGAATTGTGTCTTCCTTGGAAATTGACCCATAAATCATACCACACCGACGGTCCCTGCTAATGACTCCTATTTTTTTTTTTTTTTTGTATTGCAGCCTATTTTTGCCTGATATTAGCACACCGATCCTGCAAAAAGTGGTTAATTACGTGGCCTACTTTCTCCCATCCCTTTATGTCTAGGTGTGTCTATCCTTCCACATACAGCTGGGTCCCTCGTGCAATGGGGGATTGCACAGTTTTTACCCCCCGGGTATTGCCAAGTGTGTGTGGAGCCTGGTTGAGCCATCTTGCCATCCCGCGTCGGATGTACTAATGGCATGGCTTCGTTTTCAAGATTTGAAAGTTTGTACTGGTCAGTTCCTCCCGTTTCTCGGGACATCTAACCTGTAAAGATAACCGCTTTTATACCAGAGAGCATCATAGGAACTAAACCTGTGACCATTTGATAACGAAATTTTGCAGAGCCAGCAGATATCATAAGCATTGAATCTTGCATTTTCTCATGCAACCGCTAACAAGATCAATCTTGCCCACATCAGGGAGGCCAAGTGCACAAGCTAGGGGTGGAGCCTCGGAGGTCCTCCCTTAAGAGGTGGAGTCTCGGAGGTCCTCCCTTAAGGGGGTGGACTCTCGGAGATCCTGCCTTAAGGGGGTGGAGCCTCGGAGACCCTACCTTAAGAGGTGGAACCGCGGACCGCTCCATCATCTGTTCTGGGGTTCAGAGGCCTGAATGTGGTCTGGTGTTGTGAGATCACAACAATTTTGTCAATTCCAGAGACAGCGGGTCACCACATCTCTCCTCAGCTCCCCTCCTCATCCTCCAGCTCTTTCTCCCCTCTGTAATTCCATATGGTCTGTCATGGTTTGTCGATTGAAGTCTACTCTGCAGCTTACCACTTTTTTTCAGTTAGATCCAATTGGCTTTTTAATTTTTTCTTTTACGCTTCTTTTTATCTGTTATTATTATTATTATTATTATTATTATGTTCCTTGAGAATTTTATACAGTGTGGTTATATTCTCCCTCCCCCCAGGCCCCTCCCAGATCCACCCCTTTCCGACTCACCCAATTCTTTATCCTCCATTTAAAAACCCATCAATACAGTTGGTGCTGCCAGTACTTGGATGTGTGACCTTCCACGGGAGCGTGGCGAACCCACCCTGGGCTTCACGCTTAAAGAAATCCAACTTGCCAGAACTCAGTGAAGCAGTATTCGGCAAAACCAGAACGGGGAAGTGGGAAGGGGTGGGTGGGAGGACAGGGGGAGAGAAGGGGGCTTATGGGACTTTCGGGGAGTGGGGGGCTAGAAAAGGGGAAATCATTTGAAATGTAAATAAAAATATATCGAATAAAAAAATAAAATAAAAAAAACCAAAAAAAAAAAAAAAGGAAAGAACACAGAAAGGAAAAAAAAAAAAAAAAACCAACTTGCCCTCTTCCAACAGCTATGAACTGCTAGCAGCTGCTCAGCTAGGAGGTAGGACTTGGTACCTCCCGTCTCCATGCTGGGGTTTGGACTTGCCCAGGTCTTGTTGACGCTGCTTTCACGGATGTGAATTCACATGCACAATGGCTTTATTGTGTCTAGGAAGATACAACATTGTTTCTTTATAGTTACTTATCCACCTGGACTTTCAAAACAATCCCCAGACCTCAGGAAGGTGGGACGAAAGTGGGAAGTGTCTTCCTCGGAAGATGAGCAGTTTAAGGCTGAGCAGTCTGCGTTTCTTATCCTCTGTACCTAGACCAGTTGCGGGTCTACTGCAACAAAACAAAACAAAACAACAAAAAACCATTCTGAGGTGGGTTTGATAGATGTATTAATCTATGAGTATAAGAATGTATCGGCCAGTTTATTACTATGTAAATTCAGTACAGGAATAGGGTCAGGTTCTCTCCTAAGGCCTGCGGCCAGTCTAGTCACTGGTTCTTGGTGGTATCAGGTATGGGTTTCATCTTGTGGATCAGGATTTGAATCCAACCAAAAGGTGGCTGGCTACTCCCAAGGCAGCAAGCCACCATTACACCAGTGGGCGTGTCTTTCCTTCCGGGCCAGTCATCTGGAACTCAGGATTCACAGCTGGATACTGATCTGTACTTACTCTCCTCCACCAGTACCATGCATGGCGTCTTCCTTTCTGCCTTTTAGCCCGTGCCTGTGCCTGGGCTTTTCACGATAAATACACTTCTCAGTCGGAACGTTCTGTACCTCTCTTTGCTGGAGTCTGTCTGTAGCTCCCTCATCCTTTTCCTGCAGCTCCATTTTCTACTTTGTAAGTGTTCCTCTCTGGGGTTTCCTGCTCTTACTATAATCAGTCTCTTGGGAGAGGAAGTCAGAAACGGTTGCCCCTGCTGACTCTAGCTCCTGGCAGCCCATTCTGGCCAAGACTGAATTCCTGGGGCAGAGGGGAGGGGCCTTTGCTGTATGTGCTCACATGGAGAACACTGTCCTTCCAGTGGGGTGCCCAAGCATCATTTCTGCCTGCCGTGACTCTGGGGTAGGGGCCTCCCCACGCTACTCTAGCTCCTCTGCATTCCCAGTTCTGACCTCTGGTAGCCAGGGTTTCATTTCCTTCCCTCCAGTGAGATGGCACCCCAAAGGTTGTTTTGCCAACTTCTGGAGTTCATAGCTGGGCAGGGGGAGGGGCCTGACTAGTATTTTGTGTTCTCTTTTTAAGGCTGCGTAAAGTTTCCCACACTGGCCAGCGAAGCAGTCAAGAATTATGTTTTATGCAAGAACCAATTGTTCCATAGCAGGAAGCCTTCCCAGGGTATCCCACCACTCATGGTTGAAATCATCCTCAACCCGGCATTCAGAAAAAAATGCAATCACGGGCTCCATGCCAGTGATAGAGAGAGATGGGGATGCCACCTCCATGATTCTGGAAGTCGTGTGCTGCCACTCTCTGCTCACGGTGTCACAAACCTGTTAAATATCCCCACAGCCATCTGAAGGGCGTCCTTGAAGATCACATCCCCTGGGAACAGCCAAAGGAGAGAGAAAGTCTCTTGACTTACTTCTTGATGTTCTCTCACTATATGAACGGTTCAGCAAAGGTTTTCTTTAGATCCCTTTACTGACTGCATGATAGCTCAGTTGACTTCCCCAAGACCAGAAGGAAGTAAACCAGAATACGCCGTTCCACCATCCATCCCACACCACAGGCACGGTAGTACCGAAGAGAATGGAGTGAGCTGAACATTATCCAATCTCTTCTTGACACTCGGTATATGTCCCTGTGATGTCTGTAAGCTGAGCCTAACCACTGGAGGGAGGGAGGGAAGAAAGGAAGGAGGAAGGGAGGGAAGGAGGGAGAGAGAGAGAAAGAGGGAGGGAGGGAGGGAGATTAGAGGAGGAGGAGGAGGAGGAGGAGGAGGAGGAGGAGGAGGAGGAGGGCCTGTCTGTTGAGCCTGTCTCCCAGGGAACATCTTCTGTGAAGAGTCTTCTGGCTCCTTACCTGTTTTGAGGTCTCTCCTCAGGATAAGAAATGCGCGTGCCTTTGCATCAAAACCACCAATGGAAATGTTAAGGCACAAATCACCACCTCAAGGTCCCACTTAGTGTCTCCCAGTCAATACATCAGTGGAAGGTCTAAAAAAAAAAATATCCCAGGCAATCACGTTCCTGGGAACTTCCGGCCAGAGACCACACTGAGGAAACTCTTGAGGTAAGCAAGTGTAGGAATAGCTTATAACCCAGAAGCCCCCTTGTTTCAGGTATACAAATTTCTTTCTTGACACAGCGGGATACAGCCCCACTCTAGAAGTCTCTTTTCTTATTACTTTACCATCAAACACACCCTGGAACTAGAAGCAGTGAGCCCATCCAACCTGAGCAGGTTGGGGTACGTGAGCCTAAGGCCTCTTGGAGTGACCCTTTAGGGACAGCTTCTATTTGCCATCCATGACAATCTGTACTTGTTACAGGAACTTTCCTGTAACATTACATCTGGGTAGAGAAGGTTTGTGATTGGACAAGGAAAATGGGGGTGGAGCTAGGAGTTGCAAAGGAAGAGGCGCAGTGCAGGAGTGAGGAGAGAGGTCGCAGCAGGAATTGATGAATGATGGCTTGTGATGTTTTTTTTCTCTGTGTGTTTCATGAGGTTAGAAATATTAGGATAAGACTTTTATCATTGTAAATTGGCATCTTGTAATTGTGAGTTTAATACACATAAATCTAATTGGCTAACTAATTAAGCATTAAAAGTTTTGACTTATATGGTTACTGGAATCATCCAAACACAGGGTCTATGGCAGGAAGGGAACACAATGAGATTCCGTAGTGAAAGTGGTGGCTGTGAGAACCCTGCTGAGCGGGACCCCACCAGGACTTGGTGCTGAGGCCGAGGGGCAGGAGAGTTGGCAGGGAGTTCTTTTTTAGTATTTCCCACAACATGTATTCACAGTCAACTTGACACAGTTTGGAATTACCTGGGTGTGTGTGTGTCAATGACTAGATCAGGTTGTCCTGTGGACAATTGTCTTGCTCATGTTAATTGATGTAGGAAGACATGGTCCACTGAGGGCGGCACCATTCCCTTGGCCCTGGACTGTACAATAGTAGGGAAATTAAACTGAACAATAAGCTATGCATGCATCCCCCTCCTCTCCCCCCCCCCCTCTCTCTCCTCTTGACTGTGGATGTCGCCAGCTATTTCAGGCTCCTGCCTTGACTCCCTCATGATAAATGACCATGATCTGGAACTGTAACATAAAATAACCCATAGCCCATCCCCCCTTAACTTGCTCTCTGTCATGGCACCATGTCACAGGAACAGGGACAACAATTATTCCTATACACAAATGGCATACATATGATTAAAATCATGGAACACACAACCCACATCTCCACAGGAGGCCCAAGTTCTCAGATACTAATCAAGAGTTTATCAGAGCAGAACACCACCAAACCCATGCCTCTAGAAACCAACATGTCTTCTTCCAAGACCTATTAGAGGCCACGTCAGAAGTCACCCAGGGCTCTCAAGTCCTCTTGCCTGTGCCTGTTGGTCCCTTCAGTGTGTCTGCCTTGTGTTTTTGCTTCTAAATAAAAACCTTCGCTATGTGTGAACACGATTCCAATTTTTTGAATGAACCCTCTCCCCCAAAAAAGAAACTTGAAGCAACAACAGCCAGTTCCACCCCTATCTTGCCCAGCTCTTCCCCGTTTGAGGGGCTCCTCCAATAGGAACCTGAGGATTGTGTGATTAGGAGGAGGAGACCTTGCTGCATCTGCCCTGTTCTCTGGCATGAGGGCACATCCACACCCCTCGCAGGTCTTGGCCAGGTTGTTGTAGTGTTCTCCATCAGCCCGGGACTTACGGAAAATGCACTTAGAGAGGAGTGCCAGCAGGCGAGGCAGAGGCGGGCATCGTGATGGGTACAAATTGCGAGCTCTCATATGCAAATACCTAATAATCAGCTGTCTCGGCAGCACATCTTTTATCCCATCCCTTCTGGAAGGATGACATCTCCCGCTTCCTTGTCCCTCGAAGATTGATGGCCTTGTGCGGGACTGCGACAAAGGCTCTCCGTGTTCCTTCCCAGCTACCCTCATCCCCTTGCTCAGCCACTGCTAATAAATGTGTTGTAAAAGATGGGGGTGTCAGCATAATTAGTTCTCCAGCAGCAAGAAAGCTGATGATTTATGGGAGGGGGTCCATGTGTCCCTTTGTTCTTAACCCGAAGTCAATCACAAGACGAGAGAGTCCAACAGAGACGTGTGGACAAACCAGTTTAGTTGTCTCATAGACAGAGAATAACCTATCAATATCACATTATTAACGTCCAGGAGAAGAGAGATATTAAGAAAATTTGAGCTCATTTTTTTCCCCAGACTGTTGATGACATCTGATCCCTGAATCGTTAGCATGCGACTCTGAAGGTCCAGCTCTTGTCATCTCGTCCCCCAGGCCTCCCTTTCTTTCCTCAGATTGAAGAGCGGCCATACACACTGTCCTACCCCTATACTATGATTTAATATGTTGCCCTGTAACCACCAGTCCCCCAGAGCCAGGATCCACATACATCTTCTGTTCAAGCAGGGTGGGCAACAGGACTCTCTGGTTGAGAGGGAAAGGAGTTTGAAGAGCAGCAGAGGGGCTGGGACCACAGCTCAGCTGGGAGAGCGTTTGCCTACCGTGGGTAAGGTCCTGGGTTCAATCCCTAGCTAGTACCCCATAAAATGTGACATGGTGGTGCCTACTTGTAATTCCAAGATTTGTGAGGTAGATGTAAGCAGGCAAGTCAGGAGTTCAGGGTCATCCTCTGATGCATAAGAAGTTGAAATCTAGCCTGGGATACGTGAGAACACAGCTCAAAGACAGAACAGCATGGGGAAGCCAGGCCCGGCCTCTGAGCAAGTATGAGTTTATCTCTTTATCTGTCTTGTAGCCATAGCTGGGGCTATGTGACCCAGCCATGGCTGAGACCAAAGTTCACTTGTTTTCTTCAATTATGGTTCTAGAAACCTTTTTATAATTAGCAAAGCGAATATCACATAATGTGGTTCAGGGTGTAGGATCGGTGAGTGTCCTGATTCTCAGCCCCTCTCCCCACCCCCACCAAGGAAGCCTGTGGATCGTGAGCCAGGAGAGAAGTGAGGCCAGCACTGAGCTGTAGCTTTTCAGCCACTTCCTATTCCCACTCTGACTGACCCATCTGTGAGTCTGCACTCTTGCCCTATGACAGGAGCCCCGGCTGGCGGATAAGGAGTCCTAAAGCCTGGTCTTGGGACAGTTGTGCCTCCTCGAGGTTCCTGCTGCCCTCACTCAGCCTGAGCGTTCCTCTCAGAGACCAAGTCTAGTGAGGCCTCACTCAGTCTGTAAGCCCAGCCCACCTGCTTTCTCTCTGAAAAGAAAACTAAGAAAAGCCTTTTGCCCTGGTCATTGTCCATGGGGCTCTGAAGAAAGAGTTTATTCTGCTCTACAGTCTGTGTTTAGTAACCCCAGTGTGATGCATGGAATGATGTCCTCCTAGTGTGGCCATTCAGAGCAGCTGTGGTGCGCATCAAAGGTCAAGGTTTGGCCTGTTGACACTCCCTCATAGAAGGAAGGGATCCGGTGGATAGTCAGACCATCACCTGAGATTCCTGTTACTAATTCTTACAGGTCCCTCCCAGCTGGATGCAATTCTCCGGCAGCTGTAAGGCGTCTTGGTAGGTGCTATAGAGGGTAAGAAAGGTTTACTGACGGTAGGATCCATCTATTCAGTCTGAGGGACAGGGACATGGGCATTCACACTGGGTGGGATTTTACATTGAGGTGGTGCTCTGGGGTCAGTGACACTCCCATAAGTAATCCCACCGCCATCCATGCTCTGTAAGTATACTGGCTGGTTTTGTGTGTCAACTTGACACAGGCTGGAGCTATCACAAAGAAAGGAGCTTCAGTTGGGGAAGTGCCTCCATGAGATCCAGCTGTGGGGAATTTTCTCAATTAGTGATCAAGGGGGGAGGGCCCCTTGTGGGTGGTACCACCTTTGGGCTGGTGCTCTTGGGTTCTATAAGAGAGCAGGCTGAGCAAGCCAGGGGAAGTAAGCCAGTAAGGAACATCCCTCCATGGCCTCTGCATCAGCTCCTGCTTCCTGACCTGCTTGAGTTCCAGTTCCTTTAGTGATGACCAGCAACGTGGAAGTGTAAGTTCAATAAACCCTTTCCTCCCCGACTTGCTTCTTGGTCATGATGTTTGTGTAGGAATAGAAACCCTGACTAAGACAGTAAGTAAGCCCAGTAAAGTCACTGGTGTGATGTGCTGGACTTGGGTGAATTGTCTGTCCTTGGTGCCCCGTGTGTGTAGAACAGATATTTTCTCATAGCTCCCCAGGGAAAGTTCATCCAGTGAATGTGAACCCCCAAATGAAGACAAGCACTTCCAAGAGGCCAAGGGATGGGGAGAGCTCAGAGGGAGGCCCTCCTTCCCTGGGTGACAGGCTTGTTGTTAGTATTCTGTCTAAGCTCCATCCCACACTTACCTGGCAATAGCCAGGTATGCCCCGCCCCATAGACCTGGCCCACTATAAAAGGGGCTACTTGCCCCTCCTCTCCCTCCTCTTCTCTCTCTTCCATCCCACTCTCACCTACTGCCCCTTGGACTCTCCTCCCCTCCCCCTCTTCACGTGGTCGTGGCCGGCCTCCACTACTCTCTTCTCTCTCTCTCTCTCTGCCTTTCTCTACTTAGACTATACCACTAACTCCCAACCTCTACCCTGAATAAACTCTACTCTATACCATGTCTGTGTACATGTGGTCTCTCAGGGGGCAGAGGTGCTTGGGCAAGGGCCCGCCTGGGCACCCCCTTCCCCCACACCGCCGTGCCACACTCCCTTAAGCCCCTTCTCTCTTCTTAAGCCCCCTTCATTGATGCATTGGACTTTGAGTTGTAAGAAGCCACAGAGTGTCTTCCTCGTTCTCCTGAACAGTGAAGACCGGATCCTTCTCCTGAATGTGGTCTGAGTCACTATGCTGCTTCAGAGGCATCCGGGTCTCTGCAGTGACCACCTGGACTTAACTAGTGCAGGGCCATATGTGTCTGCTCTGTTTCAAGCATTTCATGGGGCTGCTTTGGAACAGGGGAAGAACACAACTCTACCAGAGACCTCTGCAAGCATTGGCTGGAATTTTGAACAGAAGGGGTTTCTTCAGTCCTCTCTCGAAGGCTCACCATGAGGTGGAGTCTTGGTTGGGGATTCTCTGAAGTGGTGGGTGAGGCCGTTGGGTGGGCACCGAGCCCACTAGACTGCTTCAGTCTAACCCTCTCCTCACCTGCTTTTCCTCCTCTCCTTTGTCTCTGCCGCCTCATGGTTGTCCAATTCCTCATCCACACAGCCCTGAAACTCCGCAGTTTGTTCAGATTGCCTGATGGATTTACATCTTTAATTAAGACAGCACTTCAGGGAATGCCTCAGTTAGGCTGGGGAGCAGATGTACCCCAGCACTCACCACAACCCGCTCATTCCGCAGCCCCTTTGATTACAGCCCCAAGGGCCTCAGTTTCTGTGATGGCTGTGCCATCAGCCTTGGGGTCCTCATTGCACAAGCCTGGTCTTTGCTTTCCTTGCGGTAGAACGTCGATTGGCATCCAGTTCCTGCCAGATTACACGCAGGAGACCGTGTGGGTCGCTCCCCAGATAAGTAACACATCTCCATATTTAAGTACAGCCGCATGCCCAGTAGCTAGTTGTGGTAGAAGCTATTCTAATTAGGAGCTTCTTTTTGACTGATCATAACTCATTCTGAAAACAGCTTGAAGGCCCAAATCATTTCCTGTTGGTCTTGGCTGGAAAACAAGTCCTTTCTTTGGGTCTTTTAGAAGGCTTTTAGAACTCCATCCATTTAGCCATCACGGAGATAATGAAAAGCCACAGGGGGAAAAAAAACCTCAAAACAATGGTCTGATTTTGCTTAGTGTCTCATGACTCAAAACCATCACAACCTGTCACTGCTGGTGCTGAAGGAGGCTCCTGTAACCATCGCTCGGAAGGAACTGGGGACAAATCCAGATGGAAAATTACACAGCTTTCCCCTGAGGATTTGAAATTACTCGGACATCGAGTCACTACATGATAAACGTCTGATCTTGCCTTGCCCGGCTCTGACCAGATTAATTCCTCACTGAGATCAGGGCCTTGCGGCGGCCTCAGAAGAAGAAAAAGCAAGAGCTTGCTCTAGTCCTCCATGGGTTGCTTAGCCTTCTGCACGTGCTGCGGACTCCCGTGCCCGGCTGCGGGTCCAATGTTTGCATCTTTGTTCCAGCTGACTTATTTCTTTCTCCTTTAATTCTGTTCCACATGACTGCATTAATGTGTGACGGCATTTACTTTATAGATAAGACACTACCCATGCTGCTGACCAAGAGGCGAACCTATTTTAACTGCTACTCTGAGGATAAACTCCCAGGCTTTGCTGGCTGAAATTCAAAACGATGGCCCTGTTCTCAGTAAGTCCAGGCAGGCACTGCGGAGACTCAGACGGCTCTGAAGCAACAGAGTGACCCAGACCCCTTTCAGGAGAAGGATCCAGTCTTGATAATAATTCAAGGGCCTGGCGTGGACTACGTGCTTGGGCTGAGGATATCCCCAAGAGGCCAAGAATACCCCTGCTCTGCAGAGTTAAGAGTTGCCTCGCTCCTTGTCTCTGCCTGCAGGTGAGCTCAGGACACTAATCCTAGTGTACAGCCCCAGGTGAGCTTTGTTTCCATGACAACAGGGAATGCACTGAAGCAGGATGCTTACACTTCCTCTCTGTAGCATTTGCTGCTCTGAAAAGACACACACACACACACACACACACACACACTACCTATGCACACACAGGGTGGCATATACACCAGAATTCACATGTATGCATATACACATACCCAAGCACACGTGCATTTATATAAAGCATATAGCCTTACATTTAAGTGTGCCTATGCTGACATGAACACACTCCCATATACACATGCTTACATGTACTTGCAAATAGGAACCCACTACACACTTTGAGCATACACTGACACACATGCCTTCATACACATGCATTCACTTGCCCCAGCTGCTGTTCTTTCTTAGGATAGTATTACTGTTACTTTGTTGTTGTTGTTGTGAGTACACACTTATTCAATGTCATGGTAAATGTGGTCAGAGGACGGCTTCCAGGAGTCAGTTCTCTCCTTCCACCGCAGGTTCCAGGGATGGAACCCCGGTTGCCAGGGGACCTAGTTTCTTTCCTGATGCGGTGATAAAATGCCATGACCAAGACAACTGATGAAAGGGTTTGTTGCGATGGTGACTCCGCGAGGACAAGAGCCAGCCCCATCACGGCAGGGCCAGAACAGCTGAGCGCTCACACCTTTAACTTCGAGCAGGAAGCAGAGTGAGCAGAACTAGTCATCTGGAACCTCAAAGCCAGTCCCCTGGGCACACTCTCTCTGGCAAGGCCGTACCTGCTAAGCCTCCTCCAAACAGCCACCAGCTGAGAAGCAAGCGTTCAAATGCCTGGATAATGGGGGAGGGGATCTCATCCAAATCACCACAGCAGGCTCACAGCCAGTGCTTTCTCACTGGCTTGTCACTGCTATTCTTGTCACTGACCCTGGTCCCTCTTGCCCTTCCCCCCCAATAATTTTGCTGTCATGACTCTTCACTGTTCAAAACAAACCTTCACAGGACCACTTCCCACAGACCTTACAAGATGCTTGTCACGGACCAGCGCGTGTGAGGTACAAGGTGATTCTGTTGGTCCCACGTGCTTGTTTGGGGTAGCTGCCGAACACTGGGATAGCCAGCTCTCTGCCAATCCCTTGCCTCTAACTTACTTTAGTGAGGATCCTAGTCTAGCGGATGGGAAGCCAGCCCAGAGCCATTGGTATCCTGAGATCCTGTTCTCTCTCAGAAATGGACAGGGCTCTGTGAGTGTGCCGTGGGAGGCAGAGATGCCTGGACGGCAAGGAGGGGGAAGGCAGAACTTTCATCCCAAACTATTTGTATCTTGTTTAATCTATTATTAAGCACTTAACACTCTTAGACTTCCCATAGGCTGGAATTACCATTGTAAATGATTGCAGAGATCAAAGCAGGCACACGCAGGCCGGAGTGTGTGAAGACCACATCTCACGAGTTCTGTCTGATCAAAAGTGGCCTTAAGCATGCATGCTGGGAGGGAGAAGGCAGGGCAGGCACAGATGTCAGAATCATCTGGAGGGAAGAAACATGGTTGTGTAGGGCGGAAGATGCAGAAGAGCGACACACGGCAGGGTACTCGGACCTCCGCCTACCACTGACCACAGTGTGCTCCACCTGGGGCTTTGCTGAGTAGACGCCTATGGGGAGCTGGTGGCTGCCAGCTGGGTATCAGCGACCTGTCTGGATTTCCTGCCCTGGGGGTCCACTCTTACTGCTTGGTCTGAGAGTGGCATGACTGCGGGAGGTGGTGGCACCTTTGGGATGCTTGGCCTCAAGAGACATCCTCATGTCACTGGGAATATAGCCTGGAGCACCATGGGGCTCTGTCTGTCTATCCTCTCTCCCCTATTTCAAGATGTGATCGTCTGTGTCTACATACATTAGTCTGTGTCACCGTCATCAGAGGCCAAGCCAATGGGCCTCTCTAATCTTGTAAAACTGCCACCTAATAAACTGTCTTAGTTAGTTAGGGTTTCACTGCTGTGAGCAGACACCACAGCCAAGGCAACTTTTGTAAGGACAACATTTAATTGGGTTTGGCTTACAGGTTCAGATTTATGTAGGCAGCTAGGATGAGGGTCTTAAAGTTCACACCCACAATGATATGCCCACCCAACAAGGCCACGCCCACTCCAAAAAGGCCACCTCCACCCCAGCAAGGCCACTCCTACTCCAACAAGGCCACACCTACTCCAACAAGGCAACACCTCCTAATAGTGCCACTCCCTGGGCCCAGCATATACAAACCATCGCATAAAACTTACCACTCTATAAAGTTAGTGTCCTTGGGTATTTCCACACAGTGGTGCAGAGCTGACTAATGAATAGGTTTGGAGAAGCAGACTAGAGGAAACCCAGAACGCCATGAGAAGAGCATCATGGCGACTATGGTCAGTGGGTAAGTGTTCCGAAGTCCAAGATGCTCATGGACTATGGGCTCTGAAGGCCACAATGCTGACGTCTCTAGGAAAAATATGGACTCTGTTTAAAACTGAAGGAAAGGTCACTCCAGCTACAGCATTGCAGAGAACTTGAAAGAAAGCATCTATCACTGAGTCTTTACAGGGAGAGCGACTTAGAGGGTGACATCCCCCTGAGAAAGAAACTCTCAAATCAACAAGAGTTGAGACAAGAGTCTTGCTGTGGAATGACCACTGCTGACTGCTTTTAGTCTTCTTTACAGTGAGATTCAGGAGCAAAAATAAATAAATAAATAAATAAATAAATAAATAAGGGGAGGGCCAGGGGGATACGGTTGTTGGAAATTAACGCTAGTATCAAGGAATCACATGGCATCTTGAGGTTGAGCTTGGTGGTAGAAAACTGGGGTTCTATCATCATCCCTCAAAACAACTCAAATGCCTCCACAGGACACTAGGAGAGACATCGTACAGACAGCTCAGGAGTCTTCAAGGCTCACCCCACTCTCTCAGGCAGGGTTCAGAAGTTTAGAAGTATAAATATGCAAATGTGTGGGACCAGGGATCGGGCTCTGTTGGTAGAGGTCTTTGCGAAATGTGCTCAAGTCCCTGGGTTTCCTCTCCAGCACTGCATAGTGTGCGTGCCCCGGGTCCTGACACTAAAAAGGTGGAGGCGAGAATATCAGGGGTTCATGGTCATCCTCAGCTACAGAGTGAGTTGGAGCTAGCCTGGACTACAGGAGACCCTCATCTCCAAGACAGAAGAGCAGGAGAGTATAAATTGTTTGTGTATAGACTTGATATCTGCTTCGTTCTCTTCCTCAAGTCAGGCCGGGCCCTCCTATAACTCTCTCTGCACAGAGTTTATAAACAACCTATGCTGTGATCTCATAGCCGTCAGAAAGAGCTGAGATCTCTCCCCTTAATGGCTGTAGGCTCAGTGTTGACGGTCAGACACAAGGATAACTCATATCTAGTGCATTCCTGTACGGCCCCTGAGTTGTAGGGTGGACCATATGATATGAGTTCCCTCCCCCAAAAAACCCCACATTAGTGAGACATTTCTTGAGTTCTTCCTAATTGAAGGGACAGGATGCATTCCTTCCCCTTCAGTGGCATGCCATGGCTGTCCGTGGTACACGACGGCTCTCCTAATTAGGCTCTTTGAAAGGTAATTGGTACCAGCTTCTTCAGCAGTACCACTTACAACAGTTCTACTTTTATCTAACACAGAAGTGTTCTGAAGACCAACCAAGGCAGACTCCCTTCAGGAAAGAGGTCCTGTGCAGTGAGGACCACACTGGGCTTCATGTCCATGCAGTCAGCCAGCATAGCACCCCAAAGCTCCTGCTAGGAGCCCAGAGGAGCAGAGAGTCGCCCACCATGCTGCAGACTTGGTCTATGGAGTGTCCTGTTTTTGAAGACATAGAGAAAGCACGAGGTGTTGTGGTCATAAAAAGAGAAAGAGGTGTGAGAATATGGTCTACGCGGTGTGGGGGAGGGGTGCCTCAGTGGGCCCATGCCAAGGCATCCCTTCCCCCTGAGGGGACAGCCACACAACGATATAGCATAGAATAGAGTTTATTCAGGGCATGGGGAGGGGAGTTAAGGGGGTAGTAGAGGCAGAGAAAGGCAGAGAGAGGGAGAGAGTAGAGAAGCAGAGGCCGGCCATGAGAGAGAGAGAGAGGGGGGAGAGATCACGGGGAGAGAGGGGGGAGGGGAGGAGAGCCCAAGAGGGGTTGAGAGAGAAGCTGAGAGTAAGAGAATAAGGAATGCAAGAGAGAGAGGAGGGGCTAAGCATCCCCTTTTATAGTGGGCCAGGCCTGCCTGGCTGTTGCCAGGTAACTGGGGGATGGAGTTTAGACAGAATCCTAACAGAGTTCACTGTTGGATGTTGAGGGTCCTTGTAGAGATTCCTCAATGGGGGAATCAAAACAGAGCGGAGATCACAGTGCTATGTGGAGCCCCAAGGAAGGCAAGTGCCAGCTGTGGGCCAGGCTCTGCGTAGCTTTAGGAAGCTCCCAAGGCTTTCCAGGAGAGCAATCATCTACTCTGGCCCGGAAATGAAACCTATGCTTTTCTAACATCCAAATCACCTCCCAGGTGATCGAAGTGACCCTTCCTTCTCCTGTGAGACCCAGCTCTCAGTAGACGTTCTCAGGGGCTCTGAGGAGGAAGCCACAGCTCACTCTTGAACACACTATGCAGATGCCTCCTCGGGGCTCAGGCGCCTGAAAGAAAGTTGCCTTTCCTGGACTCCACAGCCGTTAGGTACACGAGTCCCTTTGGAGAAAGCTGATGATGGAGAGAGGGAGCCTTAACCGGCAGAGGGGAATTCCTCCATTTAACAGGATGCATCAGCTGCCGCTCAGCACAAAGAAGTCACAGCTTGTGAGCCCAGCCGAACACTAAGTCGCAGAGGCCTCTCTCGCGCCAGCCAATGAGTCCGTGAAATGACCCTCAAATTTCTAATTAGCAACAGTGTCGACAAGCCCGCTGCTTAAGATGCCAAGAACAGAAATGCTTCTTTCTCTGGAAGCTTATGAATCCACGGTCAGTTGCTAATCCAGAAGGACCGATGCTCACCAGAGCCTTAGCTCCTCAAAATGTGAGGCTCCCCATTCTGCAGACATGGTGGCCTGTGTGAGGAGCTGATCATGAGCGACATATGTGCTCCCCACAGGTGGGTTTCTAATTATCTGTTGAAGATACCGTGAGGGAGAAGGTGACATTTCGGTGAAGTTCATTCACAGGAGGAGAACAAATTGTGTCCTTTGTCACTAGCTGCAAGATAGTCATGTGCATCTACCTGTCTGTCTCTAGACACTGTTCCAAGTCAGATGAAAGGTGGCCTGAAGATTAGCTGTATTGGAATCCTCTATAACTGGAGAGGCCACCCAACTCCCAGAGACCACAATGACTACAGAAGAACCATCTATGTCACCCTGGGTGAATCATAGTACTTGGATGTCCAGCTGAGTATCAGCCTAGGTGTGTCTTGGGAAGATCTGGTTAAACTGTGATTAACATCGAAGTCGATAACGAAGAAAGGCAGGCTGTCTTCCAACTGGGTGTTCTTCATACCTTCCACGTGTGTGTGCCTCACACCTTCCACACGTGTGTGTGCCTCACACCTTCCACACGTGTGTGTGCCTCACTCCTTCCATGTTTGGCTCTCACATCCATGTGTGTGCCTCACACCTTCCACATCTGTGTGCCTCACACCTTCCACGTATGTATGTGTGCCTCACACCTTACACATGTATGCACCTCACACCTTCCATGTGTGTGCCTCACACTTTCTGTGTGTGTATATATGTATTACACCTTACACGTGTATGTGTCTCACACCTTCCACGTGTGTGTGCCTCAATCTTTCCACTTGTGTGTGCCTCAGACAATCTATTGAAAGCTGTGTCAGTTTCTGTTGCTACGATAAAAACACAAGCAAGGTCATTTATAGATGAAGGAGTCTATTTGGGCTTACGGTGCCAGAGGAACAACGGTCCGCCATGACAGAGAGGCGTGGGATCAGGAAACGGAGAAAGCAAACCTACTGCAAACCCAAGCCACGGAGAGCAAAGTGGAGCTGACGCCAAGCTGCAAATGCTCAGAGCCAGGCCCGTGGTGCACTTCCCCCAGGCCACCCCTCTCCACAGCCTCTTTAATGACACCACCACCTAGGGACCTCACGTTCAAAGGCTTGGGCCTAGGAGGAACTATCTCACACAAAGCCAAGGCCTCAAGTGGAAGAACTGAAGACCCTTGGGAAGGAAGGACGACTCCCCACATAAAGCCCTCAGCCCCTGTCCGTGTCTTCCTTTCTTCCCACCCCATCTGCAGCCGACCTTGATTCCCCTATGAGGACTTGCCAGCCTTTCGGTTGTGTGAGCCAATGTCTTAAACTAAGTCATCCTCTTTACTCTCTCTCCCCACCTCTCAGACACAGATGGACATATGCAGGTACAGGTGTAGATGGGGGTTGCTATGTACATTGTATGTAGTCATACATACAAGCCCTTCTGCTGGCCATTTCCTGGATAGACACTGAGACTTTCCTTGGCATTTCCTGGAGTCCATTTGTCTGAGATCCCGTCAACCAGCTCCCGGATGGCCTCCCACCCTGATGCAGGAGATGCGTATATGCTCTGGCTGCAGAAAGTTCTCTGCCTTCTGAATAGAGATCAGAGAAAGCACGAGAGGCTGTGCAGGAGGCTGCTCCCCTGCAGTGTGTGTATGTGAGTGTGTATGTGCATGCATGTGCATGTGTATGTGTGTGCATGTATGTGTGTGCATATGTATGTGTGTTTATGTGTGTGTATGTGTGTATGTATGTGTACATGTATGTATTTGTGTGTATCAGCATGTGTGTGTATGTGTATGCATGCATGTGTGTTCACATGTGTGAGTTCAGGCATAAGCATGACGTGACACAAGTGTAACGATTAGAGAACAACCTTGGGTGCCAGTCCTCACCTGTCACCTTGTTTAAGACATGGTCTCATTGTCAAAGTAGACTACAGATTATCTGGCCCACAGCTGCCAGAGACTCTCCTGTCTCCACCCCTAATCTCATCATAGGAGCACTGGAATTACAGGCATGTGTACCGTGAGTACTGGCTTTCTGTGGGTTCTGGGGTTCTGAACTCTGGCCCTCACCCTTGCTCAGGAAGTACTTTACCACTGAGCCACCTTTCCAGACCCTCTCCCCAAAGGCCATCAGCAGCCAGAGAGAGAACCCTCCGTACATGTACACATGAATATAATGTCCATGGCATGCCCATAATGTGTTTTATTACATAGTATTTAATGGCACCATCTTTTCCTTCAAGCAATATAGTGTGTGTGTGTGTGTCCATATGCACATGCAATGGTGGTGTGTATACATGAACACAACAAATACATATGCACACACACATCAATTACTTGCATACTACTATTGTTTCAGTATTTGATCAAAATGATTGACAGACCTATGCAAAAATAGACTAATTGATAGCTGTCTTGGGTAGACTTGTCAACTTGACTAGACCTAAAGTCACCTGAGAGTAAAGCTGTGATGGAGGAATTGCCTAGATCAAATTGGCCTGTGGGCATGTCTGTGGTGTATTACCATGACTGTTCATTGGTTTAGGATCTTTGGTCCACTGTGGGCAGCACCATCCCCTAAACAGGTAGCCCTGGGCTATAAAAGAAAGTTAGGAAAGTATGCTCTCGGTGGGAGCAGGCCCTCGAGCATTCTCCATCTTCCTGCTGTACTTCTTGGCTGTGCAGTGAGCTCCTGGGCTGGAGGTAATGCTGTGAGGAATAGCAAGCAGGCCAGCCTTCCTGTTCCCGCCTTGACCTTCCTCAAGGACAGCCTGCAAGTTGGAAGTGTGAGGCAGATAAACCCTTTCCTCCCCTAAGTCGCTCTTGGTCATGGTGTTTGCTACAGCAACAGAAATCAAACTAGAGAGGAATTCACAAGCACCGCTGTTTTGCCCAGGAGTCCCTTGGAGGCCACTTTTCTGCTCAAATGTCACCCACCAGGAGCCCAACGGCGAAGCTTCTGCTGCTCTGTAAGCCCCAGTTGTCTCCGATTTGCAGCGCGGCTATAAATCTCCCTCGTCCCTCAGCCATATGTCGGCGGCTCCATTTGCAGCATGCCTTGGCTGCGCTCAGTCAGATGTGAGGCTCCGTCCAAATGGTCCATTTGGACGCGTCCATTGCCCAAGCAGAAGACCGTTAGGCTCTGGGATGGGGACAGGGGATGGAGGATAGATGGACTAAATTAAACATCTGATTCGGAGACATGTTGCTGAACCCAGTCCAACCACAAATTAAAGCTCATCAGAGCCTGTATTTCCTGTGCCAAACTGAGGATGAGGCAGCAGTGGAGGGGTGGGGCAGGGATTCCGGGACTTAGAGCTGTGCCCTCAGGATAGACAGGGCCTGGGCATTTCCTGGGGAAGGCTGCTCCACCCCCACCCACTAGGATTGTCATGAAGGAGAGCTTTTTGTGGGGCAGAGAGATGGACCCACAACCGATACCAGATTCAGAAATCTGGGCAATGTCTTCCCAGGCGTCTTACAGCTGGGTGAGTTGGGGATGAATCCTTTAGAGGTGGGAGGAAGGGAGGTCACCTCTGCCTGTCTCACACTTGGAAGTAAGTCATCTGGGTAAACGTTCTGCCTTCTGCTTCCTCTTCTGTCAAACAGGATGGGGAATGCCCACCCCACAGACATAGGGACAAGTCAACACTGAGCCAGAAGGAACCTTGCCTGCAGCTGGCACGTGACAGACACACAGTGGGAAGATACAATATGCTGCACCAGGAAGAGTCTGAGGTGTGCAGAAAGCCTTGCAGGGACTTGATGCTTCCACTCCGCTGAGCCTCCCCAGGCTTGGAAGGATGTCAGGTGCTGAACCTAACTTTGGGCTCTGCAGATGGTCCCTAAGGTTCTTGATGGTGTGACCCATAGCTCATTTTGTTTGCAATGGTATGTGTGTGTCTGTGCATGTGGTCACACACACACACCACAGGGTGCATGTAGAGATCAAAGAACAATGATCTTGAACAATGGTTCTAACCTCTGCCTTGTGGTAGACAGGGTACAGAGACTTTGCTGGCCCCTGCTGTGTTTGTCAGGCTGGCCTCAGAGCTTCCAGGAATTCTCCCGTCCATCTCCCAACTGCCTGTAAGTGTACAGGGGCTGACAGCACATGCCACCACACCCAGAGTTCACATGGATTCATGTGTTTAGCAAGCGCTTTATCTAGCCATCCATCTCTACAGCCTCTACTTCCCCCTCCTGCTGGGTGCCCAACATATCATCGCCTGACTCAGACATATGACTCACGACACGCTTGCTTGGTGAATAATTAGAGATCTTCTCAAGAGCTGGTGGCGGAGGAAAAGGCAGAGGAGCAGGGACCCATGGGCTCCTCGGGATGGGGGATTTGTCCTGAAGTCAACAGACGAGTGTTCACATCTCAAGAACCAGATTTTTCCACGGAACACCTCCTCGCACCTTGAGGGAAGGGAGAACAAGACGCATGAAGGAGTTGTTAGAAGCAGGAGCTCTGTGGTGCCAGAACCCCCAAGAACTATCCTCCTCGATGTGACCTCTGTGACAGGTACGCCCTGACGACTAGCGTCTGCAGTGTGGCATTGTGAATATGCACTGTGCCACAGTAGGCTGGCAGCAAGGACACATCCAAATCCTTCTGGGGCCTGACTCAAGGTCTCTCTCTCTGCAGAGGGTGTTCTTGAAGGATGCTCACATATGGCTATTGGAGCCCTTGGTAGGGAGTTTTCAACCACTGTCTTCTTCTAAGCAGGTCAGAACATCCACCTGCTCACTTACAGGTACCAAGATGAGGTACACGTACGGGCTCTCCCCAGAGTTCTTGCAATTAGCAAATCCATCTGAAAACACTGGAGTTTCACGCTGGCATGGGGTTCCAGGTAGCAGGTAACAGTGGGCGAGTCATTTGTAAAGCACGATCCTCCCTGTTCCCCCACACCTCCTTGGGGACCCTCCTAGTGCTTTCTAAGAGGACACGGAGTGGGAGGACAAACTGAGGTGTCACTGTGCAGAGTAAAGTGGGCATGGTCTGTTTTAAGAGGGAAAGGGGCGGGCCGACAATCTCTACGGGTCAAAAGTTGGGCTTTCTGCACTGTGCCTGTGTCTCCCTGGGACAGAGTCTCTGCTGGATGAGGAGACGCTGCTCTGGCTTGATGAGGGCTGGCTGTGTTTCTCTACCATGGCCCGTCCTCCGATGTGTGAAACTGCCCAGGGGCTGCCCGTATCTAAGCAATTCTGTCCGTGTCAAACACTCACTGAACAGTGCCAGGTAATGGCTGGCATGTTACCCGTGTGGCCAATCTGCTCATACTAAAGACCCGGATTGCTATGCCGTTAGTTACACGGAGGCAATGAAAGCCCCTCACGGAGCGTGAGGCCGAGTTCAACATGAAGAATTTAGTACCGGGTGGGAGGGAGACGGGACAGAATTACAAATAACGCGCTAATGTAAACCACAGTGTCTTCCCAGCCAAGTCCCAGGCTGTGCCTCTCGCGGATCCAAATTGCGAAGTTTCTCTGCTAAAACCCAATCTGCATTCCACCTCCCTCCCGCCTTCTCCCTCTTTGAGGCCTTAATTTTATGAGCGATTGCTTTGAAGAGGGGGATCATCACTGGTTTACTGAGAAGTTGTACAGTTTCTAATTGCCTTCTCAAAATTTCTCCTCCATTGCCTCTAGCAATATTTTATGCTGCCACGGTCATTAGCCTCTTCTGGCTGCTTTTCCCCTTCTCAACCACGGAAAGCGCCCGCCCCACCTCACCCCACCCACCCCTCCCTGACCGAACTCCAACTCACCCCTCACCCATTCCCAACCAGCCAGACACCAGCTCCTCCATCTTTTCTATGATCTTAACCCGCCCCCAACCCCCACCCGAGAACCGCAGCACACGTGCGCACTACTTTCCAGAGGTTTCTTTCTCACCGCTGCTCCTGACCCCCCTCCTTGTCCTTTCACAACTTTTAAAAATGGCCACTGAGTTTTTTGAGCATCTGTTATGTACTCTGCTAGAATATGGGTCACTGGCAGGTGGCCTCGCCACTGAAGAAAATGTTTCCCCTCCCGTAGCTGACACTATCTGTCTTCACGCGCGTGTGCAGGGCCTGTCACCATTGGCTAAGAAGGAAGCACAGACCGAGGACCCCTGCTTAGCACACGGTCTGCAGTCACACAAAGGCGGCTAATGTGTTTCGAGCCCACGGATATTCCTTTAAAGCTGGGGTCTTCTCTCGTCGCCTCTGGTGATTTTCTGATCCACCTTGCATGGTCGGCCCTGAAGACAACGTGCAGAAGGCCAATGGCATCTGTGTGTCCATCGGTGTCTCTCTGCGAGCTCACTGAAATGCACATCTGCCTGTCCATTATATGCAGTGACTCAGCTCTGCTGATAGACCCATGTACGTCCACAGGCTCTCACCTTCAGGCACTCACACCTCCACACACTCACACCTCCACACGCTCACACTCCCACATGTTCACACCTCCACACGTTCACACCTCCACATGCTCACACCTCCTCCTGCTCACACCTCCACAGGCTTACACTTTCAGGCACTCACACCTCCACATGCTCACACCTCCACACGTTCACACCTCCACATGTTCACACCTCCACATGCTCACATCTCCTCCTGCTCACACCTCCACAGGCTTATACCTTCAGGCACCCACACCTCCACACATTCACACCTCCACATGCTCACACCTCTACATGTTCACACCTCCACACGTTCACACCCCCACATACTCACACCTCCTCCTGCTCACACCTCCACAGGCTTACACCTTCAGGCACTCACACCTCCGCACACTCACACCTCCACACACTCACACCTCCACATGCTCACACCTCCACATGTTCACACCTCCACATACTCACACCTCCTCCTGCTCACACCTCCACAGGCTCACACCTTCAGGCACTCACACCTCCACACACACCTTCACATGCTCACACCTCCACATGTTCACACCTCCACATGCTTACACCTCCACACGCTCACACTTCTACATCCTCACACCTCCACATGTTTACACCTCCACATGCTCACACCTCCACACATTCATACTTTTACATGCTCACATCTACACATGCTCACATCTCCACATGCTCACACCTCCACATGCTCACACTTCCAAATACTCACACCTCCACATGCTCACACCTCCACATGCTCACACCTCCACACGCTCACACTTCCACACGCTCACACCTCCACATGCTCACACCTCCACATGCTCATACCTCCACATGTTCACACTTCCACATGTTCACATCTCCACATACTCACACCTCCATACACTCACACTTCTACGTGCTCACATCTCCATATGCTCATACCTCCACATGCTCACATCTTCACATGCTTTGATACTTGCACCTCCACAGGCTCACACCTCCACACACTCACACCTCCACATGCTCACACCTACATATGCTCACACCTCCACACACTCACATCTCCACATGCTCACATCTCCCCATGCTCACACCTCTACATGCTCACATTTCCACATGCTCACACCTCCACATACTTGTACCTCTTCCTGCTCACACCTCTACACACTCACACCTCCACACACTCACACCTCCACATGCTCACACCTCCATGTGCTCACACCTCCACATGCTCACACCTCCACATCCTTACACTTCCATGAGCTCACACCTTCACACGCTCACACCTCCACATGCTCACGCCTTCATGTGCTTACACCTCCATGTGTTCACACCTCCACATCCTCATACCTCCACGTGCTCCCCAGTGCATTGATGTTTCATGGGTTGGGAACTGTCAATATCAACATTGATCATCCCTTCTATGGCCACCTCTGCCTCCTCAACACGCTCCTGGCTGATTTTAAGCCATCACAACCCAGATCTTGCCCACATGAGGCTCCAGCCTGGGCTTTCAGCTGGAAGCTGTGGGCGGCTCACCTGCTTTCCTCTCCCTCCACAATCTGCTCTGCACGGCACTAAGGGATGCAGCCAGCTGCAGCAGCTGTCAGCTCACATGGCTGCCAGCAAACCCCACCCTCTTCCCTCTAGAAGCCACTGCCTTCCTCCTTGACCTGACATGGGGGAAATGTGAGCCCAGCTGGGGTTCCCTCCTCACTCCCATCAGAGAGTGTGACTGCCATTTCTTCTTCTGCTGAAGCTGGTGCTCTAAAGTTGACAGAAGAAGAGAGTGCACTCACTGTGTGCTTTCCTAAGACCTACTGTGGGTGCCATGGGAGTCTGGAATCCATATGAACACTGGACTAAGCTGACAAAGAGGCTGGAGGAGGATGGGTGTCATTGAGGGATGCTGGCAACCAAGGGAAAATTCTGTCAGCGACAGGAAGACTCTGACAGCCATGAAAGGATTCTATCACCCACAGAGGAACTCTGTCATCGATAGGAGAACTCTGTCATTCATGGAAGGGACCTGGTGCTCATGGGAGGATTATGTCACCTACAGGACTCTACCATCAATAAGAAGACTCTGTCATCTGTAGGAGGACTCTGTTACACATGGGAGGACTCTGATGCTCTTGGGAGGACTCTGTCATCTATAGGAGAACTCTGTCATTTGTGGAAGGAATCTGGTACTCATGGGAGAATTATGTCATCTACAGGACTCTACTATCAATAGGAAGACTCTGTCATCTGTAGGAGGACTCTGTTACACATGGGAGGCCTCTTATGCTCTTGGGAGGACTCTGTCACCCATAGAAGAACTCTGTCATTTGTGGAAGGTATCTGGTATTCATGGAAGAATTATTTCATCTACAGGATTCTACCATCAATAAGAAGATTCCTACCACTGTCTCTGTGATCCACAGGACGACTGTGCTATCCATGGGCGAGGGGAGACTCTATCATACACTGCAGGTCTTTGCAATCCACTTGAGGTCTCCAGACACGTTGCTGCAGTGAAGCCTCTTAGCCTAGGGAAGATCAGGCCTGGATTTGAATTGTGCTGAGGAGAAGTCACATGGAATAAGAGGGCAGCTAGAGTAACAGTGAGGAATAGTATGTCAGCAGAGCGGCTGGGTTAGGGCCGTGGCAGTGTGGAATGGACCAGAGCTCTCGGAGGAAGGGCTTGGCGCTCAGTGGTAGGGAGGAGCCATCACCTGTGGTCCATTCTGGGTCTGAGGGTGACACAGGTCTGCATCTTCATCCTTCACGTCTCTCAGCCCATGGGGAAGCCTCATCCTCATCCAGGGTGCTGAGCCAGAGCCGGCCTCCTGTCCCTAAGGCTAGTCCACCTCAGAGCTCAAAGGGGGCTTACCCTGCTGGAGCCACAGTCACCCTGCAGGGAGAATCTTGGTAGCAGAAAGAGTTCCCTGAGTACTGCATGGATGCTACAGAAGAACGTGGAGGGTCTCTCCCACCAAATGCACTGGGCATCTCTGTTTCCAGATTCAGAAGACAGAATGTGGCCATCAGGGCTGCTCTTCAACATCGCAGTGATGAATGTGAATCATGCTGTTAAAAGGGGGGGAGGAATGAATGGGAAGGGGAGGGGAGGAGAGAGGGAAAGGGAGGTGAAAAATACCATGAAAAACAGCACACGCATACCTATATACACATGCACACACCCCTGTATACACATACATGCACACACACATATGCACATACCTCTGTATCCACATGCACACACATATATACACACATGCACACACACATGCACACACATACACACACTTGTACACATATGTACACACACATACACACAAGCACACACACACATATACAAATGGGGAGAGAAGAAAAAAGAGAGAGAAAATGAGTGGGAAGGAAATTGGAAATGAGAGAGAGAGGAGAGAGAGAAGACAAAAAGGAAGGGTAGAGGAACCTAGGGAAGGTGTCTGTCCTAAGAACGACCCATGTCCTGTGCATGTGTCCTGGGTGCTGGTGATATCCCTACTGTGGCTTTGCTCCAAGCTCCCTGAAGGTCTGAAGAGGAGAGTCCTGTCACTCTCTGGTTCTGTCCACCTGAGCTTTTCCAGACTGCCAGCTGTAGGGACCAGAGCTGCCAAGCCCTCCCCAGGGTCCTGCCCTCTGAGGTGTTATTCCTGGGTGCTGTGGAAGCAGGATGGAGCAGGGCTGATCACAGATGTGGTCTGGACACCTGCCTGTGAGCAGGGCCTTCGGGAGGCTTCCAAGCTCAGGGGCAACCCGTCTTCCCAGTCTCTAACAGCTGAGCTTGCTCCTGCCTGCTTTGCTTTGCTTTTAAATTGGCAAAGGCTTCATTCTTTTGATAGAAATGTTCTTTGTGAAAATGTAAATCCAACGGATAAGCAAACAAAATATCTCCCATAAAGCAGGTACTGTTTTGATTCAAAACATAAGCGAATTCCCGCACCTTTGGGGTTTGATGGAAACAGGGTTGGAAGGAGAATAAAAAGGCAACCGCCATGTCTGTGAACAAGGAGGGGGAGGTGTTCTTACTCCCCCTCCCCCACTCTCCTCCCTCCCACGGTCTGTCTCTCCCCACTCACTCCCAGCTCATTTCCATAATGTGTCTGTCCAAGTGTATCCTTATATGTTTAAAATCTTTTTATGTCTGATACATGTGTGTGCATGTGTATACAGGTGTGTGTGCACATGCGTGTACGGGTGTATGTGTGCATGTGTGTACAGGTGTGTGTATGTGTGTATAGGTGTGTGCACGTGTGTGTGTGTACAGGTATATGTGTGCATGTATGTACAGGTGTATGTGTATGCATGTATAGGTGTGTGCAAGTGTGTACAGGTATATGTGTGTGTAAATGTGTGTACAGGTGTGTGTATGTGTGTGTGTATATGTATACAGGTATGCGTATGTCTATGCAGGTGTGTGTATGTGTACACAGGTGTGTGTGGATGTGTATAGGTATATGTGTATGTGCATGTGTGTACAAATGTGTATGATATGTGTACAGGTGTGTGTATGTATGTACAAGTGTGTGCATGTGTGTCCAGGTGTGTGTGGGTGTGTTTATGTATATACAGGTATGTATGTACAGTTGTGTGTGTGTGTATGTATGTGCGCGTGCGTGCTTGCTTGCTGTGCAGTGCATCTGTGGAGGTCAGAGGACAACTTCAGATGTTGATCATTTTCCATTTTGTTTTTCATGGGATTTCTTGTGTGCAGTGCATGGGCCCAGCTAGATGGTCAGTGAACTTTGGGAACTTCTCTCCTCTCTGCCTCTGTCTCTTCATAGCAGTGCTGGATTGCAGTATGTGCTTTTATGTGCAGCTTCACGTGGGCTCTAGGCATTCAAATTCAGGTCCTCACACTAGCATGGCAAGTGCTTTCCTGCTGACCCACACATCCTGAAGAACAGCCTTCATTAGTCTCCCACCCAGAGCTGACCACTTCCCATGAGTGGCCAGAATGCCTGGCCTCCCGGATGAGGGGTGAGGACTGTCCTGCTGCGCCCCCCCCCCCACCTCAGTGCTGAGCGCAACAACCATACCTGCTCAGACATCACATTAGCTTTAGGAGGAGGTGGTGCAAAGATGTCTCTTGGATTTATTGCTGTTAATACAGTAGAATCCAATAACCACTGTTCCTTTAATAAACAGCATGTCTGCTTAACTGGGCCAACGGCCAGGGGACAGTGCAGGCGCTCTGCACAAGCTGCTTTTGATGAGTCCACTCCCTTTCCCAGGGAGGGTCAGCTCCCCACTTCTTCCGGCCTTCAAGTGAGGGGGTGCAGCCTAAAGCTTGGACTGCAAGATCTGCTGAGGTCTAGCCCAACACCTACACAAAGGCTCAAAGTAAGATGGGCAACTATCACTACACCAGGCTGTGCGAGGCGCTTCCGTGGTCTCAGAAACCGGAATCTCTACCCAGCCTTCTCTACCTGGGACTTCCTCAATAACTGGGAGCCTAGAAGAACTTCAGCGCTCAGTTCACGGTGCCAGAGTTGAAGCCACAGACTGAGATCATGTCCACTGGCACAGGACGTTGTCAGTAGGACTCGAGATGCCCTGCCCACCATCATTAGACCCACGGGAGCCCCACCCCCGCACCCTTCCAGATCAAGGGAATTCACTGCAGAGCAAAGAGCTTCTTCTGGCCTGTCCGTCAGTCTAGTGAGGGGGGAAGACGGTAATGAATGAGCTGTCAAGTGCGAGGTGGGATTTTTTATTTTCTGAGGCAAATGCAAAGCAGATCAAACATTCTTTATTTCACTACCATTTCCCAAGTGAAAGAACTTTAGCCCGAAGGGAGAAATCAATGTTCAAAGCCCTTACTCATTTTTTTTTTAAAGATAAGCGCTGTGTTTAGTACATAATGGAAGGGCTTCTCAAGAAGCCTGCTCCGGGAGATGCGAGGCAAGGAGACGACTGGTGGAGGAGGCAGAGGCCGCTGAAAGAGGTGGAAACCTTGTGCATCAGGAGAGCCTGAGAAGAGGCAGAGATGGGGGCACTTGTCAAAGTTGCTGCTGACTTCCAGTCTGTCAGGATAAAGCCAGACTGCTCCCACCCAGACTGCTTCCATCCACAGTTAATTTGCTCCCAGATGGCCGAGTCCCTCCTTAACACCAAGTGGACCTTGGTGGAGGCGTTGTTCAACTACACTCAAATCTGCCTGAAGCACGGGGGAGCCTTGGTAGGGAGACCTTTGGCAGGCTGTGTGTGTGCCGGCCACATGTTCTCTATCTGTGTGCATGCATTCACATGAGTATGCGTGTATGTGCCTCTCGTTGACGGCAGGAAGAACTAGGAAGAGCCCCTGTTCTCTCCAAGCCTTCCCGCATTGCCTTTAGGTCAGCAGGATTCCCTTTGCTGGCTTCAGCATCTCTGCAAACGCTCAGCTCCTTCTCAGCATCAGCACCGTGCAGTGTGTGGCTTGGGACGGGCTCTCCCAGCTCCCCCGCCTTCCCAGGCTTGCTCTGCCCTGCTGAGATCCGTACACAGCTCTCTTCCACCCTTCTGAGAACACTCCTGTCCTCCAGCCTGCAGAGGCGCACCCATGGCCTGGGGCTGGTTGACCGGGCTGCAACTGCTCTCTGCAAAGGAGAGGACACCCTTGTCTTCAGAAGCCTTTGTGACTAAGAACTGGGTCCCAGTGAAAGTCCTTCAGACCCGCCCTGAAATTCAGTGCAGGCTGTATGCCCTGGCTCCACCCAGGCCCTTCATGATGAATAGGAGTGGTTCCCCTCCAGGCTCTGAGGAGTTTGAGCTTTGATCTCCACCCCTGCCCTGCCCCACCTCACCCCAACCCCCAAGGGCACTTTGTAAGGACAGCAAAATCTGCTTCTAACAGTGACCTTCACCTGACTTTGAGGGCTTGTCTCATAACTAGGATGGAAAGAAGAGACTCGGAGTGCCGTCCCTAGAGTCTGTCACCCCGCTTTGCAGAACATAGTGTCATTGTCCCCCTCCATTGTCTGCCTCAACATTTCCTTGTCCAGTCACTAAGGATGTGTGAGGAGGAAGAAGTTGATCTTGGATTGTGGATGGTGATTAGACCAAACTTCCCAAACTAGCTGCCGCCTTCGCGCAAGGGCATAAGCCACTAGGCGCACAGAGTAGTGGTGCATCAGATGAGGGAGACTCTCACAAGGAGACAACATCTGGGGGCTGTGGGGAAGCATGTGTTATGCTGCAGAGGGCGTGCTACAAAAACCGTAACATAAAGACGAAAATACAGAAAGGAAAATGTCACTCAATAGAAGCAGCCAGTGGTGCCTCGACCCCGTTCCCGAGGTAGGGGAGACTCAGTAGAACCCCACTAAGCACCCACTTCTGACTGAACCTGCTACCTTGGGCTTCCTTATGTAGTGAAAAATGGGAGAAAGGGTTCTCTCTGCAACCCACAGGTGTCAACGACGCCCTTGAGGAATGACGGGGGTCAGGCACGGGGAGCTGGTAGGTGGATCCCATACCCAGACTCAATCTCACAGCTCCAGAAAGTTAATTAGCTTTCTCTGCTTTCTATGGAGACTGAGAGGCAGGCTGGCTGGAGTCCACGTTGAATAGCGTCCACCGCATTCCTGTGTATATTCAGCCCTAATTTAATTGTGAAATTACGTCGGGGAGATGTGTGAAAACACCAATTGCCAGGCATAATTTAGAAAGCCCCACTGTCTGCTCCCTGACGGCCAGTAAAGAGCGTGCTGACCGTGAAGGCTCTAGCCTTGCTCCGAGATAGGGCTGATTCTCTGAGGTCCCTGCCTCTCTGGATCACAGTGGCTAAAGGGAAGAATTTGCCTACAAATAGCTGTGAGGTGTCCATTGATCTTAGCTGGTGGAAGAATAATCCTTTGTTAGAGAGAAGTTGGCTCAGAACGGGAGCAATCGTGCTAGGTCTCCTTCCACTTCCAGGACATGCCTGCCTCCTGTGAGCCCCGCCCCAGCCACACTGTGGGCAGAGCGGGACTGGCTGAGGCAAGAGCTGGCTTCTAATTATTTACTTTGGTTATCATTCCTGCTCCTAGGATTTATTGCAAACAAGTTGTCAGGCTTCGGAAGGCTTAGATTTTGCAATATCAAGTCTCAGGGTTAAAATATTAGGGAAGAATGGTTTATATGTTCTCATCATGCTACACGGGGGCCGTAATTCACCTGGTGTCGATTAGAATTTCAACAAATCAAGCTGGGAAAGATACCAGATGACCCACCCCCCAACCCTCGACACACCACCTCCATTGAATCTCCAGCCCCAAACCCCTTCTGACCTCCAGGTTGATGGAGTCCATTTAAATAAAAGTCGTTTCTGTGCACTGCCAGGAGTTGATTAGAAGTACCTTTCCCCATCAAGGAAAAAAAGTGTGAATATATATATATATGCATGTGAATACAAGACTGCCCATAGAATTCTAAGTATTTTAAAAAATAATTTTTAGTCACTAAAATGCCAAGTGAGGCGAACTAATTTACGGAATAGATATCGTCCAATGAAGTCGGCCATAAACTGAGCATCTGTATTTAAAGCTGTGGTTTCCAAATACCTGTGTAATGAAATCAGACTCAGGAGCGGGGGGTGGGGGGGGTGGGGAGGGGGAAGTGTCCACAGCAGACCTGGCTGAGGGGCGTCCCCTTGCTGAGCCTCTCATCCACCCAAGTCTTCCTCCCAGAGAGTCTCGGCTTTTTTCACATGTTTCCATAACCATCCAGCCTCTCAGATCCCTGAATGAGTTCCGGGTTTCAAAGAGCCCCATTGTTGGTGTGTGAGACTCTATGGGAAGGAAGATGAAGGCCAGAGAGATGGCTCAGGTATTAAAGATGTCTGCTATCTAGCTTGAGGACTCCAGTGCAATCTACAGGATCCACACGAGGAAAGAGAGAAATAACTTTAGCAAAATTTGTCCTCTGGCATCCAGGGGCCTATTGTGAAATGGGACACATAGGGGAAAGAAAGAGAGACAGAGAGAGGCAGAGAGGCAGAAAGATAGACAGACAGAGATAGAGATACAGACAGACAGGTAGAGACAGGCAGAGACAGGCAGAGACAGAGAAGAGATAGTGAAGTCCAGATTCAGCAGGACCGTGGCGGGGGTGGGGGGGTGGGGACAGCTATGATACATGACAGGGAAACATGATTTTATTTACTTCTTAAAAATGGTGCTCTTCTCCCCACTGGGCTGGGAACTGCAGCAACAGACAGCTGTGAGGTTGCTCTTCACCATGGAGATCTCCTACCTCCAACCCTTGTCCCTTCAGTGCTGGAGGAAAGAAAGGAGAGAGGAGGGGAGGGGCAGGAAGCAGGGAGTATGAGGATTTGAGAGGGTCCCTTTCCTTCTTTGGTGTCCAGTGGGCTGGATGGGACCTGCCACATTGTTGGGGAGGATCCCCCCCATCTCAATTTACAGATTCACTCTCCAGACACTCCCAGAAATAACATGTCATCAGCTCTCTGGGAATCTTATAATCCAGTCCAGGGACATCGCATAGGCGTGTCTCCTCCTGCCCTTGTCCCCTCTCCTCTCTCCTCACTCATCCTTCCAGCTTTCATCCTCACAGAGAAAACGCCCAGTATCCAGGTTCTCAGAGGATGAACTGCTGTGCTCGCGAGTTCACACTCCAGAAAGGATTCTGGTGCAGTGCCACACGGTCAGGGGAACTACCTGCAGAACCTCCTCTGGCTTCTGCTGCAGAAGCTCCCTGGGTCTCTGGACTTGGACCACAACATGAATCGTACCATTGGAGTCCCTGGCTCCGCAGTTAGAAATTCTGGAACTCTCAGGCCTCTGTCATCAAAGGGTCAATTCCTCAGCAATCAGTTTTCTGTGCAAACAGTTGTATCCACCTGAATAGGCCTTGGGAAGGCCACAGCTTCTTGAGGCCGCCACAGCCGGAGGATCCCAGAACCTTCTACTGCAGGAACACTGCCCCATCGCACACAGGTGGGACCCTCAGGATCGTATCCCGGATCCGAGCCCAGCTCAGAAGCCATGCTTGCACTAAACGTTGATGCTGTCCCCTTTCTTCCAGAAGAAGGCTGTCACGGACTAAACTGTGTCCCCAACGACCTGTGTCAAAGTCTTAACACACAGCACCCCAGAATCTGACTTTCGGGGAATGGGATCTCTCAAGGGACCACTGAGTTAAAATGAGATCAGTAACCTGGGCCTGATTCAATGAGTGTCCTTGGAGGGGGAGGACAGGGGACAGGAAGATGGCTCAGTCAGTCAAGTGCTTGATTTAGAAGCATGAGAACCTGACTTCAGGTACCTAGAACCCACATAATGAGGTGGGCCTGTGGCACTGGCCTGTATCCCCAACGCAGGAGAGGCAGAGACAGAAGGGTCCCTCTGATAGGCTTTTTCCCAGATTAGACCAGATTAAAAGTAGATAAAGGCAGGTTTATCAGGAAGTAGCAATCAGGTAGGCACAGTGACCTCACAGGAAGAGGTCAGTAAAGTCAAATATCCAGGCTAAAGCTCTGGAGTTTTGTCAGTCCTGGGTACTGAGTGATGCTGTATGAGCTGGGAGCTGGGGTTATGTCCATACATGGTCAAAAACCCTGGGCAGGCACTGTTGGGTGGAGACAGGGAGAGATGACAGATCATCCACAGTTCTCTCTGTGTGGATGGGGTTGGAGGAAACAGGGCAGACAGGGTTTCCCAGCTTGTTCAGAGGATGAGCAGGAGTTCTGACTTCATACCCTTAAGCTTAATGACCAGACAGTCTGGCTAAGTCACTCAACTACAGGTTCACTGAGAGTCTGACACCAATGTCAGCTCCTTGCCTCCACACACACATGGACACATGTGTGTATACCAAATGATCACAGATGCACACGCGTACACACACATGCACACTGATGGGCTTGCTAAGCTCCTTCTCATTGGGGTGTGATGCTTGCATCTTTCACAGTTTGTTGCCTGGGTTGCAAGCTCATGCCTGCACCAGCAGACAGCCAGGCTAGTTTAGCTCAGTTTTCTGCACAGGGAAAAGTTTTCAAATGACTCCTGAACAGAGTAATTTGATTTGCTGCGAAGTAGAGTTAAAAGTAAATTGCGCTAAATTAATATTGATTCAAATTAAGCCATTTATCTCTTTATGCATTTCAACTCCACATCAAATACAATCATTGCTCCAGCTACCCCCACAGCAAACAAAATTACCAGTTAAATCGCATCATGTGGTGGTTTTCCTTGTCTGGGAAAGGAACACACTGGGCATAGTTGCAAGGACACACGTACACGCTCACACATGCTCACAGGCATCCAGAACCCAAAGCCGAGCCAGCTGTGGTTTGCAGCTGTCTGGAGCAGAGGTGGAGAATAGGTTGACATTTCTTCATGGCCTGAGAACTGCAAGGGGGCTGAGTTTCTCCTTAGGACAAATGCTTCTCTTGATCACTCTGAGGTTGGCTTCTGGGTTCTAGGGGGACTCCCAGAGTTCAGTTTCATTTCAGGCATGACGGGAAGATGCTGAGAGGAGATAATGGTGCCTGTGTTCTTTATGGATGGTCCAGGGACACAACTCTGCTTTTCCTGTGTTGCCATGACAGATACCAAAGCCAAAAATAACGTGGGAAGGCTGGGGCGATGGATCAGGGGCTAAGAGCACTGGCTGCTCTTTCAGAGGACCTGGATTCAGCTCCCAGAACCTACAAATCAGTCTGTAAATCCAGTTCCAGGTGATCCAATGGCCTCTCCACGCTTCTATGAGCACCAGGCACATATATGGTGAACAGACACACATTCAGGCAAAAGACACATACAAATAAAGTGAAATAACTTTAGGAGGAAAGGGTTTGTTTTCTTTTATACCACCAGGCCACCAGCCATCATTGAGGGAAGTCAGGGCAGGAACTCAAGCAGGAAATTAGCAGAAATGGCAGGATCTGTGTACTGGATCTGTGTACTGGATCTGTGTACTGGATCACTCTGTGGGTGACTCATACGTCCTGGGATTATCTTCTTGTTCATCCTGGGACCCTCTGCCGAGGGATGGTGCCACCCACAATGGGCTGGATTGCCCTCACATCAATCATCAGTACAGACAGTTATAGACATGTCCATCCATGGGACAATCTGATGGAAGAAATGCTTCAATTAGGGCTCCCTGTTTCCAAAAGGCTGTAGGCTGTGTCCAATTGATTCAAATATTAACCAGCGTAGGCCTTGTGCCCAAGAGCAGAGAGACAGGATCCACCCCCACCCCACACACGCCCCCCTGCTTTGTTCCTCATTGAGGCAGGTGTTTGAAAAGGACACAGCTCTACAGGGGACACTGAGCCCCAGGACAAGGGTGCCTGATGAAGGATCTCATGTTTGGCATCGAGCATCCACATGGGTGCTCAAGCATACACACTGTGTCTAGTCTATGCTGCTCCAAGACTTGGGAGATGGACTGGTTTTTCTCCTTGTGGCTGTGGCAAAGTTACCAATAAAAGTGACTCCAGGAAGGCAGGTTTTATTTTGGATCATGGTTCAGAGAAATACTGAGGCTGCAGAAACCTGCATCTGCAGTTAGGAAGCAGGACGCTGGTTCTCAGCCCACTTTCTTCTCTTTATTCAGTCCAAGACTCCAGCCTACAGAAGGGCACTGCCCACATTCAGAGTGGGCTTCCCGTTTATGTTAACCCAATCTAGAACTCCCTCACAGGAATACCAGGAAGTGATTCTGGATCCTGCCAGGATTGGTTATGGAGATTAACTATCAGAAGAAGGCATTAGCAGCACACGGTGTCAGGAGCCAACGCCAGGCCGGCCGTCTGTGACTCCTGGAACCCAGCCAGCTGTGGACTCCACGTCCCTCCTCGCTGATGAGAACTTTGGCAGTGTGTGATGCCTGTTGGGCTGACAGGAACTGTTAGTTTTGACTGACAGCTTTCCAGATCTGCAGAAAATAAGACATGATTCCCTTAGGAGAGGGAGGGTTGCGCCCCATGGGAAGAGCAAAGATGTCGGCCACCCAGATGCCCCAGGGCTCCCAGTGACTAAGCCATCAACCAAGGGATGCACATGGTTCCAGTCAAAAGAGTGGCAGAGGAATGCCTTGTTGGACATCAGTGGGAGGAGAGGTCCTTGGTCCTGTGAAGGCTCAATAGAGGCCCCAGTGTGGGGAAATCATATGGGGGTCATGGGAGTGGTTGGGTGGAGGAGCATATTCTTGGAGGCAGGGGTGGGAGGATGGGTTGGGGGTTTTCAGGGAGGGGGAAACTGAGAAGGGGTATAACATTTGAAATGTAAACGAAGAATATATTCAATTAAAAAAGAAAGAAAGAAAGAATTCTCTCAATGAAACAGCATGGTTTTCCAGGGATGTCATATCCTCGGACCTGTGAGAACTCCAGCCCAAGAATCCCCCTGACTGTGGTGATGGTAAGGAGAGGAGGCTGGAGGCCCTGATTTCCCACCAAAGCCCAGAGCTGAGAGCATCCAGCTCCACTAAGGTGCAAGCCACTTCCGCCAAGCTGGGGACTCGGGGCTGAGGCTAGCTCTTCCCTTTCATGGGGTAGAGTACATTAGTTTTGCTTCCCGAAACAGGCACGGGGCAAATACTGAGGGCTGGGAGTGCCGCTCAGTAGGAGAGCACTCCCCTGGCTTGTACAGACCTACAGAGTCAATCCTTAGCCCCACCAAAAAGCCACAAACAAACAAACAAACAACGTGCTTGGAGGCAGGCTTGGCGGCTCACACTGGCCATCTCAGCCTGTGGGAGGTGGGGTCAGGAAGACCAGACTTTCAAGACCAGTGTCTGCTACATAGTACACAGGCTAGCTTGGGCCCGGAAATGTTTGTCCCAAAGGAGGAGAAAATGGAAAAGACTGGGGTAAAAGGGTAGAAGGAGGAGGAAGAGGGAGAGGGGATGGAGAGGAGGGAAGGAAGAAGAAGAGGAAGAGGAGGAGGAAACAGAAGAGGAAAATGAGGAGGGGGAAAAGAAGGGAGTAAGTAGAGAAAGAGGAACAGGAGAAGGAAGCAGAGGAGGAGGAAGAGGAGGAGGAGGGAGGGGAGGAGGAGGAAGAGGAGGAGGGAGGGGAAAAGGAGGAAGGGAAGGAGGAGGAAGTCTTTGTCTCAAAAGAGGAGAAAATAGAAAAGATTGGGAAGAGGGGAAGGAGGAGGAAGAGGAGGAGGAAGAAGAGGAGGAAGAAGAGGAGGAGGAGGAAGAAGAGGAAGAGGAGCAGGAGGAGGAGGAGGAGGAGGAGAAGGAGACCATCTGCACTGTAAGGAACATTCAGAGACAAAGACTAAGATTTCCACTTCAGCCATTACCTTCCAGGACAGGATGAGGCTGTGCACAGGAGCAGTGTGAGGAAGCCTTGTCTGTCACCCTAGCTTTCCCTTGACAAGCACTAAAATTACTCAGTGGCTGTGTTTCCCTTCAGGGCACTCTCTCTCTCTCTCTTTCTGCCCCCCTTCCCTTCCTTCCATCCTTGTAAAATGAACTTTCCCTGGCAGCAATAAGAAAGAAACACATCTAAAGTCAAATACGTTCGAATCTATTTTTTATCATATGAGGCCAAAGAAGAGAAGGTCAGAAGACAGGAGGCAGAAGGTTCTGGAAGGTGGGGTTTGATGGTTTGAGGGCAGATGTAGAAGGAATGGTGACACGGAGATACTGAAGGTCGGCCCTATTCTTCCTGAGTGAGCTTTCCATCTATGACAGACCCTTCAGTAGATCAAGCCCATCCCCACGGACACAGGAAGACTATGTGCCATGGAAACAAAGTGAGTGAGCAGCGCACGGCTCTCTCTTCTCATTCTGTCTGTTTCGGAAGAGCCCTGTGCTCATGCCTGGGCTTCCCTTAGGAATTCAGGCTGACATTCTCCACAGCAGAGGTCAGAGAGCAAGCTTGCCCAGGTGCTTTCTTCAGAGGCTCCTGGGTGTGCTGGTGGCCAGTCCCACCTATCTCAGACTGTCTGTCTGTCTGTCTGCATGCATGCATTACATGAGGATGCATGTATACATGTATGTGTGTATGCATGTATATGTGTATGCATGCATGTATTACATGTGTATGCATGCACGCATACATGTATTACATGAGTATGTATGTATAGAACTATATCATCTCTCTCCATTCCTCCTTCAAACCCCTCCCAGCCACCATCCCTCAAACCCTTCCCATTGAAAAGCATTTTTATAATTTTTGACAGTTCTGAGGATTTCACACAATGTATTTCCACTGTATTTATGCTCTGCTTCTCTCTCTAACTCCTCCCACATCTGCCTCCACCTCCCCACCAGTGCTGGGATACATGAGAGTCAGCTGGTGACCTCTCACCCAAATGACCTCACTTTAGCTTAGCTCCCTCTGTACACACACACACACACACACACACACCTTCAAATCCACTCAGACTCTAGCAGTCTTGAGAGCCTGGAGTTAGGACGCCATCACACACATTACACCACGCAGCCTTTGCTGTCTGCTTTCTCTGTTGAAGGACCTAACTGCAAGCTTTGACGTCCTGCCCCTGAAAGATAGAACATGGTTCGCTTTTTACAACCTAACTGCACATCCAGGACAAAGAGAATTCCAAAATCTACTCCTGTGGAGTCCTGGCTACTCCACGCCCGACACCGGCACTGGACTCAGTTACAAAGATATAAAGTCATGTGGTAGGCAGACACCCTTCTTAGGTCTATTCTTTGCTGACATAAGGTCTCCTCAGAAGGACGAAAGTGGCTGCCAAGATTGGTCAGTTACATCTGTTGTGGGCACATCACAGGACAGTGGATCACACTTTCTGAGGGTCCCAAGACCAACTTATTCCAAGTCTTCTATACCAGCTGACAGTCAGAGTTTGGAAGTTGTCTTAGTCAGGGTTTCTATTCCTGCACAAACATCATGACCAAGAAACAAGTTGGGGAGAAAAGGTTTATTCAGCTTACACTTCCACACTGTTGTTCATCACCAAAGGAAGTCAGGACTGGAACTCAAGCAGGTCAGGAAGCAGGAGCTGATGCAGAGGCCATGGAGGGATGCACCTTACTGGCTTGCTTCCCCTGGCTTGCTCAACCTGCTCTCTTATAGAACCCAAGACTACCAGCCCAGTGATGGCTCCACCCACAATAGGCCCAACCCCACCTTGATCACTAATTAAGAAAATGTCCACAGCTGGATCTCATGGAGGCACTTCCCCAACTGAAACTCCTTTCTGTGTGATAATTCCAGCCTGTGTCAAGATGATACACAGAATCAGCCAATATGGAAATGGTTCTACATGACAAAGTTGGAGCTAAGTTCTTTGAATTCAAACTCTTAACTTATTATTGAATATTCCTCTAGAATATTCAATGATGGTCGGCCACTCATGAGATCTGTCAGTCAGGGTGTTTTACCAAACCTTGACATTCTGGGGATTTCTGCCACTCAAGCATGAAAGGACGCCAGCTTGTTCAGACCTGCTTCCCTCCTACCCCCCCCCCATCTTAGCTTTATGAGTTACATGGAGAGTATGATGTTTAATGTATTTCCCAGACTGGGACCAAATAAAACATGATTGGCGGGTGTGCCTCAGGAAGCTTCCGGAACAGACTGGTGTTGATACTGATGCGTCCAATGTATCAGGTCAGCAGATCACACACTGGAGTCTGATGATTCAAACATAAAAATTGAGTTTGCCCATTGATTTTTTTTTCTTTTTTCTTTTGGAAATGTGACTAAAGAAGAGCTTCACAGACACTCTTGGATTGGTGCGCTGGCCTTCTTCACTGTAGTGTAGAGACAGCACTATAGAAAGGCACCTCAGGGCCGAGAGCAGGTCATTGGATGAAGATCCAGTTGACCCTCTCGCTAAGCTCCATTACCCCAGGGGATGTGCTATCAGAGCGTTAAACACAGGTTTTTACTGGGACCACAAGGGTTGGATGCTTTCCATGGTCAACGCTGGGTTGGTTCTTGAAGGATGAGCAGAAATCCCTCATGCAAGGAAGAGAAAGGAAAGACTGGAGCAGGGGGATGAACAGAGCAATGCTCCGGGGAAACACAGTTCCTAAGAAACTGGTCCGTATCCCAAGAAGCTGGGGAGGGAAGCCGGAGCAGAGAAGGGTCAGTGGACAGACACCTCAGCCACTCTGGGTCCCAGGCAGTACTAGCTTTGCCTCAGCTACAAGTTCATTCTTTCTCCAAAGCCATTGTCTCTCAACAATCCTGTTACTTCTGGATGATTCATGACAGGGAGCTGCCTCTCTAGTCAAGACTACCAGTCCTAGTAACTCACAGGGACTCAGCACTCGACCAAGCCTTGAGTATAATGGTGGCGTCTCATCACAGCAGAAATGGACTGATGAAAAAAAATCAGCAGAAAGAAAAGCCAAAGTGGATGAAGGGTGTGGTGGTTTGGCTCTACTTGGCCCTTGGGAAGTGGCACTTTTAGTAGGTGTGGCCTTGTTGGAGGAAGTGCGTCACTGGGTCATGCTTGACTTTTCTTGCCCCTTGATCTAGTTAGGCGGGCTTTGAGGGCTCTTAGGGCTCAAGCTCTGCCCAGCATAGCTAGAGATAGATCCTCTTCCTCGCCGCCTTCAGATCAGGATGCAGAACTCTTGGCTTCTCCAGCACCGAGTAGGTCTGCATGGTGCCATGCTCCCCGCCATGACGACGATGGACTGAACCTCTGAACCTGTGAGCCAGCTACAATTAAATGTTTGCCCTTATAAGAGTTGCGTTGGTCATGGTGTCTCTTCACAGCAATGGAAACCCTAACTAAGACAAGGCCCATGACAAGCCAGGCAGGCATGAGGCTGCAGGTACCTAAAGATCACTCTGCCCTCCAGCTGATGATGGAGGTGATCACGACCACACATGATGTTGGTCAGCCACTCGTGAGATCTGACAGTCAGGGTGTTTCACCAAGCCTTGATGTTCTGGGGGTTTCTGCCACTCAAGGCTGAAAGCACGCCAGCTTGTTCAAACCCACTTCCCCCCTCCTCCTCCTATCCCCCCTCCCCAATCTTAGCTTTATGAGTTACATGGAAAGTATGATGCTTAATGTATTTTCCAGACTGAGACCAAATAAAACATGATTGGCGGGTGTGCCTCAGGAAACTTCCGGAACAGACTGGTGTGGATGCTGATGAGTCCAATGTATCAGGTCAGCAGATTGCACTGGTCAGCGGGGAAGCTTCATCTGATCATTCAGGTCTTGCCCAGAGATTCAGAAAGAGGAGAAATCCCACTGCCCTCAGGAAGTTCTCCCTGTCCCTTCTTACCTGGGCAAAGGGGGATGTGGAACTGTTTAGAAATAGTTCTTTGGGGCAATTCCAATCTTCATTGTCAGCAGTCCAACTCACTAGCAAACAGCAACAGGAATCAGCAGGGGCAGTCTGGTCTATTTGGCAATCACCACTCACGAATCAGCAATGGTCATTGATCCCAAAGAAACTGTGGGACTCCTTCGGTCAGCCAAAGTCTGCAAGCAGTAAGAAAATGAAGAAATATCATGAAAAGCTCTTCGTGAGTTACTCTCTATGAAGTCACAACAAGCAAAGATCAGCAATGCGGTGCAAGGTGGACCAATGCCAGAGCCTCCTCCCACTGCCCGTGGGGTCATATTTATATTTTTTTCTAAACATCACATGTGCTATCACATGTCTGCCTCAGCCAAACATCCTCTCAACTATGTCTGTTCCAGCAAAACATCATCTGACATAACTGAGTTTTCAAAGAAATCAGAAATTTCCACTTCACCAGTCTCCAGTCACCAGTACTCTGTAGTTCAAATAAATAATCCATGGCGTTGTCTAAACTGGCTGAACACAGGGCAGCTCGCTGTAGCCTCCCCTCCCCCAGTGAGGGACAGCTCCCTGTGTTTTTCTCCTCTTTTTCCTATTCATAGGTTAAGGCTCATTTCTTCAGAGGGAGCCTTCACAAATGACTACTGCTGTGGTGATAAAACTCCACTGCTGAGAGCGACTAAAGGAAGACATCTTGTCTCAGCATAGGTTCCAGAGGGATAGCGGCCATCATGGTATGAAGGACAGAACGGCAGCAGCAGAAGGAGGACACTGAGATCACATCTCAGCGGCACACAGGAAACAGCACAGGAAGCAGGGGGAAACGACAGACTCTCTGAGCTTGCCCTTAGAGACATACTTCCTCCATTACGGCTATGCCTTCTAAAGGTGACGTAGCCTCCCCAAACGGAGACCAAGTGTTCAAAACCGTGAGTTTGTAGGGACAGTCGCATTCAAACCACAGCAGTGCTTCTGCAGAGGAAAGCAAGACCAACCCTGCAATCCATGAGCATGGCTGACCATCAGGGAGGGCAACGTGATATCTGAGACCCACACTCCGTCAATCAGCTGGCAGAGATGCATCTGCCTCTGCCTGCCCTGCTGGACTTTGTTTTCCTCACAGGATGCCTGACTGATCCACCCTCTCCCTCCTACACAACCCTAACACCACCTGGAAAGGGAGCAGACACAGTGTCCCAGTCTTTCTGGACCAGAGATCATGGGTGCAAGGAACCCCCCCTACACACACCTGCAAAGAGGTGACGGAAGCATGCCCTCAGGCTGCAGCCAGGAAGACCAGTTGGCATGCAGTGCTAAAAGAAGCTAAGGCTAACGGGACAGCCCTCCTCTTCCCTGGATCAGTGACTCTGGGGAGATTATGCTAGAAGACACACGGCTGAGTCTTGTACCAGGCCATTCCAATAACTGCATCCCTGCGATGCTTTTCTGGGTCACAGTAATAATGTCACAAGGATATGACTACATGCCTGAATGGATGGTTAGAGGGAGATTGGAAATGGCCTGGGAGGGGGGGCAGAGCTACGTGGGTGCTGAGAAGCACAGCCCCCACTGGGCATACGAGAGGGTGGGCTTCAGAAAGGCTTTCTATGCAGAAAGCACATGGGGGGGCACTCAGGAGCCACCTTCGGGGATATGCAAAGAAGGAAATTACTTCTCAAAAGAATAGGACAAGAAACTAAGTAAGCTGCCCACGCTGTCACCCTCTCCAGGTCAGCCGCCAAGCATGCCCCTCCCATAGCACGATGCCCTAGAACTTGCGAAGCAGCTCAGCGAGATCGGGTTGTTAGGAAGTGGGACAGCTCTGGCCTAAGCTGTGCGGCCACCATGCCATCAGGCAGCAGACACAGCCTGTGGCGCCATGCACGCTGGCTGACGCTCAGGATCCAGCCACAGGCCACATTCTTCACTCGGTCCAAGCCGTCAGTGCACCTGCCACAGTAGATCATTCCAGACTTGCTGGCTACAAAGTAGCACTGTTTCCCCGACACCATCCTGGGGCCCAAAAAACAAAACCATTCTTTTGTATTTTATTTGTTTTATTTTGTTGTTGTTTTCAAGACAGAGTTTCTCTGTGTAGCCCTGGCTGTCCTGGAACTCATTCTGTAGACCAGGCTGACCTCCAACTCAGAAATCCATCTGCCTCTGCCTCCCAAGTGCTGGGATTACAGGCGTGGGCCACCATTGCCCTGCAAATAAATAATTAATAGCAGGTAACAAAGTATCTGCAGGGCTGTGCCCAGTATTCTCCAAGGCATTATCAGGAAACTCCACTTCTCAATTCTGGAACTGCTTTCCTCCAGCCTAGGAAACACAATGGCCTTGGCCGCCCTGACCTTGTCTTCCTCTGACTGGCTCACGTCGGTCCTCAGCTGCCTGGAGGCCAGGCCAACAGCCAATCTCCACAGTCTTACTTAAGCACCCTGCAATATCCCTTCTCCTGTGTGTAATAGGGTTTATACAACCCAAGGGCGGGACACGGGGCCTTCAGGACTTTCACTCTCTTCCTAGAACCTCTTGACTACAAAAGCTGACTGAGCAGTGCAGGAAAATGTAGACTTTATTCTGGGAACAAGGACGAACCTGGAGAGATTACTCAGGAAGAGGAAAGCCAGTCCTTTCGTGACCACAGGAGGCGTGGACTAGGAGAGTCTCTCACAGGTAGTTGGGTCCATCCTGGAGAAAGGGGGCCACCTTCCTTTAACCATCATAGGCACTGGTTTCATTCTGAGTTCAAAGCTAAGTGGGCCAAAATGGCGCTGAGATGCAGGGGTGCCACCAGGCCGACGTGTTGCAGTGGGACAGAGGGAAGGTGGGAGGAGTCTGGAGGAACAACCTAAGGGCCTAAGGGCGGAGGGGCCGTTCACATCCAACAGGAACTCATCCTGACCGGCAGCTCAGTCCACCACAAGGTAAGCCACAGAGCAGAGAGTAAACAGGAAGGAGCCAAGGAGAACAGACTCCCGAGGCCCCGCCCCCAGTGTACAGCCTCCAGCGAGGTGGCGGCTCGTCTGAGGTTTTCAGATCCCACAAAATAACACCGGCCACGACCAAGCTGTGGACAAAAGCCTGCAGGGGAACATTTCCCACTCAAACAGTGACAAGTGTCTTTCCCCAAACAAGAGAAATTCGGAAGACTAGTTAGTACTAGTTAGTACCCGCTGAAGAAAGGACGCCTTCCCTGTGTGTCAGCGCTCGCCCCGTGGCTCCATCCTGTAAAGAGTCCCTTAATTCCCTCCTGCCTCACTGGAGGTTCAACCTGGATCTTCTCGGTGTCGAAATGATTTCCCCTGAATGCCCAGGCATAAAGAACGACCACAGCGCTCTGCCCTGCTCCCGAGAGCCATCAGACCAAGCAAAACTGCACCACAGAACCACAGGGTCTTCAGGAGGATGACCCCCAAACCGCCCTTATAACATAAAACCAACGAAGAGAACCTAACAGCCACACAGGCACCATATCAACAAGGAAGCACACAAGCACAGCTGCAAAGGTGGCATCCGCCTTAGACACAGCCTGGAGCTGGTCTGCTCGCCTGAGCGCAGGGCTGGGGGAGGTCGAGACTCACTGTGATGGAAGGAGCTACTCTCAAGTGGAAAGTTGTCTACGATAAACATGATTATTTCAAACACGTTCTGTTGTCTTCGTTTTCCAGCGGGCTCTCTCCTTTTCCTCCAGCACAGGTATGGCTCATAACTTACATGGTGGCGGAAGCTGTGAGTACAAGTTGGAGGAGCACGTGAGTGTCCGCGCGTGAGCGTCCGCGTGCTCCTTGGGGACTCCAGCCGGCCAGTGCAGTCTGTGTATTCGCCTACTGTTGCCCGAGTAGTTAGTACTCCTGTGCTTTTGCTTCCGCCAGTCAGAACCGCACTGAAGCAAACTCAAAATTTGGAAATGTATTGGGATTAAATTGTTCCCTGTTTCCGGAGCCTGAAGTGGGTGGAAGGAGGGGGTTGATGAGTCCCTTCCTGATCTACGTATGGACCTGTATAAAGAATCCCTCAAAGTCAGGACTGTGGGAGGGGGCTGGCTGTATGTTCAGTGGGGAGGCTGTGTGCATTAACACACACACACATACACACACACCTGCACATATACTTACACACACATACACACATACACACATACACACACCATGCATGCACACACACATATAGACAAATGTATACATGCATATGCACACACCTACACACAAACCCACAAATATACATACCTACACACATATGCACACATATATACCCCCACACCTAGACACACAAGCAGACCTATACACACATGTATCTACCTAAACACACACACATACACACACACAGACACACATATATAGACTTAGACACATGTGCACATACATCTATATGTATATATACCTACACACATATATAGACTTATATATACAAACACACATATATCTACATATACATACACAGAAGGAACACACACATACATATATATATACATACATACATATAGATTTACACACACATATGTATATATACCTACACACAGACTTACACACACAAACACACATATACCTACAGACACATATACAGAAGGAAGACACGCACATACACACGCACACACACACACACACACACACACACACACAGAGGGAAGAGGCCTGAAGCTTCCATCATCCACCTGGCCCTACGTCCCAAAGTTGTGGGCTTGCTGGGCTGTTTCTTGCTCCACCTGCCTGTCAACTTGTTTCTTTTCCTCTTCCTGTGCCCTGGAGGGGCGTGGCCCCGCACTTCCAGAATAATATGCGCCACCTGTCTGAGCAACCCGGGCATCAAAAAGTGCAGTCAGAGCAAGAAATACACGCAGAGTGGAGCAGGGCACGGCCCAGATAGGGAGGCCAGGGCGATTCAAATGACCAGTGCGTCAGGCACAAAATAGGAGCGCCTGACATCGACCGGGCGTTGGGAGTCGGCCCCTATATCACTGCAGGAAATGGGCAATTTTATGCCAAGCGGGAGCAGTGCATCTTGAGGTAATGGTGAGTGTAATTCATGTCATTTGCAACAGCCTCAGCTGCTCGCAAAGGGAGCTCACCCTGAGCTCGGGTTTCCTGGGCTGTGAGGGTTTAAAGTTGGACCTTTAAAGAATGTACTTAAAAGAACGGTAAAGCATTCGCCTCGGTCTAAGAGAGACTAAGCATCCTCCAGCCTGGCCAGACAGATGGCCGCTGGTGACAGAGGCTCATTCCCAGCTACAGCTCCCTTCCTGCCTCCCGGAGCGCACACATGCCTCACACACCCTCAGTACCACACCCTCACACACACACACACACACACACACACACACACACACACACACAATGCCATTCCAAACCATCGGCCTCTGCTGACTGTAACGTGCCCGAGGTGCCTCAGGGTGCAGAAACCGTTGGAAGCCTGGCCTATGGGAGGGAGCTGACTGTATGTTCAGTGGGTTCATCAGAATAGGTGAGGAACGGCAGCTTGGGGGGTGGCCGTTTCTGTGGCAGCTGTCTCCCTGGAGAAGACCTGAGTGCTGGAATAAGCAGCGCAAAGCTCTCTCCTGAGGGAGATCTGAGGAGCAGGACTCTGCAGAGCAGGCTGGGAAGGGCGATCCCTGGGGAGCTGGGCTACACTGGAAGCTTGAAAGCATTACTTGTTTGGCATGTTGGCCCAATTTTCTACCGCGAACACAGGCTGTAACGGTATCAAAGCATGATGCTAGGCTTTAGCTATGATCCTGAAACTCAGCAAGCAGGGCAGATTGGTGTTGGCCATGTGCTCTGCTCTGCATGACCCATACACATACACATACACACACATACACACACATATACACACATATACACACACATACACATACATATACACTCATACACACACATACATATAACAATTATGTACACACATACAAACATACATATATACACATATACATATACACACATACACACAACACATATACACATATACAGACATATATACGTACATACATACACACATACACACATGTACACACATACAAACATACATACACAATACACATATACACATATGTACACATATAAACATGCACATTCATATACACATGCATACACACATACGCACATATAGATACATACACGTACATGTTTTATATATACACACACATACATATATTTATATATACATATTTATGTGTATGCATGCGTACACATACATAAAACACATACATACACACATACATACATATACATATATACATACATGCATACGTACACACATGCACATCTCTTCATCCCCTCACGGTTAGGTGCTAGCCCATCTCTTCATCCCCTCACGGTTAGGTGCTAGCCCATCTCTTCACCCCCTCACGGTTAGGTGCTAGTCCATCTCTTCATCCCCTCACGGTTAGGTGCTAGCCCATCTCTTCATCCCCTCACGGTTAGGTGCTAGCCCATCTCTTCATCCCCTCACGGTTAGGTGCTAGCCCATCTCTTCATCCCCTCACGGTTAGGTGCTAGCCCATCTCTTCATCCCCTCACGGTTAGGTGCTAGCCCATCTCTTCATCCCCTCACGGTTAGGTGCTAGCCCATCTCTTCATCCCCTCACGGTTAGGTGCTAGCCCATCTCTTCATCCCCTCACGGTTAGGTGCTAACCCATCTCTTCATCCCCTCACGGTTAGGTGCTAGCCCATCTCTTCATCCCCTCACGGTTAGGTGCTAGCCCATCTCTTCATCCCCTCACGGTTAGGTGCTAGCCCATCTCTTCATCCCCTCACGGTTAGGTGCTAGCCCATCTCTTCATCCCCTCACGGTTAGGTGCTAGCCCATCTCTTCATCCCCTCACGGTTAGGTGCTAGCCCATCTCTTCACCCCCTCACGGTTAGGTGCTAGCCTATCTCTTCACCCCCTCACGGTTAGGTGCTAGCCCATCTCTTCATCCCCTCACGGTTAGGTGCTAGCCCATCTCTTCATCCCCTCACGGTTAGGTGCTAGCCCATCTCTTCATCCCCTCATGGTTAGGTGCTAGCCCATCTCTTCATCCCCTCATGGTTAGGTGCTAGCCCATCTCTTCATCCCCTCACAGTTAGGTGCTAGCCTATTTCAAAGGCTGCTGGCCAGCTGTGTGGAAGCTGCCTCCAGCTGTTCCATTCTCAATGCAACTATCCACATCTTGTTTCATCCAGGCTGCAAGAGCTCAGCATAGGAGTTTTGTTTATGTCATCAGCTGTCTTTACCAATTTGACAAGAGGAAAATAATACTTTTGGGTTTTTCTTTACTTTTTGATGATTCCCTCTTCAACTCTCCTGGTATCCCTGAAACATGCCCCCATCTCAACTTGAAGGCATCTCATTCACACACACACACATACACACACACACACACACACACACATACACACACAGATATACACATACACACACATGCACACACATGCACACACACACAGACACACACACAGTGACACACACATGCACACAAAAACACACACACATACACACACAGAGACACACACACACAGACACACACACAGAGATATAGACACACACAGACACACACACAGATACACACAGACACACACACAGACACACACACAGAGATACAGACACACACACAGATACACACATACACACACATGCACACACACAGACACACACACAGTGACACACACATGCACACAAAAACACACACACATACACACACAGAGACACACAGACACACTCACACACAGACACACACACAGATACAGACACACACAGACACACACACAGATACACACAGACACACACAGACACACACACAGAGATACAGACACACACACAGATATACACATACACACACATGCACACACACAGACACACACACACAGTGACACACACATGCACACAAAAGCACACACACATACACACACAGAGACACACACACTCACACACAGACACACACACAGAGATACACACACACACACACACACACTCCTGCAGACTCCTGGAGTGGTTCACTGTTGATCCCTGGGTCAACATGGCGGCTCATCTCCATCCACCAAGGTTGCTGGGCTGCACTTCCTGCCTGTCTCACCTGTCCTCTCCCCTCAGCCGCCAAGCTGGGTGGCCACCTCCTGCTCCCCACAGAGAGCCACTCTCTGTCCTCAGAGTCAACTGAGCTCTATAAATAAAATGCCTACTTGTGGCCATCTCTCAATCTGCTGTGAGGTCCTCCCTACTGAGCTAGCATGCCTCCTCCTCGCCTCACTGCCTTCCCCTCCCCCACTCTGCTCCTCCCTCAGCCCTCACCAGGTCTTATCTCCACGGATCCCCCACAACAAAGTTCCCCCTCCAGCCTTCCTACTGTGTGCCCACCCAACTCCCATGGGTCCCTCCAAGTGCGTTTCCTTCTCTCACGCTCTCCAGAACTTAGTGGGGTCCATGTAGATGCTTAGTAGCTGTCTGCAAGTGAATGCAAGGCAGGAACCAGTGGATTTCCGATCCTGAAAACGCAGTCAGAAAGCACTCAGGCCCTAAATTTTAGGACCCATGCTCAGTCCTCCCCAGAGCCACGGGACAGTCTTAAACCCAGGTCCTCAGAATGTGGCCTCATTTGGAAAACTGTCATCCTTGCTGACAGCTTTAGACAAAGTGGGAGTCGGGGGCTCATGCCAGCAGGACTGATGCCTTTTTTAGGCGAGAGATGCTTTTAAATGTAGAAGGGGACTTGGAGGGAGACAGAGATGGGTGTGAAGTAGGTTAAGATACAGACACTGAGGCCTACTGAAGACACCAGCGCCTGAGAGAGGCTGAAGGCAGAGTGATCCTCAGTCTCCAGAAGAAAGTATCCCTGAGCACACATACTCCAAACCTCTGCCCTCCAGGTTCTGAGGGCAGAAACCCTTGTGGATGACCTGAGCCTGTATGGGCCTTTGTCATGGTAACCCCTGGGAAACCGTCCATCTGTCGCCCTTGAGAGGAGGGCGTGGCAGACTCATCTTGTGCCAGGGAGCAGCTGGGCGGGCACTACAGAGCTGTGTGAGGCAGAGGGCGGCTACAAGAGACCAGATAGCTGGGGAACGGGTAAACCCAGGACCAGGCAGCAAAGATGGAGGCTGTGTGGATGGCGGCCCAGAGCCACTTGCTAAATGCTGAGGGACAGCTAGACCAGGACAGCCTGTCTCTGGGAGTCTGACTCCACGTCCTGGGCCTGCATCGACTGCAAGGCGACACAGCACATGCCCAGAACCCGAAGCCAGCAATCCGGAAGCAGGGTCTGAGCCTCATGCATATGTATTTATGGACATTTAAAGAGGCCGAAATACATATTTAGCAGCACTGAACAATGTGTTTTATTGCCCGTGTCCGTCCTTCTGTAATATCCTCTGGAAATTCATTTTGAGGGAGATTTCAAACCCAAATGACTGACCGGGCCAACCCTTCCGGTCCCTGTCTGAAAAGAGCTTTTATTTAATAACAAAGTGTCTTATTTAAAGTCATGCCTATTGAGACGGCCCGTGGAGGCGCCGAGGCTTCCAGAATGCAGTATTATACACGCGATTGGCTAAATCAACCACCGTGCCTCTGTCGGGGCCAATTTCCCTTTATGTCCTGGGTGCTTAAAACCCCTTAGAAGATTCAGAGGTGGTTTTCAACAAGAGCGTGTTGCCTATGTCTCACTCCTTTGAAAACCTATAAGGGCCGCAGAAGTCATTTCCCAAAGCTACTCCCCCAGAGGGAAGGGGACGCTTTGTACATAAGCAGGAAGCCGTGTTCTTCTAGTTAGGACAAGATGAACTACATAGGCTCTCGGGTGCGAGGCGCTCAAGCAGGAGGCTGCAGAGACGGGGGCAGAAGGCGGCTCCAGGCCTTTAGTCTTCCCCTAACCTAAGGAATCATTGTGTACACAGACGTACCTCAGCCTGGAAATCGTAATGAGCAGTGTGCGAGGCCCCCCGATAAGTGGCTTGAACCTGAAAACCCACTAGCTGGATGTGGGCGGATACTGAGAGACCCCGTGGGAAAGACAAAGGGGCAGGGCTGTGGCCTCCGCTCCGCTGGCAGAGGGCATATGCTGAGGATGCGGGCAGAGGGCATATGCCGAGGATGCGGGCAGAGGGCATATGCCGAGGATGCGGGCAGAGGGCATATGCCAAGGATGCACACTGCCCTGGGTCCAGACCCAGCAGAGCACCCCAGGTGTGTGGTGCTGGCATCATCCTAGAACTGCAAAGGTGGAGGCAGGGGGAGAGACAGAGGCAAGGGGAGGGACAGCGGCAGGGGGAGAGGGAGAGGCAGGGGGAGACAGGTAGGGGAGAGGCAGAGGCAGGAGCAGAGGCAGGAGAGACAGGCAGAGGAGAGGCAGGGGAGAGGCAGAGGCAGGGGAGAGGGACAGACAGAATCAGGGGAGAGGAATAGACAGAGGCGGGGGAGAGGCAGAGGGAGAGGCAGGCAAGAGGCAGAAGGATCAAGGAGTACAATGTCATCTTGCCCTACACAGCGAGTTCAAGACCAGTCTGGGCAACACGAGACCCTGTCTCTAACTAAATAAATAAGATGAAGGGACAAGCTCAGAGACCAGCATCCCTGTGGCTCAGGCAGCACTGAGTTCCCTGTCTTGGTTGAGTAGAGTTTTCGTATTTGCTGATTGACACACGTCCATGGTCTTCCTGGCAACCTTATGGCTTGTCTTAAAACCTCACAAATTGGCAGCTGCCGGGAGGGCAGGGAAGGGAGCGGCGTGTGGTGGTTTGGATGAGAAATGCCCTCCTCGGGTGTGTGAACGCTTGGTGCTTGAGAGGCTTAGGTAAGGCAGCCTCGCTGGAGGGAGCATGTCCCTGGGACAGCTTTGAGATTATATAGCCTCATCCCATTCCAGTTCACCCCCTGACTCAGCCTGCTGCTTCTGCACTGTCCTTCCTGATTCCAAGCCTCGTGGTGTTTCACCACCGCTGAAGAAGCTAATCCAGGAGAGCTGTCAACAGAGAGCACTGGGCACCTACAAAGGGTTACTGAGTCGCTTCCCTAAGAAAGGCCCAGGAAGAACTGGTGCGTTGGACTCAACTGTGACTCCCCAAACCCGCACACTGAAGCTCCAACCTCCAGTATGGCACACTTGGAACACAGAGGTAAGAGGTGGCGTGAGGTCACGAGGGTGGGCCCTCACACAGTGGGGTTAGTGCTCTTACAAGAAAACTCACTGGAGACAGCTGGCTGCCACCCGCAACCCCATCCACACCAAACACCAACTGCAGGTTACGTGCGCGCACAGAGGAAGATGGTCAGCAAAGAACGCGGCATCCGGTTTCTCGGGTCCCAGATCATCTGTGCTCTGTTCCCGGACTTCCAAATCTGATAGGAACCAGTGTGGGTGGTTAAGTCCCCAGCCTGTGGCAGCAGCCCAAGAGGAAGAATCAGGCCTGGAACACACCCCTTGCAGTCTTTCAGGATAATGGGTGTGGCTGCCCCTGAGTGAGGGGATCCTCATCAGTGTTCTACACAGAGTCAAAGCCAGGAGGGATTTCCGGGGTCCATCCTAGTTCTGTAGCCCCAGCATCTTCTCTTCCTTGGTTCCTTCTGGTTCCCCCTATTGGCTAAAGTGCAAGAGGCAATTGGAGCCGGCAAATGCCCTTTCTTCTCTGCAAGAACAGTTTATTTAAGCCCAGTGAGTGGAAATGTCAACGCTGACTAAAGCTGAGCCGAAAGGGCAGGAGGACTCGGCATCCGGAGCTCCTAAGATTAAGCAGGAGAGGGACAATCCCACCGCACACCCCCAGCTGCCCGGAATCATTAACAAGGACTCTTAAGGACCCCGGTGATTCTTTGGCTGCGGGTTTTCTAATGAAAAATGAGTTCAATGAGAGTGGCCCTCCCGACCTGCTGGCTGGAATAAAACCAGAACAAAGTGGTCCTAACAGCAGCTCCTGCCGCGGGGCTGGCATTGCTTGTTCTGACCCCATCTTTCTGACCCTGGTGTGCTCAGTGTTCGGAATGAGTCCTGCAGATCACAGGAGCTGGGATTCACCAGGGTCTTGCAGACAGGATTCTGTAATCGATTATTGATTATCAGAACAAGGGGGCGGGTGTGGTTCCAGCTCTGCTCCCCGAGAGTGGGCCAGTGGAGCGGGTTTGTCTTCAGATACAAACAAATGAGGAATGGGTGGGAATAGGAGCATGGGAAAGCTGTCTGGCAGCTAATGGTTGCTATAGTAGGACAGACAATGCATCCAGGCCAGGGGAGATAGCTCAGTGGGCATGACCTTTGTGTCACAAACACAGGACCGGGTTTAGATCCCCAACACACATGTAAAAAGCCAGACATCTATATCTGTATAGATGTAAAAAGTCTATATCTCTAGTGCTGGGCTTGGGAGGCAGAGACGGGCACATCCTAGACGCTCACAAGACAGGCAGTGTGGCTCAGTGGTTCTTGACCTTCCTAAGGTTGCCACCCTTTAATGCAGTTCCTCATGTTGTGTGACCCCCATCCCCCAACCATAAAATTATTTCATTGCTACTTCCCAACTGTGATTTTGACACTTCTATGAATCATAGCATAAATATCTCATATGCAGGCTATCTGGTGTGCGACCCCTGTTGCAGTCGTGACCCATAGATTGGATCTCTGCTTTAGCTGAATTTGTGAGCTTCAGGTTCAGTGGAAGACCCTATCTCCAAAACTAAAGTGGATCGTGGTAGAGGGAGACGCCAGTGTAAACCTCCGGCTTCCACATGCATGTGGAGAGTCAAGGGCAGCCACACACGACAGGCATATGTACCATACACATGTACCATGCACATGCATACACATATATGTGCACAGATACACACCATCTGATCTGTGTTCTTATGTCTCTGCAATACTTTTCAGGATGCTTAGGTTACCAGAGTGGTCAGTCCTGGAGAGGGCAGGTCAGAGGTGGAGTTCAGTCACCAGGGTGTGACAAGGTCATCAGCCACGCCTCTTCGATAATAAGCAGCATTAAACATCATCACACAGAGGCTCAACCCACAGGCATGTCAGGAGGGGGACTCACAGAGATACTGTGGGGTCCTGATCAGTCTTGTGTCACAGTGACAGGGGTCCACTCCATTCCTGCGAGAGAGATTCAGCCCAGGCCACAGTCATAAGCCCTTTGAAAGGAGGTCATGGCCAGTGGCTCTCCAGTAAACCACACATCTTAAAGTTCAGTTCACATCACCACTCTGGGGCCTGGGTCTTCAACATCTGAAGAAGGGAGACTGTGGTCCTTGCTCCCTCCCCCCCTCTTGCTCCCCTCTACTCATCCCTGTACATGCATGCATCCATCCATGCATACCTACATACATCTGTACATGCATACATGCATGCATGCATGCATACATACATACATATATCTGTACATGCATACATATATACATGCATTCATATATCTGTACATGCACACATATGCATGCATACATACATACACCTATACATGCATGCATACATACATACATGCATACATATATGCATACATCTGTACATGCATGCATGCATGCATCTCTCCATACATATACACATACATGCATGCATGCATACATTCATACGTACACACCTGTGCTCTGTGCTCATGGACATTACTCTTTAAAATTATTTAGCTATTTATCAGGAAAGAGTCCAATCAGTCAGCAGTGTGGAGGCCTGGGGACACCCCAGAAGCTGGCAGGTGACATGGGATGATTTTATGGAAGACAGAGACCTTGCCCTGAGGGGCTTGGTGGTAGCACTGGCTGGTTAGTGTCAGAATCGCTGCAGAACCTGGAAGGAGACAGGCTGGCCTCCAAGGACAGAGGACAAAGGAATGTGCTGTAGAAAAGCTAGCCGGGGCCGCTGCTCACACAACAGCTGCTGAGGCATGTGCTCTGCAGAGAGGACACCAAAGCAAAGGGACAGAGTGCTGGCTCCATCAACAGACAGCCAAGCCTGGCTGTGTTCAGGTCACGACGACACAGCGGACTGGGAGCACGGGCAACCCAGGCAACAGTGCTTGCTCTGGAAATCCTGGTTGTATGTGTCAGAAGTAAAAATGGGATGGTTCAGCAGCCCTGTTAACCCTAGCTTGCCTAGTGAGCAGAAGACATGACAAGGGTATATGTCTAAACAGCTGTAAAGCAAGCAGGCCATGATGTAGAGGTGAACCCTTGGGGCCCAGACTCACTCGTTCTCATGTTTGTACTGCAGGCTTTCTATTGGCTCTACAGCTTCCATCTTTCCTGATAAGTTCCTAAATAATTTTAAAGAGTGATGTCCATGAACACAGAGTACAGGTGTGTAGGTATACATGCATGCATCCATGAATGCATGTATGTATGTATTGATAGATGCATGCATGCATGCATGTACAGATGTATGTATGTATGTATGTATGTATGCATGGATGGATGGATCATGTACAAAAATATTATGGAAGGATGTATGTATGTTTGTATGTTATATATGCATGTACTGACATATGTATGCATTTATGTATGCATATGTGTATATGTGTGTATGTATGTTTGCATGTACAGATGTATGCATGTGTATATGTATGCAAGTATGCAGGTACAGATATATATATATATATGCATGTGTATATATATATGGATGTATGCATGCATGCATGTTTGTATATACATATGTATATATGTATGCATGTACTGATATATATATATGTATAATATGCATCTATGTATGTATGTACATATATGAATGTATGTGTGCATATATGTATGCATGTACTGATTATGAATGTATACATGTATGTATGCATGTGTATATAAGTATGTATCTATGTACTGATGTATGCATGTATGTATGTATGCATGTATATATGAATGTATGTATGGAAGTGTGTATATATGTACAACTGTATGCATGTATGTATGTCTGTATTTGTCTGTGTATGTGTGTATGTATGTATGGATAGATGGATGGGTGGATGAACAGAAGGATGGATGAATGGATGGATGTTTATGACTGGACCTCAGCCTTCAGATGTCAGATGTGGGAACCAGGGATTCTCACTCCTGACAATTACTTGATGGACACACACAGTGGAAACTGAAACGTTGGCATTGTCAGCTAACTTGGATCCAAAATCGGCTTGGATTTGTTCAGTCAGCCGGGGTTCCCTTCCCCTTCAGTGAGAAGGTGAATCTCTGTTATCAACATGATAGGATTTAGAATTACCATGGAGACAAGTCACTGATATGTCTGTGAGGGGTTTTCTAGATTAGCCTAAAGTGGGAATACCCACTTATGGACACAAATACAGGGGGCACCAGGCCCTGGGCTGGGGTCCTGACTGTGCAGGAAAGAGAAAGCCAGCGTCCATCTCTCTACTCTGTCTGGATGCAGCAGCGCTGACCAGCTGCCCCAAGGTTCTGCCACCATACCTTTCCCTCCTTGCAAAACCAAACTCCAGAAACCATGAACCAAAATAAATCCTTTCTCCCTTAAGTTGCATCTGTGCCCTGAGAAGGCTCAACTGATACAGCACCATCCGCATCCTGTCTGTGTTTAAGTTTGGGAAAGCCAGACAGCAGCCCGATGCTGGAGCTCAGCCTTCAGCTGCAAAAGCCGTGAGCCCAGAACTGAAGGTTCGCTGAGACAGAGCCCCGGCTGGAACTCCACCCACCACCAGCATCAGGCTCAGGGCATCCATCAAGTTTATTGGTTTTCTAGGTCTGCGCAGCCCTCCCCAGCCCAGTGTGTGTCCGTCAAGCCGCAAGGTCTTATTTACAGGCCGATAAAAACTGACGAGAGTGGGGTCTATAACAGGCAGCCGCAGGTGCAGCTGTAACCGCCTTGCAAGCCCACATCCCCCTGTCTGATGCACTCTTCCCTCCCCTGTGGGGTGTAGCCTCCTCTTCTTTCTCTAAGACACCACCTGAGGATTTTCTGAACTAGCACAAGGTGTCCAGTGAGTGAATTTAGCCAATGTTTTCATAGCCAAGGGGAAGGGAACGGCCAGCTCTTTACTATGCCAATAAATTCTGTGTCCGATTTATCTTCCATCAGGCCGACATTAATATTAAAACCCTCCATGAGTCATAAATCTGTCACACACCAAGAAAAGCAGCCCCAGGAAGTCAGAAGAAGCCCTCATTAACAAAGGCAGAATTAGTCCTCGGAGGACCCTCCTTGATGGCCAAACAGACCATTTACAGTCTGATCATTGTCATAACGGGCCATGCTGTGGCCATGGGTCAGTGTCTGAATTTCAATTGAGCAGTGCTGGGCCCCTAATTACCATCTCGGGCATTCAGGCCACTCAGAGGCTCAGCTGTAGGAGAGAAGCTACCGGAGCTGTGGAGGATGCCACCCCTCCACTGTCTCCCCTCAAGCGCCACTGGGACTTCTCTGGACTTCTGACAGAAGCTTGCAACTGTTTATCTCAAAATGCAGGATCATGACAGGGTAGGAGCATCTGCCTGTAATCCCAGCACTCAGGAAGTCGGGACAGGTGGATCTTGAGTTTGAGGTCTGCCTGGGTTGAAGGGGACCTTCAGAACTTGTCTCAAAACAAAGGGGGACTCAGCCAACCCTCCTCTTGAGGAACTCAGTAAGAAGAGACCTTCCATGGCTCAGAGCTGCCAAGCCGTCTTTAGGATTTTTCTTTATTGTATTGTCCTTGACAGCAGATCTTCATGCTTGTTTCTACGGACAAGGTCCCAGCCATCCCCATAGGGAGGTGGCACCTGGTTTATCTGTGGGACTCAAAGTGAAGGTCTCAAGCTATAGCTTTCAGACAAGAGGTGGCAATGTCCCCTGGACTAGGCAGTGGTTAGGACAGACCTGGGACCGTTCCTGAGAGTAGCTCGTAGCTGTGCAAGTTGTGTCAATATAGTTATGTGGCCAGATAGGGATTTCTTTCAGGTTGCAAAGGTGGGAACTGTCTTAGTTATTGTCAGTTTTCGCATGGTTTTTGTTTTTTTTTTTTTTTTTTTTTGTTTTTTTGTTTTTTTTTACAAGCTTGTAACAATCTGAGGATTCATTGAATTAGCACAAGGTGTTCTATACCAATTGCCACAATAGAAACCAAGCCAATTGATACTTGGGTTTCAGTGCCCCCATTCTACCTTACTAGCTACATGTTTAACCTACAAGGGGCTAGGACTTCAAATCTGACACTGAGTAGACCTGAGTCATAAGGGTCAGACTCTCATGAGTCCATGCCCTCGTGAAAGGGACCCCAGAGAGCTGTCTGTCTGTCCCATTGCATGAGGGCACGGCAGGAGAAAGCATGTATGAACCAGGAAGAGCCCCCTGCAAGATGTTGGATCTTCTGGAGACTCTGTGCTGACCTTTTACCTCTAGAGCTGTGGGAAATATATTTCTGCAGTTTACAAGCTACTCTACGCGTGACAGCGTGTTAGAGTGTCGTAAACCGGCTACGGCAACTTATCATAAAACTCCAAAGCAAACATTTCCCCCTTGGGAGAAGCCATGGCAGACCTCTGCGTGTGTGTATTATCCCCGTGTATATAAATCCCTGTATGTGGATGTTCCCAATAACCATACTCACACACATTTCATCATCTGCCTTTAAAAACACCACACAGGGCAAGCACCTGTGCACAGCAGACAGGCATAATCCTCTTTTAACACAGTTCCTGAACCCGGGGAAGCCTCATGAATGCCATTGTGATATATATGTGTGGGCACGTAGTGTGCACCTGTGAGCCTCTGGGTGTTTTCAGGGAGGAGTGATTTCTATCCTTTATCAGACTCTGGTGCGACATCTCACGGATCTGGTTACTGGACATGATGTGGAGAGTGTTTGCTTATAGGGCAAAAACAGTGAAGAAACTGTTGGTTCTCAACTAGAGAACACGGGAATGGTTTGCCCACAGGTCAGGGGTGAAGAAGGATATCAGAGAAGCCAGAGGAACAGCAAGTGAGGTGTCTCTAGCTCCTGGAACTGGGGCATGGCATCTCCTGGGGAATGAAGATGGGCCTCTCCTCTTTTCTCTGTGTGCAGACAGCACATGAGAGGGCAGAGAGGAGCAGAAGCCCGTGCTGCAGATAGGAAAAGGGTCACGAGATGGAACAAGAAGCCCAGATGTGGTCATGACGCCCTCAGAGTCAAATGTACTTCACGGTGAGCATCTCAAACAGAAATCAAAAAAACTTTCTATCTCAAACTGAGTCCCTGAATGGTTTGAGGGCACCGTGGTTTACACTAACTGTCCCTGACCGAATCTGGGTTTGAACACCTGGTATACAGCTGGTGGCACTTGGCAGGAAAAGTGGTCACAGAGAAAGGAGCTTCAGGTGAGGAAATGCCTCCATGAGATCCAGCTGTAAGGCATTTTCTCAATTAGTGATCAGGGGGGGGGGGCCCTTGTGGGTGGGGCCATCCCTGGGCTGGTAGTCTTGGGTTCTATAAGAGAGCAGGCTGAGCAAGCCAGGGGAAGCAAGCCAGTAAGGAACATCCCTCCATGGCCTCTGCATCAGCTCCTGCTTCCTGACCTGCTTGAGTTCCAGTCCTGACTTCCTTTGGTGATGAACAGCAATGTGGAAGTGTAAGCTCAACAAACGCTTTTCTCCCTAACTTGTTTGGAAGTTGGTCACGGGGGCTGGCTTTGGAGGGAATATTCACTTCTGGTTCCGGCTCAAGCTCTCTGCTTTCTGACCCACAATGTGTGAGAAGCATCTGCCGCATGCTCTACTATCAGGGAGTGTTGGCTCCCTCTGCTGCGTCTTCCTACCATACAGGCTGAAATGCCGCCCCCCCCCCCCCTGCATAAACCCTTCCTCCCTTCAGTTGCTTTTGTCTGGTATTGTGTTACAGTCATGGGAAAGGTCACTATCACAATTTGCTTCACTCAACTAACTCTCAGGAGGTAGATGTGGTGCTGAACTGTGTCACCCAGTGCATTGCAGGACAAATGGAACTTTCTCTCACTAGCCCAGGGCTGGACCTAGACACAGGGACAACTTTCTATATCTGTTTTCTCTGAGATAAAACCCTCTATCTCAAAAGATGTTCTCAGGGGAAGTTAAACATGCTACTCTACTGGGAGCCTGATTAAGCTCAGTATTGTATGTGAGTAACCAACTTAAAGGGCTCAGGAAGTCCCTGAAACTGACCAGATTCACTAGGCCCCTCCCTTGCTGGACATATAAAGCAGTAAAGACATTTACTTATTCTCAGAATTAGAAAAGACATTCTCAGAGCAGTAGACCAGCAGAGCTGCCTAGAAAGCACACTCTCCAACCTGTGGAGCTGCTCGCAGGCCGTCGTGCAGTCTTCTCTGGGGATTCCGGTTTGTGAGCCGCACCCATTCTGGAGTGGGCTTGGCTGGTGGATGAAGTCTCTGAATCATTTCTGCTCCTCTGAGCATCATCTCACCCATATTTCTGCCTGCAAACCCCCCATTCTTTCACCAAGGTGGACTTTGGTGGTCTCCGTACTTAGGTCTGTCCTCTGTTCCTCTCTGAGGTGAATACATATTTGGTAACACCAGCGTGAGCTGCATACCGTCACCTAAGTTGTTAGCTCTCAAATCCAGGCCTCTGATGGGAGGAACAAGGGCACAAAGAGGCACGGGGCAAGCCAAGAAACACCCCTTGGTGTTTCTGAGAGGTGGCATCTGAGACTGGCAAGTTCAACCAGGAAAGTGAATCCCTTGGAGCGCAGAGATTTTAAAGGCAAGTGTGGTTTTATTTTTATTTTTATTTTTAAATTTAATTTATTTACATTTCAAGTGTTATCCCCTTACCCAGTTTCCCCTCCCAGAAATCCCCTATCCCCTCCCCATCTCCCTGCTTCTATCAGGGTGTTCCAGCACCCACCCACCCACTCCTGCCTCCCCACCCTTGATTCCCCTACACTGGGGCATCTATCGAACCTTCTTAGGGCCAAGGACCTCTCCTCCCACTGATAATGTCATTCATCTCAGAAGGGGTAAGAGACCAAGGGCATGGATAAAACGTAGGAACGGGCTGATTGCTTGGGACTGCTCACTCAGGGAATGAGAGCCACCTGACAGTCCAGGTAAAAGATGAAGGCAGACTAGAGACAACCATAGCCTTGCCTGGATACGGGAGATCGGATAGTGAGAGGAACTACAGGATATACCCAGACAGGATCCGGGGAGATACAGAGGGGAAGAGCCGGAAAGAAATACTAACCGCTGCATCCCCGGTTGTTGAGGGCAAAAAGGACATGTGGTACTCAGATTTTGAGAAACTCAAATCTTGTGCAAATAAATCAAGCATGCCTACATGTGCACACCTTAAATTTCATGTATGTAGACAGTGTGCACATTCATGTTCACACGGGTTCAGGCATGCACTTAACACAACTCAGCCATGCCAGTCACAGGTCTGTTGAGGGTTCCACCTTGCTGAGGCAGCTGTCTCATTTCTGCCGTGGAGTCCTGTGCTGCTGGTTCTCTGGCCTTCGAGTTCTCCTGTCTCTGCCTCTCACCTCCTTAGGTGCTAAGATCCCAGATCCCAGAACCACATCTAGCTTTTTAGATGAGTTTTAGGGAACCAAGTTCTGTCTCAGGTTTGTGTGGCTAACAGCACTTTTAACCACTGAACCATCTTCCTGTCTCCTGCCCCCAATATCTTATACTAAGACCATTAAACCTTCAAGGTGAAGAGAAAAAGACAGAAATTCTCAGAATGTCACAGACAAGGAGGAGATCTTAGCTTCTATCCGAGGAAAGAGAATTTATCAGATGTCTATAGCATCAGCTACAAATACTGAAAGAAAAAAGTCCCATGTAGAGTTAAACTTTCCTTTGACAGTTTCAGGACAGATCAGCATGTGTGGCTCTGTACCCTGTTTGAGAGAAGCATGGAAGGGCATACTTCAGCAGATATGGAATTAAACCCCAAAGAAAGTAGTAAGACACAAGAAACAGATGCAATAAAGAAACCTGCACACCCCCAAGCGACTCAAAATCACCAATCTGTGTTAAAGAAAGAAAAACATGACAGCGTCGACGGAGAGGTTCTGAGATAGCCTTTATTGGTCAGCAGCAGACAATGCAGACCCACCTGAGAAGTTTCTCTAGAAGCTGAATTAACCGAGTCCCTGTTAATTCACTTCACTCCCAGGTGGATGAGACACTTGGTAAGTCAGCTGCCCATCTGCTCTACCTGCCCTGCCCTCTGTTTCATCCTAGCTTTATAATAGAATCCAGGTGTGTGTGTGTGTTGTCTTTGTGTGTATGTGGTATCTTTGTATGTACGTGGTGTCTTTGTGTGTGTGGTATCTTTGTGTGTGTGTGATGTCGTTGTGTGTCTTTGTGGTGTCTTTGTGTGTGTGTGTGTGTAGTCTGTAAGTGTGGTGTCTTTGTGTGTGTGGTGTCTTTGTGTGTGTGTAGTCTGTGAATGTGGTGTCTTTGTGTGTGTGGTGTCTTTGTGTGTGTGTGTGTGATATCTTTATGTGTGTGTGTATGTGTGTGGTGCCTTTGTGTGTGTGTATGGTGTCTTTTTTCAACCATATTTTTAATTAGTCCATTGAGAATTTCCTATGACATGTTTTAAACATATTAACCCCTCCCCCATGTCCTCCCTTCACCACCCATTCCTCCCTCCTCTCCCTCCCCCTCTCTATTCCCTTCCCTCCCTCCCCACCCAACTCAAGATTCTTTCTGTCTCTTGTTTCCCTTCTTTCTCCATTCAGTTTGTGTTGCCCAGATAGTCTCAAGAGTGGAGACTTGCTCCAGTATGTGGTCAGATTGCAAGGGGCTGCACCATTAAAACAAACAAACAAACAAACAAACAAGTAAACCCGACTCTCCCTGTCCCAGCATCTTTCAGATGCTAACAGCATCTCAGTTGGTCGTGGGATTGCGCGTGCGCTTCCCACCCTCTATGCCGCGAATTCGCCTGGCTGGCATCTTCACATGTCTCCAGCACAGTGTCATCATCACATGCATCTGCCCTGTTGTGTCTGGAAATCACTTTCTTTGATGTTATCAATCATGGCTCTTACTTCTGTGAAGATCCCTGGGCCTTGGGGCTAAGGATGTGATATATATGTCCCCTTTAGGGCAGAGTACTCCACAGTCTTTCATTTTCTGCACATTGGACAGCTGAGGTCTCTGTGTGAATTGCCATCTCCTGCAAAGCGGGGCCGCTGTGATGGCAGTTGAGAGATGCTTTGATCTATAGGCACTGCAATAAGTCACTACGAGTCATTTTAATAGTATTTCCATATAGTGAAGTAATAGTCCCAGGTTCTCCCCTAGGCCCTGTGACCTCTCTATGGCTATTACCCTTCTTACAGAGAGAGCCTAAAGTCTGGAGGAAAGCTGGCGGTTACTCCCATTCACACCACTATTACCCCAGCAGGTGTGTCTTGTCAGGACAGTCGCGCCACACAAGGCCCACAGATGGCTAATATTTATAGTTAGTTTTCTCCTTTGCTATATGCACAGTGCCCTCCAGAGCCATAACTCCCAGCCAATGGAGGGAGCTTCCAGATGAACTCCACCGTGCTTTCTCCATGTTCTGTGACTCAAACACAGGTGTTTTCAGCAATTCGGTCTGATTGACAAGTTGTTGGAGGCAGTAAGGAGTATTGGCCATAGCTTGTAATGCTTGGGGGTCTTTGTGACCTCACTGACCGATGATACAAAAGGGGGTGAGCTGTTCCTGGTACTAGAGTTTTTATTTGATATCATAAGTTGGAGGTTACTATGCAAGCTCAAGTTGTCCATTTCAACTCATAATCCTCCTGCCTCAGCCCAACCAGTGTTGTAATTACGAGCATTAGCCGGCATACCCAGACATCTTTACCTTTCTTGAGGAGGTTTAGTTTCAGAGTGAGAAAAAGCTTTGGTGGCTTAATAACAGAGTCTGTGGCCCTGTCAAACTCTCAGCCCCATATGCCTGGGATCGGTAACTTCGTTACGGAGTGTCACTATTCCCTGGGGACGGGGCATGAATGACTGTCTCCAGCCACCTCCACTTCCCAAGTTCATCTGCCAGCTCTCTTTCTGGCCAGGCTGTGGCATAAGCCTGGAGCTCCTGCAGCACAGGCAAGTGTCTACTGGGCATCGAGAGAGCCGTCTGTTCAGTCCCATGGATGGGCGGAGAAACATAAATACCAAAACAGATGCAAATGCTGCACCTTGGGATGCATGCTGGCTGGGGAAGCAACGCTGGAATTAGGTCAGCACCGAAGCAGGAGGGAGGCAGGAGGGAAGAGGGCGAGAGAGTCTGGGGCAGGGTGGGATTTCATCTATGTGTCAGGAGATTTTCATGGTCTCAAAGTGTCCCACCCCCAAATCATACATAATCCATAACTCCCATGTGACATGTGAGGATATACACTGGTATGGAGGAAACCAAGTGGTGGTTAGTGATTGCTGAGAGGGGGCTCATTTTTCCATAATGGTGTAGCCACTGCTAAGTCTCCCACAGTCCAGTAAGTAATCCCTCAGCCATGGTCATGCAAAAAGCACTGATGAAATCCAGTTGTGTAAAATGGAAGTCATGGAAACAGAAGAGGGCCTAGTGGAGGAAAAGAAGAGAGCCAGAAAAGGTAAGGCAGGGATAGTAACAAGGGAATATACATTGTAGCGAAACTGTAAGGCAGGGACAAGTAACAAGTGTATATACACTATAGCGAAACTGTAAGGCAGGGACAAGTAACAAGTGTATATACACTATAGCGAAACTGTAAGGCAGGGACAGTAACAAGGCTATATACACTGTAGCGAAACTGTAAGCAGGGTCAGTAACAAGGGGATATACACTGCAGCAAAACTGTAAGGCAGGGACAGTAACAAGGGTATATACACTGTAGCGAAACTGTAAGCCAGGGACAGTAACAAGGGTATATACACTGTAGTAAAACTGTAAGGCAGGGACAGTAACAAGGGAATATACACTGTAGCAAAACTGTAAGCCAGGGACAGTAACAAGGGAATATACACTGCAGCAAAACTGTAAGGCAGGGACAGTAACAAGGGTATATACACTGTAGCGAAACTGTAAGCCAGGGACAGTAACAAGGGTATATACACTGTAGCAAAACTGTAAGCCAGGGACAGTAACAAGGGAATATACACTGCAGCAAAACTGTAAGGCAGGGACAGTAACAAGGGAATATACACTGTAGCGAAACTGTAAGGCAGGGACAGTAACAAGGGTATATACACTGCAGCAAAACTGTAAGGCAGGGACAGTAACAAGGGTATATACACTGCAGCAAAACTGTAAGGCAGGGACAGTAACAGGGGGATATACACTGTAGCAAAACTGTAAGGCAGGGACAGTAACAAGGGTATATACACTGTAGCAAAACTGTAAGGCAGGGACAGTAACAAACTATACACTGCATATACTGTAGCAAAAGGGTAAGGTAGGACAGTAACATGGGAATATACACTGTAGTGAAAAGGTGAGACAGGGACAGTAACAAGGGTATATACACTGTAGCGCTGTATGACATTGTAGAAAAGGGTTAAATGTGAAAAAAATTGAAATCAATTTTAAACACTAGATTGTAAAAGGGAGAATCTGGGGCAGAACAAGTCACTAGCCAAACCAAAGTGACTGTGTCCTTGTAAGAGGAGATGGGACACAGATATCCAGAGAGTAGGCTTACGAGGACACAGGAGAAGACAGCTACTATCCCAGGAGAAAGGCCTGGGGGGAGCCAGGCTGCAGCCACAGGGATCTCCCACAGGGCTCTGAGAGAATGGACGGTGTGCAGCTCCTGGCTCACTGTCCTTCTGACTAATATCAGCACCACAGTCAGAAAACTAACTCAGGAATCCCAGGAAGGGACGGAGCTAGCTAGGAGACCACGAGAGGTAGAAATACGACCAGTTGTAAGGTCAAAGGGCAGCAGGGTCATGCAAGAAGTGCCTCGCCAGACACTGGAAGGACTCCTGGCAGTCTTAGGATGTGGCCACAATTTGGGGGTATCTTTTTTCCCTGTGTTAACTTCCAGCAGGGTCTCATACACCCCCACATCTCCAGAGCCTCTAAGCAGCCCATGGAGGCCTAGGAGAGGGTGGCTAAAGTTTGAGGCTGCCTTCCAGTCAGCTCTGTGACCTTCGTAGGGCACACCAGAAGTGATTGCTGAGGCCTGGAGAGCAGACAGCCTTTCCTTTCCCTGGAAGCATCCATGTGTTTGTGTGTAAGGCTGAAGAGAGAGCAGCAGGCATGCTGCTATCTGGCGCCCTCAGCTCTCCCATCCACCCTTCGGAAAGTTGACATCTCCGGTCCAGTCTCAGTGGTCGCCTCCCACCCTCCCACCACCATTATGAGGCACTGCAAAGGGGTGGGTGCCTGACAGGTCTGAGCCAGACTCAGATGGCCAGTTCCTCCTTAGTGCAGAGAGACGACAAAGTGGGTGTGGTGGGCCTGTAGAGCCTTCCTGCTTGCTGCTGCTGTGGTAAGCCATATGGCCTGTGAGTGTTAGCACAGGGGCACACTTAGTCGCTGAGATGAGAGAGCATCCTTCTGCATGCAGAGAGGCAGGCTTCAAACTCTCGCGCCAGCATGCCTGTCTCCCGGAGCTTCCTGGTTGTGAGGCACCGTTTCTGGGGAGATGTGAAGATAGGGAATAGACAACAGATCAAGGAGAAAAAAAACCCCACAAAACCATCTTAAGGCAGCGATGGGTTGATTGTGGTTACTGACAGAAATATCAGTCAGGGGTGTCAAGCAGGAACATGCATGGCCCCATCTCCAAAATCCTATCCCTCTGAGCAGGGCGGTGGTGGCGCACGCCTGCAATCCCAGCACTTGGGAGGCAGAGGCAGGCAGATTTCTGAGTTCGAGGCTAGCCTGGTCTACAGAGTGAGTTCAAGGACAGCCAGGGCTACACAGAGAAACCCTGTCTCGAAAAACAAACAAAAAACAACAACAAAATCCCATCCTTCATGGTGACTGCTCTTGAAACTGGAAACCTTCTGCTGGGTCAACGCCCACCTTGCTGCAGCTTCATAAGGTGGAGCCCAGCAGACAGCACAGCACCTGGGTGTTTCGCCCTTCAGCGCAGCTGTCCTCAGAAGCCCCGATTGCTTATGTCATGTGGATGAAAGGGCCTGTGCGTCTGGTCAGTTTCAGAGACTTCCTGAGACTTAAAGCTTCTGTGATGGTTTGAGGATGCTTGGGCCAGGCAGAGAATGGCATTATCAGGAGGTGTGGCCTTGTTGGAGTAGGTGTGTCACTGTGGGCGTGGCTTTTAATATCCTAGTCCTAGCTGCCTGGAAGCCAGTCTTCTGCTAGCAGCCTTCAGATGAAGATGCAGAACTCTCAGCTCCTCCTGCCCCATGCCTGCCTGGATGCTGCCATGTTCCCACCTTGATGAAAATGGACTGAATCTCTGAACCTGTAAAACAGCCCCAATTAAAAGTTGTTCTTTATAAGAGTTGCCTTGGTCATAGCGTCTGTTCACAGCAGTAAAACCCCAACTAAGATAGCTTCCCTACAGGACAGAATATTTTAGCGCCGAGGAAATTGCTACCGAGCACCCCGTTATTCCGGAGAAATCTATCAAGCTTTGACAGGAATGCCCTTGCCTCAAGGGTGGGAGAAGAGAGGATGGGCGCAATGCCTTCCTATTCCAGCGGTTCCTTCAAAAAGTGTCCTAAGAAAGCCTAGTACTTCCCGGGGTGTGGAGGGTGGATGAGAAACCAGGGGAAGGAGGATGAGGGGGATGGGAGGCCCCGCCCACCAGAGCCCCGCCCACCATGGCTCCTTAAGCTGCTTGATCCTTGCTTCCACAGAGGGAAGGGACTTGGGCTTCCGGGCTGCCCCACACTTGGCGATCTCAGCCCCGCTTGCTCTCTATGCCTCCGTGAACAGCTCTTACACCTCCGGCAATGCAGTCGAGTCATGAGGTCTTCAGTTGGAGAGAAGCAAAGTGTCTCCAGGAGGGGAGGGCCTGTGCTGTGTCCACAGCTGTCCAAGAGAGCTGCTCACAGGACCACACAGCACACTGCCTGACTGCCTGGCACTCATAGCTTTCCCGTTCCAACTCTTCAATGAGTGACATGAGCACAGAGCCCTCCCTGTACTCCCTCCACTCACTCCCTTCCCGCACCCCCTCCCCGCACCCCCTCCCCGCACCTCTCCCTGCACCCCTCCCCGCACCCCCCCACACCCCCTCCCCGTACCCCTTCCCCACACCCCTCCCCGCTCCTTTCCCCATACCCCTCCATGCACCCCTCCCCACACCCTTTCCCCACACCCCTCCATGCACCCCCTCCCCATACCCCCTCCACACACCCCTTCCCCACACCCCTCCCCACACCCCTTCCCCACACCCCTCCACACACCCCTTCCCCATACCCCTCCCCGCTCCTTTCCCCATACCGCTCCATGTACCCCTCCCCACACCCTCTCCCCACACCCCTCCATGCACCCCCTCCCCACACACCCCTCCACACACCCCTTCCCCATACCCCTCCCCGCTCCTTTCCCCATACCGCTCCATGTACCCCTCCCCACACCCTCTCCCCACACCCCTCCATGCACCCCCTCCCCACACACCCCTCCACACACCCCTTCCCTCACCCCCCTCCCCACACTCCTTCCCCACACCCCTCCCCACAGCCCTTCCCCACACCCCTCCACACACCCTTCCACACACCCCTCCCCGCATACCTTAACAGTGTCCTCTTGGCTGTGTTTCATAGCCATGGGGAAGGTAAGGTGGTAGAGGCCTTTGAAAACTGTCTGAAGCCAGGAGCTGAAGCACAAATTATCATTATTACTGACACTGCTGCTAATCCTCCCACGAGGGTGTGTGTGCGCCAGGAGCCCTGGACAGAGAACAGAACTCACAGGTGTGATTAGCTAAATTTAGCCCAGGACACAAAAGGCTGAGGCTTTGAGCCTCGCTCAGCTTTGACAGAGGATGAGCCAGCACCGCTGGGTATCTTTTGATTTCCTTCCCTTGGAGGCCTAAGGAGTCGCAAGAGAATTACTTTGAGACAAGGATCTTCGATGTTTGCATGACACACGGTTCCATGGGCTGTGAAATCATGCTTTGGTAAATTTCCTTTGAAATGTGGTGCTTTGATTTAAGGAAGAGGAGACTTTTTATGCCTTGCTAGTTCAAGGCAAGAGCAGGAAGGCCCTGTTGTGTGGCACCTCGGTGGGGACTGCCCATGCCCCCTGCTCCCATTTCTCAACCCCCAAAACCTCTGCTTTGCAGAGCACACAGAGACCATAGGAGACTTAAAGATGGGTCAGGTGGCACTGCCGTAGCACAAGGCCACCATCCTTACTATATAAACAACTTGTCGTCCCTACTCCGGCTGCTGGCAGGATCAGGTCCCTTGAAGCTCTCTCTTCCCGGCATCCTGATCCAATCTTATAAGGACCCCAGTCACACAGGATCAGGGTAAAATGACCTCATTCATCCTTGGTGACTTGTTCAAGTACAGCGTTTCCAAAAACTCAACATCGGTATTTATAACAGTCCATCCTTTCACGCTGTGTGGGTCCCGGCCCCTCACAGAACCATCACAGACGCTCTTTAAGTCTCAGGAAGTTCCTGAAACTGACCAGATGGACAGATGTTGGGTCCTGGGGCTTAGAGCTTCAGAAAATGGATTTGGTGGAGGGAACACACCTGAAGACAGAGGGCCTAAGCCCCAGTTCTGGGCTCTGAGGAGTGACTTGTTGGCTGCTGAGGAGCAGCTGATTGGAAGCGTGATGGATGGGCTCTTGGCTTAGCTCCTTGGCTTAGCTCGCTACTTCCGGTGGGTGTTAAACCCTTGAGGCGCTCACTGTGTTGAGCATTGCTCTTCTGTGGGCTGTGCAGATGGAGGGGCGTGGCTGGGCTCTGAAGCCACACCCATTCCTTAGGAGGGCAAGGGTGTTGGTGGGAGCATAAGGCCAGCCGTGAAAAAGCCCAGCTAAGAAAAGGCAGGTCTTACTGAGTTCTTAGCAGCAGTAGACAATAACCTTTCTTTGGAAAAAAAAGTCCAGAGACATCCACTGACTCTTAGATCAAGGGTCTGTTCAAAGTGTGTGTGTGTGTGTGTGTGTGTGTGTGTGTGTGTGTAAGCACGTGAACAGGTATGTGTGCACACGTTTGCATCCCCTTGTACGTGCCCATGTACATACCTATGGTGTATGCGTGCCCGAGCTGTCTCCTGGCCACATCTCAGCTACACTCCTCTCCCATAGCGCCCAACTCCGGGGACAACCCAGCAACCTACATCCATCCTCCAGACAGACAACACAGAGAAGCATTGGAATGTAATCCCAACAACACTCTCTGGTGAATGGCTCCCACTGTGCCGGGAGCACCAGGTTAGAAGTTCAGGAGGTAGCTGTGGGAAAGCCTGGTCAATTATCCCAACTAACCTGTCAGCCCCACGCAGCCAATTACGCTCATTTGTAAAGGAGGTGGCAACAATGTAAGTTTCCGTGGTCTTGGTTTTGATCATTTTTTTCCGCCGTTAACAAGCAGGGTCATTTGTCCTATAATTAAGACTCTCACAGCCAACAAGACTATACTATTAAATTTAACTATCATTGATGGCCAAACACGGGGCTCTCTCTCCCCGCCGCCCCACTGCCGGGTTCTTGTCCTCTATGGTAGCAGTTCAAGTGTGGCGTTCTGGTTCCTTCTGCCTCATTAAACTGTGAGTCCTTATAAATCATGGCTCTTGGATTTCACAAACTACTGGAGGAAGAAAGGGGGCCATGTGGGGCTTCTGGTCACCTGGAGGTAGTGATCGGAGGAAGCCGGTTGTTTACAGGCAAGGTAGCACATTTAGACTCTGCTAAATGAGTCACTTCTGGCGCGTGCTCTGGGGTACTGGCTCAGCAGGCCCATCAGGGGTTGACATTTTTACTAGTTGAAAATGTGTCTGCTACAGGTAACCTATCAGTTGTCCTCAGAGTGACCCAGCAAGCTGTGGATGTTGGCTGCTGACCCTGGTGGCTGAGGGGCCGGAACCCACACAACGTCGAAAGGGTAGACTGTAATAAATACGGATGTTACAGCTTTGGTGGAATGGAAACTCAGACAAATCGCCCTTCAGAAGAGGTTTATTAGGAGTGTTGCAGAGTCACAGCCACAGGCAGCTGGGATCCAGCACAGGACGAGGAGAGAGCGCACATAGGTCTAGGAGAGCTCCATTAGGGAAAAGCCATCACAGATAGTGTGGGTGTGTCCTGAAGGAGAGACAGGCTTTTCACATACAGAATATTAAGAGTTGGCACACCATGCAGAGTCAGGCTGAAGGGAGAGACGGGCCCATCATTCAGCTGTAAAGAACACAACTGTGTGTGTGTGTGTGTGTGTGTGTGTGTGTGTATGAGTGGGAGTGTGTGTCAGAGTGTGTGTGAGCATGTGAGTGTGTGTATGAATGTGTGTGAGAGTGTATCTGTGAGTGTGTGTGTGAGAGTGTATATGTATGAGTGTGAAAGTGTATATGTGTGAGTGTGTGTGTGTGTGTATTGTTCTTATAGGTTTTCAAGGTCATGGGAGTAAACTTCATACCATTTGGCCTAGTCCACATGCTAGAATCCAGGAAGATGCTGATGAGACTCAATATACCTCAAAGCTTCCTTGGTTCTGGGCAGGGGAGGGGCAAGCCTTGAGCTGTAGGGTGGAAGGAGGGGGCGGCTCTCTTGGCAGGAGCTTCTGGCTAGCAGCATATTTTGCTTATCAAGTCTAGAGAGAGCTGCTGGCTTCAGAGGGTTATGGCCTGACTTCTGGAGCAGTAGGAAAAGTTGGAAGAAAGAGGAGGGAGAGAGACAGAGAGAGAGACAGAGAGACAGAGACATTCAGAGACAGACAGAGACAGAGAGGAAGGATGATGATGATGAGGAGGAGGATGAGAAGGGGGAGGAGGAGGAGGATGAGAAGGGGAGGAGGAGGATGAGGGGGAGGAGAAGGGGGATGAGGAGGAGGAGGGGGAGGAGGGGGAGGAGGGGGAGGGGGAGGAGAGGAGGGAGGGGAAGAGGAGGAGGATGAGAAGGGGAGGAGGATAAGAAGGGGAGGAGGAGGATGAGAAGGGGAGGAGGAGGAGGATGAGAAGGGGGAGGAGGAGGAGGAGGAAGAGGAAAGACTTTAACATACTGAAGCTCATGTCACAGATCACTATCCCAGGAAAAGTCAAGTCAGCTTGCCTTTCTAGCTCAGTAAAACAGAAGACTTACATGTCAATCATTGTAAGTTAGACACCACCCACGTTCTCCTCTCTCTGCTCCAGCAGCTGACCCTCAGCCTCTGTGTGACCTCCACACATTGCCTCTGTCTCCTCAGAACTCTTCTGAGAGCTTGCTCCTGTGCTCACCACGCCTTTACTGCCAGAGATGGGCTCAGGGCTAGGCACACAGGAGAAGGCAAGAGAGCCCTGCAGTCACCCCCAGGAGCAAGTCCTCTACCCGGAGCCAGTTACCTCAGGTGGTACAAAGGGTCAGCTTTCCAAGGACAGGGGAGCAGCACAGGGGCGTGGCCCCCAAAATGGAGACTGAAGAGTCAGGAAGGGGGTGTGAGTAATACTTCTGGACAGGGCATTATGGGAAAAGAGAAGAGACCAGTCACCTGCAAATCACCACAGAGCATCCATGTCTTCACCTCCAGAGGGAGTAATAGTGTCACCTCAAAGGGCTGTTTGATGCTTAAATGAGATTCTGCTGAGGGAACAGCCAGTACAGGGTGTGGGTGGTGTGTCGTGAGGAATCAACAGCGGCTTTTCTTCAGGCTGGGTGCTCACAGACACTAATGGGAGGGAGAACCAACCAGAAACTTAGTTCTTGGCCTCCATCCACCGTGGATCTAGGAGACCACCCCCCCCCCAGAACTCTGGACTCCTGATTCAGAGACTCTATGATCACGTGGAGCTTCATGTCAACGTGTGTTTTCGACTGCCGTGCTAAACTTCAGGTTCGTGAAGACAACATTTACATTTTGTGACAAAACCCTCACCGAAGCATAAATCTTTATTACACGGTGCTGGCAGGATCTACTGGAGACTCATCCACCACGTTTGTTGAGTTTGAAATCAGGTAATGGGGTGCAGAGATGGATAGCTGTGATCTTTCCTCCCTTCCCAGCAATGAAATAAAAGTCTAAAATATTACTACACTTAAACAGCCTCTCTGGAAACTCTAGAGTCTGCCGGCATGTGGTCTCTCATTACGGGGAACTCCAAGCTGCTGCCTGATGCCAGCTGTGATGAGACATCTGAAGGCCACCGGGACAAGTCCCGGAACTGTCAGAGTGGGGGCTTGAATTTGACAACTTCTCGTGCACATGATTTAGTCCTCCCGGATTGGAGAGTCCTTGTAAGTGCCCGAATCCCACCTCTGCTGTGCACTCCGAGAAAAGCAATGCAGATTAATGAGAATATGGTTATTTGTCTCCAGCAGGCTGGTGGGGGTGGGGATGTTTATGTGCCCATTACCATGGTGTAAAGACTGATACTAGGGAGAGCTTCTAGTTACTGACAACAGAAGGCAGAGTCAAAAAGAGATGCTTGCCAGTGTGCTGTGACTGCTCTCAGGTACCCAGGACCACGTCTTTCTCAGCACATTCTGCCTGAAAGAACTCCCAGCTCCTTGTCCAAGGTCCTCTGTGGGTGTGTGCCTTTTAGAAGCTCCTCATGGAGCAACAAGGAGAAGGGGAGACTAAAGTATGCTTGTCTGTCTGTCTGCCTGTCTGTCTGCCTGCCTGCCTGTCTGTCTGTCTTCCTGTCTGTCTGTCTGCCTGCCTGCCTGCCTGCCTGTCGGCCTGCGTGCCTGCCTTCCTGCCTGCCTGCCTGCCTTCCTGCCTGTCTGCCTGCCTTTCTGCCTGCCTTCCTGCCTGTCTGTCTGCCTGCCTTCCTGCCTGCCTGCCTTCCTGCCTGTCTGTCTGTCTGCCTGTCTATCTGTCTGCCTACCTGCCTTACTGCCTGCCTGCCTGCCTTCCTGCCTGTCTGTCTGTCTGCCTGTCTATCTGTCTGCCTGCCTGCTTTCTTGCCTGCCCTCCTGCCTGTCTGCCTGTCTATCTGTCTGTCTGCCTGCCTGCCTGCCTGCCCTCCTGCCTGTCTGCCTGTCTGCCTGTCTGCCTGTCTGCCTGTCTATCCGTCTATCTGTCTTTCTGCCTGCCTGCCTGCCTGCCTGCCTGTCTTTCTGCCTGCCTGCCATTCAGTGGAGAGAGGATTCACATGATAGGCACAGTCAGGAGGCTCTTTGATTCTCTAGGATGGGGGCTGCTGTGCAGCCCTTGTCTTCCAGGAGGGCGAGCAAAGCTCCTCAAGACACAGGAAGTGAACGTCTTAGTTTGGTTTCTGTTGCTGTGATAAAATGCTCCAAAAATGCAGGTTCAGCAAGGAAGGGTTCATTCAGCTCATGGTTCAACACTACACAATCCGTCAGGGCAGGGAGGACATAGCAGCGGGGTCAGGAAGCAGAGTCATTGTACCCACGGTCAGGGAGGAGAGACGTGGATGCTGGTGCTTGGCTCTCTCTCTCTCTCTCTCTCTCTCTCTCTCTCTCACACACACACACACACACACACACACACACACACACACACACACACACACAGCAGTTGAGGTTAGGCTTTATAGGAGAAAATATGGAATTATGGAATAAGCTTTAAGAAAATGTTTGAAATATGTCACCCTAGCTGACCAATGACCATCCGTGTCTCCTGTCTCCTCTGAACCTGTGTCTGAGTCTTTCCACAGTGACCTCCATGCCACCCTTGGCAGTCAGGAACATACCTTTCTCTGGGCATCACTCTGTAGTATGTGTGTGGGCAGTCAGGAACATACCTTTCTCTGGGCATCACTCTGTAGTATGTGTGTGCATCCAAGTATGTATTTGAGTGTTCATATGCAGACATATGTATGTATGTGCATGTATGTATACATGTATGTGGTATGTATGTGTATATCTTCATGTATATGTATGTATCGGTATGTGTGTATGTATGTGTCCATGCAAGGGTGTATATGTGTGTGACCGTGTGTGTGTGGTATGTATGTGTATATATACATGCATATGTGTGTGTTGTATGTGTGCATATGTATGTATGTGCATGTGTATATGTGTGTCTGTGTGTATATATTTATGCATATGTGTATGCATTAGTATGTGAATATGTGTGGTGTGTGTACGTACATGTGTGTATGTGGAGGCCAAAGGTCAACCTCAGACTGTTTCTTGGGGTTCTTGGCTTCCTTGTTTAGATCTTTTGCCTGTGTAGACTTTAGGACTCTAGTGTCTGCCCCTTGGTCGGTACATCCCAGCAGAACTTGTTTTTCTCATGATAAACTACCTAGCTGGGGGACGTTCCCTAGAGATGCTATGACTTGGAGCCACAGCATGAACACCCATGTAGCATGTGGGGTAGGGGTCTCTGTTGAGGGTATATTGGCTTTCAGTAGAGGGGAGCTCTGTTGACTCCTTGCCCCTCACACGCCCAGGGAAGCTGAGAGACTGCAGGGCAGCTCTGCCCTCCTGGTTTCCGAACCAGGCCTCTGCCAACATGATGAACTTTCCCCCATCCGGCGAAACGTGAGCAGATTTTCCCTGAGATGTTGGCTCTCTGCTGCCAAATGGCTTCGAGCTGTTCTAGATGGGAAACTCACGGACCCAGAGAGCAGAGGCGATGTTCCGAAGAGAGCTGTCTTTCTTTTTGACAACTGTGGCGGCCAAGTGAAGGCGGCTGCACTTCTCTTTGGCTCCAGGGAACGGGAGGGAGGAAAGGCCTCCGACAACTGATGCCTTTGGTTTCTCCAACCAGAGGCAGAGGCCCTGTCTAGACGCAGGGAATGGATTTGCAGGGATCATTTGTCCAGATGTGGCGAGAAGGCTGGGGTCAGGAGACGGCACAGTCGCCCTTCTCGATCCCTGCACTTGGGGGAGGGGAGTCTCTTCTTGTTTTAAGCGTACTTTCATTTGGTGGGCTTTAGAAAGCATGGGAAACTTCCTCCACAGGCATTTCGCGTGTATCCCACGGATAGTATTCTGTGCTGGAATCTAAGCGCAAGCCACTCCAGCCCTGGGCACACCAGCACATTAAAAGACTTTGCAAGTCCGCTAGTTCAAAGAAGTTCTGTCAGTCCAATGACTGCCAAAAGGCCGGGCCCCTGGATTTCTCCTCACTCTTTGTGTCTGTGAGAAGCCATGAAGCTGTCTTCTAGGAAAAAGTCCCTACTGGACAGAAGCTAGCTGGACTCTAGAACCGCATGGCCCGTCTGTGCATTTCCTTACAAGTACTTTGCATCGCCAGTTAACACTCCCCACCACACATCTACCCTTACCCTCAGTCTCTACCTCACTCCCTACCGCTGTGAGGAAGGATCCCCCAGCCTGTCTTTCAGCAAAAACCTACTTAGCGTAGGTCACAGTGTCTGGAACCCTCTTGACTTTGAGGTGTGTCCCCTGTCATTTTCCTCCCACACCTGCCTGCCCATGGGTAATGAGGTCTCACTTGCCCCACAGTGCTTACAATTGAGCTCAAGATCCAACACAGACACACGCACACCACACACACACACACACACATACACCTACCTCCACTCGGAGCCTGTTCCACCCACTCACCCCCAGCCCTGACACTTGTCTAAGTGTCTTTAGTGAGCTTCTTTGGGTAAGTTATCCCTAACTCTTCTCCTTTGACAAGATCAAAAGGAAGACCTGGCTAACTTGAGTTTTCCTAGGGCCCTGAGCTTTTGGGGACACTTCTTAACCCTGCTGAGCCCACGGATACAGGCAAGTCACGGCGCAGGAGCACAGCAGCAGGAGCACAGCAGCAGGAGCACAGCAGCAGTGCAGCTTCTCCTATTGCATCTGGCCCACAGCATCCCCCGCCCCCACCGAGTGGTTCAGGAGCTTCGTGAGAAGCCACAACTCCCTTGACGGTGTCACTCTCCTTTGCTCTATCCTGGTTGTGTTTTATAAACAAACTGTGCTCTCTCCAGCCTCAGTTCACCCTAGAAAAATTACATTGTGCAAAGCAGGAGGTTCCAGGTTCTTGCCCCTGTGCTGTTGCTGGAAAAAAAAAAAAAAAAAGGAACTGGGGCAGAGTTCTGCCAAAAAGTCATGGAACCCTTCTGGGAAATTAATGAGGGGCAATATCTTGTCTGGTCCCCACTATATCCTGGCTAGTTAGACCAGCAATAACAGAGGACCAAGGATATTCACCACAACCTGGAACAGTCAGGAGTGCCCTCCCGTTACACATCAATCCTCCAAATTTAGCATTTCCTTCTGGAGGAAGGCTCCCAAGAGTAACAGGAAGTAAAGGAACCAAACATGTCTCAGGAAGTGAAAAAAACATGCAAGTCTCAGGAAATGAATGAAACTCACAAATCTCAGGAAACTCCTGAAAGTTACAAGACTCAAGAGGTTATATAAGTTGTAACAATTGCTGAGGGGAAAACTGTCCCACCAGCTTATCTTGCAGGCAGCTCCAGAGTTTTGGGATGGTTTTTAGTGATACAGCTGCCTTTAAGTCATCCATGAACCTGGAATTAACCCTTAAGCTTACTTGTGTCTATATAAATAAATTTACTCATTTACTAAATTAGAGTTAGGCTTAACGGTCTCTTTAGCCTGTCATTGTTCTTGATATGGGTAAACAGTCATGCATTCCCATCTCCCCTGGAAAAGTCACACAGCACCACCCAAGGACCAGGCTTCTTGGGTCATATCTGTCACCACCTTCCAGTCACCCAGGAAGCAAGCACAGAGACACTAATAAGGTCTCTCGGGGTAGCAATAGGAAGGCCTTCTGCGGGTTCAGGCAGGCGCTTGTGGGATCTTAAATCTCCTGCAGAATGGAGTCAGTAAGACCATAATAACCCAGGGACGTTTCCCAGAAATGGCTCTCTGAAACCAGCTGCAGCGTGCTACTCATAAAGAGAGCAGTCTACAAAGCGCTATCAGTTCTAATTGATAATTGGATTTTTTGTGTGTGTGTGTGTTGCCGTAAGTAAAGTTAAGCTTCAGATATTGTATTTAAATTTCTACTTTAAATGTCTGAGGAAGCCCAGCCGGGCTCTTTCATTAGAGACAAGGAGACAGAGGGAAAGACAGAGATAGAATGAGGAGAGGCACAGAGAGGGGGTGGTTTGCATAATATCCACTGGAGATAAGACCAGAGGGTAGTGTGCATCCCCGGCTCCGGGAGCCTTTCATTTCCCCGGCTCCACTGAATCGCATCTCTAACTTGAACTGACACTTGCTCGGCACTCTAGTCTCTAAACGTTGGCCAAGCTCCCTCCGTCTGTGGGGCAGGCTCACTGGCACCCCTGGGGTCGGGTGTGTGATTTGAGAGAAGCATCCTCTGCCAGAATATGTCACTGGCAGTCATCCAGGTGAGCTTCCTGAAAGTAAACACAGAGGCAGAATCACTGTCCTGCGCCCACAGAGGCCCGGAGGCCCTCGGCTGCAGAGCAAATGAGGGATGAGGTTTGGTTCTGGGAAGGATGGGTCAGTGAGCAGTGCTGGAGGACCAGGAGCTGGCCGTGACTGAGTGGCAGCACTGCTGGTTGTCAGAACCGGCCGGATCCATAAGCCTTGTGGAGACGCCAGCAGCGGCCCTCCTCCTTGCAGCAGAGGCAGGTACAGGGTGCTTATCTTTCTCTTGCAGACCAGCAATGGGGAGCAATGGAGAGCAGGTCACCAGACAGGATGTCTGCAGCAGGACTCAGCCTCAATCTTCTGTCTCCTTTATAGCACAGACTCCATTCATGAGGCTAGACTGCAAGACTCAGTTCATCATGAGATAGTCTCACTGAAACTCAGGATGGAACCAGACCAGGGGCTGGGGGAGGCCATTCTAGGCAACACCTTACTCAAAGTTAACTCTGATGAGAGAGTACTCGACAGTGCAGGGTGTAACTGGCCTGGCTGGTGTAAAAAGTCATGGCCTGGCTGGGTGGGTCTGAAGGAAGTAAGGGCACAACGCTCAGTGTGTATAGATGAACTGAAAATAGAAACAATGTGGTCATCATCTGGTCATGGCCTCTGCTGTGTGAGTGCCCTGGCCCTCAGTGCTGTGAATTTGCCTGAGTGCAAACACAAGCATATGTGCAGTGTGTACATGTGTGTGTGGGTACATGTACATGTATGTGCATGTGCATATGCATATGTGTATGTGTACGTATGTTTGTGAGTGTGAAAGTGTGTCTTTGTGAATGCACATGTGTGTGCACATGCATGAGTACACATGTGTAGGTGCAAATATGCACATATATGTGTGTCCATGCATGTGTACATGGGTATGGGTATACATGTAGGTGCACATGTTCATGTGTGTGTTCATGTGCATATATGTGCATGTACAGGCACATGCATGTAGGTGTATATGTGTGTGTGCATGTACATGTGGTGGCAGTTTAGGTATGCACATATATGTGTTATGAGGAGCCACTGTGAGGTAGGTGTTATGTGTTATGAGGAATTTGCAGTGTGGGGATTGTATATGGTGACTGTGTGCATGTGCAAATTGTGTTATATATTTACATGTACACTTGGTAAGTATGTGAACATGAACAATGAGGAGTTGCATATGTGTGTGGTGTTGGGTTGTGTGTGATGAGGATCTTGTACATGCATGCATGATTGTAATATGGTGAGTGTGTATACATGTGTATAGTAGGGATCTGTGGGTTGTATGTGTACACGTGTGTGATATGAGACAGTTTTGTGAGGACGTATGGAGGAAATCTGGTGAGTACTATGGGGATTTTGTGTGTAGAGGTACAGTGTGGAATTCTGTGTGTAGTGAGAAAGGGAGGGGCAGGGATCGGAGTCATATCAGGAGCATGCACACATGCTTAGGATAGAGTAATTGTATGTGTTCTGCATTTGTGCACCTTTGTGTAGGATAGAAGATGTGTGTGTGTGTGTGTAAAGATGGAGGTACAGACACAGTGCCTATGGTGATTAATCTTCATTGTTAATTTGACTGGATCACTCTGGAACACACTCACGTGTATCACGTGTAAGGGTATTTGCAGAAGGCTGATGGTGGGGGGAGGGGCCACTGAAAGTTGGCATCATCTCATCTTTCCACAAACTGAGGTCCCAAGTGGAGGAAAGGAGAGACCAGCTGGGCAGCAGCAGCAGCAGTAGCTCCTGTCTCTCCTGTCTTCCTCACTACAGGGGACCAGCTGCCTACCCACCGTGATGGACTGACTGTGTACCCCTAAACTGTGAGACAAGACAAACCTCCCCTCTTGAGTTGCCTTTGTCAGACGTTTCCTATGACCAGGACCAGAAGAGTAACTAACAGCAGCTAAGTAACTCAGTAGCTGAGGCTGACTGTATGGGGAGGACGCCTGAATGCCGGGAGGCTGTTTCTCTGCATCGCAGGTTCCGGCTGCAGACCTGGGTTGAGAGGTGTCTCTGCTGACTGTGACAGGTTCTTCCTCATGTCAGTGTGTGGAGCGTCCTTAGAGAGAAAGCATGATGTCTTACACAGGCAGCTCACCACAGTCTGGCATCCCTGGTCAGACAGAGGAATGCAAACGCCAGCCACACTGCTCCTCGTGGTCCCCCGCCCCGTTCAGGCAGAACCGTGCATTCCGTAAATTTGCCAAATTGCTACAAATCAACCCATAATCACTTCTGTTTGCATTCCCAATTATGGGGGACGTGAGTTTTCCCTAGTAAACAATCCATCAGCTCCGAGTTCCCTGGAGAAACATTGCAGAGTTCCGATATGACCTCCCGACAGACACAGACCAGGGCAGGAGAGGAGTGGGCTGTGCCCTGCCGGACTGGGGGCGTGCCTGTAGAGCCAGCCTCCAGCACTTGCAGTGGTGAGGACGGGCCTGGACTGTCTCTGTTCTCTTTGCTACGTTGACATCTAACACAGAGAGAAGTGATGTCCCAAGTGTGAAGATGACACCAAGACCATGCCCTACTGAATGTCCTTGTCATGGGCACCCCGCCCCTGCCCTCCTGACTGTGTCTTCTCCAGCCAGGTTGAAAGCACTGTTCAGGATATGCTGATGGTTTTATTCAACACTGGCTCCTTGGGTTAAGAAGCGCCACAGTCTAGATACAAAGCTGACAGAAAAATTACCACAGCTCTGGAGGCCCAAAACCCAAGGTCAGGGACTGGTGTTTCTGCTGGTGTCAAAGGAGAGTCTACCTCATGTCTCTCTTACCTTGAAGTGTCTGATAGCTTGTGTCTCTTGGCTTGTCAGACCTGAGCGCTTGCCTTGGGTCTGATTGCCAATAGATGTCATCCCCACATGGACTCTGGAGGTCCTCTGTGCCCTGATGTACCCCTGTAATCTGATTCTGAGGCTCCCATGTTATCCCAGTTAGGGTTTCTGCTGCTGTGAGGAAACACCATAACCAAAAAGTAAGTTAGGAGAGAGGGTTTGTTTATCTTCTACTTCCACGCTGTAGTCCATCCCTGAAGAAAGTCAGGGCAGGAACTCAAACAGGGCAGGAACCTGGAGGCAGGAGCTGATGCAGAGGCCATGGAGGGGCGCTGCTTACTGTCTTGCTTCCCATGGCTTGCTCATCCTGCTTTCTTTGAGAAGCCAGGACCACCAGCCTAGGGATAGCACCACCCACAATGGGCTGGGCCCTCCCCCATCAATCACTAATTAAGAAAATGCCTTACAGCCTGATCTTCTAGAGGCATTTTCTCAGTTGAACTTCCCCCGCCCTTTCAGATGACTTTAGTTTGTGTCAAGTTGACATAAGAGTGTCCAGCAGACATGACCTACCAACCTGTGTCTACTGTGTGACATGCTGCCTGCTGAAAATGATATGGACACTACAGGGCAGGGTCTGCCAGCCTAGAGTTCCAAATCTATGTCTGGGAGACCCCCTGGGGCTGGCTGTTTTACCAAACACATATCCACATCCTGATTGTTTCTAAAGACAAGCTCTAGCTAAGATGTCCCAGAGGTGGCTCTGGGCACACGGTCTGTTTAAGTCAATGTGCTGTCTGAACATTTCTCCCTGCTCCTAAGACATCAGTGTCCCCTTTCCTGTCTCCTTTTATAATGCAGGTGTGTGTGGGCATGTTTATGGGTCACGTCTGTATGCGTGGTGGCCAGAGGACACTCCCTGGTCTTGTCATCAGAACCGCTGCACCTCCTCTGAACCTGGGACTCATCCTTCAGGTGACTGTCCAGGGAGCCCCAGGATCACATGTTTCTGACTCCTCAGAATTCTGGGTGCCCTCATATGCCCCTGTACCCAGAATTCTTAAGTGAATTCTTGAGATAAATCTCAGGTCTTGACCTTTGCTTTACCCAACTGAGTTATTCTATCTTTGATCTCCTCCATTATTAGAGACAGTCTGTAGTCCCCAACCAAGAGCCTCCCAAGCCAGGTGTCTCTTCTCTGTGCCCTTGGAAGCCTCTTGGGGGTCAGCACTCTGCCGAATCCCAAGGAACCCTAACCTTAGACGGTCCTCCCTCTCTCTGAGCCCGGTGGATAGGCATAGGCTCTGTCCCAGGATTGGCAGAGTCTTCTACAAGGCAGAGACCGACCCCGAGCACGGCTGTCAATCCTGAGAGAGCTCCTTCCACACTCTTCGAGTCACACCCCAGCCCCTGGCCTGTGGGATGTGTCTCGATGGATGTGCACACAGGACAGGTGACCCCAGAAGAGGCTCCTCAGAGTCGTGTTCCTGTCACGCTAATGAGGGAGAGAAATATGTATGCCGCGGAAGTCCCGCTAATGGTGTCCGTGGATCAGCTGCTGTAAATGGACCTGCTTGCTCTGCTTATTCTATTTACTCAGGAAAAAAAAATCCTCCTTAAAAAATTAAGGTTTGGAGGGAATTTGTCAAAAGGCCATTACCTGCCGACGTTCTGCCGGCCGCCTCTCTGGGTGCACTTGTGCATAATTAATCAGCAACATGGCTCCCACAGTCCCGGCATAAAAGTTAAAACCCGTTTTACAGCGCTCCAGTATTTTATACTCAGCATCACTGTCAGGCAGGTTTCGAGGGAGACAGGTATTTGCATGTGGTGCCAAGCTGGAGTTTCCATAGCAACAGGCTTTCTCCTTCCTCTCCCTGAACTCCTAGAATGAGCTTCATCTCACTCTTGTGCTCACCTAAAACACTGTGGATAAGAGACTCTGTGAGTGGCTATCAGAGCCTTCCAGGAACTGCGGATGCTCCGTTCCCGGGCCTGTGTTCTACACACATGGCCGTGTGAGCTGCTGGTCAGTCAGCAGCAACAGCAGCAGCATGCCATCATCATCACAACCAACATCACCACCGTCATCACCATCATCCCCATCCTCACCATCACCCTCACCCTCACCCTCACCAATGGGACCATCGGCGACAGAACTATCACCACCACAGATGTTCTGTAGTCACAGATTTGAACTATGCAAAGCACAAGTCAAAGAAAGGAAGAGACATAAGATGGAGAGGGGGAAGAAGCGGGGCCTTGGCTCTTTCGCCTGCTAGACAAGGAGAGAGCCGCCGTCTCTTCATTTTTCTCTCGAGTGACTCAGCCTCCTAGGCTGCGGGAGGGGGCACCTCAGGAAGGGGCCAGTGCGTGAGCTGTTTTCACGGGGGTAGACACTGGGGCTGTGATTTCCTGAAAAGAACAGTATTGGGCCCATGGTGAGGAGAGCGCTGCCCGAACCTCACGTGTTGGATGTGTCACCGAGGCATGGCCCCCAGGACAGGGGTCCCTGGAAGCCAATCCCTCTGCACCCCAGGCCCCCATCAGAGATGCCCAACAGCCCAGCTTGGCCACGGAGGCTTCTAACCGTGAGGCTTTGCGGCTGGACGGGCGTGGCAAGCTTTAACCAGCCACAGGCACAGGTGGGTTCTGCTCTAGAGCGCTGGGAGCTCCGTTCCAGGACACATTAGAACGAGCAAAGAGCAAATGGGAGAAAGAACTGGGGAGATTTCTCTCCAATCTTGGGAGGAAATGGCCGGGAATAAATGTGATTCGGAAACGCTGCTGCAGCCACAGCCGATCTCCATTACTGTGCTGCGGAGCGATTCCGTGAGCAGAGGGTAATTCGGCCACCATCGCAAGTGAGGCAGATGTGGTCGCAGTGAGGGGATGCATCTGAGAGGGTGAAGAGAAGGTCCCCTCCCCTTTGCAAAAGTACTTACAGCCTCCAGGGCCACCCACTAAGCCGCACGCTCCCCGGAGGCTGCCTAGCGTGGAGACTGCGCCCCTCTCTGTTTTTTAATCAGGTAATACGGAGCTCAAGAGGTGACCACCGCCATGCTTCACTGAGCACCGTTGGCACCCCAGCATCGTCTCCTCTTTGTGGCAAGGAGGTGGTTTGGGATTTGGTCGTGAGGAAGTCGTGGCGGAGTGATCGGGAACATGGACGCCAGGGTTCCTGGACGCAGGTCCTGGCTCTGTTGACAGCTGCGTGAGGCTGAAGGTGCTTGTCCGCCTGCTTCTTCCCTGTCAGGAAAGCAAAGCTGATGCTGCTGTTGTGGTAGCAGCCTACAGGTGCAGGTGACTGACTTGAGGTCATTCTGCAGAGGACTCTGAATAATCCTCTTACGCCGGACCCTCCAAGAACACACTGGGCCTGGCCTGTTGCTTCTGCAACTGAGGTGGGGCACACATGGGAGATGCCATCCTCCTCCAACATGGCTCCCGAGTCTTGAGGACAGGCTTACAGAGGACCTTGGGCGTCTGCAGACCTTGGCTGCCTCTTGAGTAGCATACCCATTTTCTATCCTCTGAGAATTATTCTGCCTCACTGGCTAGTTATAGACCTGGTCCAGTCCTGGGGGCACATGCACACAGTGTGTCTGCTCCTCACAGCCCAGCAGGGTGGAGTTCAGAGCTGGGCTCACAGTGTCTCTGCTCCTCACAGCCCAGCAGGGTGGAGTACATATCTGAGCTCACAGTGTGTCTGCTCCTCACAGCCCAGCAGGGTGGAGTTCAGAGCTGGGCTCACAGTGTGTCTGCTCCTCACAGCCCAGCAGGGTGGAGTTCAGAGCTGGACTCTCAGTGTGTCTGCTCCTCACAGCCCAGCAGGGTGGAGTTCAGAGCTGGGCTCACAGTGTGTCTGCTCCTCACAGCCCAGCAGGGTGGAGTTCAGAGCTGGGCTCACAGTATGTCTGCTCCTCACAGCCCAGCAGGGTGGAGTTCAGAGCTGGGCTCACAGTCTGCTCCACCTGGCTCTAATCAGTATCCCCGCCTCTGCTCCGCAGAGCATCTATAGGAGCTGGAGCTTTAGAAGCCAGAAATGCAAGTCGGTACACAGGCTATCTCCAGAGCCAAGCCTTGGTCATGTGGAAGCAGCTGGCTTCCTCAAGGTTTTGAAGAACAGATAGAAACTTCTCCATAAAAGTTTTATGGGGACTGAAGAGATGGCTCAGCAGTTCAGAGCACTGACTGCTCTCCCAGAGGTTCTGAGTTCAATTCCCAGCAACCACATGGTGGCTCACAAGCATCTGTAATGGGATCTGATGCCATCTTCTGATGTGCCTGAAGACAGCTACAGTGTACTCACTTACATAAAAATAAATAAATAAATCTTTTTCTTTTTTAAAAAAGGTATTTTTTGCTGTCATTTCTCACCATCTTTAAGCCTAAGACATCTTTCATCCACTTCTGTTGATGGTCAGATTTATGAACAGTTTGGCTAACCAGTGCTACCAACTGATTCACCCAAGATAATTCACCCACAGTAATCCCACTAATCTGGATGCCACAAGGCAGTGTGTGGCACAGTCATTAGAATCACTTGATTCTAACTTGAACAGATTGTCCTTAATGTGCTGGTTGGGTTTTTTGTTTTGTTTTGTTTTGTTTGTTTGTTTGCTTTCTTTTTTGTCAGCTTGACACAAGCTAGTTATCCTGGAAGAGGGAACCTCAGCTGAGGACCCGCCTCCATCAGATTGGCCTGTGGGCAAGTCTGATGGCACAGAGTAAAGATTAACAGACTGATGTCTGAGTCCACTGTGGGCGGTGCCACTTCTAGGCGGGTGGTCCAGGGTGCTATGCGAAAGGGAGAACACACCAAGAAGGAAGAGGCTCCATCTGGGGACCTCCCCCCCAACCCCCGCCTGAATTCCCAGCATGATCTTCCTGACGGCACCTGCCCATTTCCCAGTGGCTACGCCACAAGTTGTAGATGCAATCCTTTGAAAATTCTCTTAACAGCCAGCAAATCTTTGTCTTTATACCACACGTCTGTCTATATCCATAGATATAAATCTGTCTGTGTAGACGTGTCTACAGCTTCAGAGATGCATCTCTCCAGACTAAGATAGAAATGCAGCTCTCTGTCTGGCTGTGCGGCAGATATAAAGACGCATGGCTGGGGATCTGGCCGCAGACGCACAGATGTTACCGATGATATGGAAAGATCTATCTATTCATTTACTGTCTCCATCCATCTCTGTACCAGATGATACAGGGTCTGGGAGAGAGAGCATCCGTATCCCAGTCTCTGCCTCTGTACCGCCTAAGCCTGGTCCTTGAGAGGACCGTGTAGAGGGAGGCCCAGAGGCATGGACAGACGAGTGTCATGGGCACAGAGTGGACTCGGAGTACCATAGAGATGCCTCTGTTCTCTGGTGGATACCTCCTTCATGACCAAACACCATCAGCAAACTTCCATATCCAGAAGTCCAGAGGAGACTCCGCCCCAGAGAGCCTCAGGGCTCCTGAATTCTCAGGATGAACTTAACCTAGCTGAAGATGGAATTGGATCTCTGATGACATTCTGAGTCTTCTCTGGGTCCACGCATGATTGTGACACACCCAGGTGACAGACTACTCTAGCTGGATCTGCCTCAGCTTACGCACTGTGGATGAACTTCTTAGACCTGTGACTGGCACGTGCCAAGGTGCTCACTCCGGAACAAGTCCCATCTCAGCATTGCCCTTGGGACGAAGCCACCTGGAGTGTATTGACAAGAACTCCTTAATCTGGATCGGGGAGCAGGGGGATACAGGGGTGCCTGATTGCCAGCAGTCTGTGAACCCCACAGGCATAAGCTCCTTCTGTATCATATTACTTCTGACGTAAGGCTCCTTAAGACCTGTGTCTCTCTGACAACACATTTGGCTAGGAAGGGATTAGAATGCAGGGTGGTCATTACAGGTGCCTTGGTGTGTTATGATGCCATTAAGTGACAGAGAGAGAGGGCGCATCAGAGGGCCACCAGCCATCAGCCCCCAGGCACGGACAGACTGGCTGTGAGGCTAGCATCTGCTTGATCAATCACAGCGTGCAGCTGACAACAGAGATGGAATGCCGCTCCTCAGAGACTTGACAGCTCAGGAGGGAGGGGACGGAGGCTGAGGCACCCTGTTCTGGCCAGGCAGACTCCCCAGGAAGGACTTCATCTCATAATGGCTAGTGAGCCTGGTTTAATGAGCTCTGAGCTCATGCTGCATTATGTAACCTAACCACTTGGTTCACCAGGAAGTGAGCAGAAGGCCTTGCTGCCTCAGCCCCGGAAACCCTGTGTATCTTCAGAATACTGGAGTGGCATTTTTGGCATTTCCTTTTCAAGGGACAAGAAATGAAGGTCGGAAAACAGGACATCTGTCCAGGGGTGAGAACATGGCAGGGTGGTTGTAACCGCTTTCTCTGACTTGGATTGCAGCTGGGAACAGGACAATTGGAGTCTACTGAGCTGACACCAGCCAGCGTCAGAAGTAGCTGACAAGCAGGCGGCCGGACACCAGACCCGTCCCTCTCACACCGCGACATGTGAGCTCTGAGTGCGCACACACGGAGCCTGGCTGCTCCTTCTTCCATCTGTGTCCGGTTAGCCTGCTTCCCTCAGGAGTCCAGCTTCGGTGACAGCTGTAGATTCTTCTCTGCCCCGTCAGACTCAGGGTAGGCAGGGTCTCACGGCCGTCGGTGTGTCTGGGTTCTTGCTGTGTCGTCTGCCCCTCTCCTCTCCTCTCGCTCTAATCTCCTTAAGCTTCTGGAAGCCGTGTGGCTTGCCTTGCGGGATGGAAGGAACAAGCCCTTTCTGTAGATGAGGACTGGAGGATTTAGCACAATGGCCCCAGGCCCCACAGCCATGATGCAGACTGGTCACACCACTCACTTGATGTCACACGCAGAGCAGACACTCCAGGGACCAAGGACTGGCTTAAAGCTGGGATTCTAGATCCTGTTCCTGTTACAGTGAAAGGCGCTGGAGGCCTTACAGCCTCCATGAAAGGCTGGCTCACGCCCCTGCCTGTGTGCTGGGGAGCTGCAGAGCTCCGCCGGAGCTGACAGGGGAAGGCAGAGCTGAGCCCAGAATGTGTGAGCGCTCCTTTAGCTTCTCTCGGTTACAGTTCTGCCTTCGGCTGAATTCATCCCAACGTTTGCCACCGCACGAGCCAATAAATTCCTATTTTTGCTTCAGACAGTTTGTGTCAAGTTTTGTGGCTTACAAGAGAAAAAATCTGTAATGGATCCAGTCTTTTCTCACTTTCTGCGACTTGCATCTACAGACTAAAGTGCCATTTTCAGAAAGCCGAGAGAGACACCATAAACATGAAGAGCAAGCAGCGGGCGCCTCACACCGTGGTTGTCACGCAGCCGAAGCCAAGCAGTGCAGGGCCCGGCCCACATGCACTCACATGAGGGTGTGTGCTATGCCTCTGCCTCAGCGGTCTGCACTGGGTCACACCAGTTCATGTGGCAAGATACGAGTTGTCTCTCCTTATCCGGCTCCCTCACTGACGTCTGGGGCTTCACGTGCCTGTCTCTGTCAGAGCTGGGACTGAAAAAATTAGTTTGATATATTTTAGAAACTCACTCAGCAGGAATTTAAAGTGAGAAATGAGGCAGTCTGCCTGGCAAGGTGACAGCCGTGTCCACCTCTGCTCTTAAGTACTTTTTATTTTTTATTTTGTCTGTTGCGGACATGGATGAGGGGACACGCTTCAGGAGTCAGGTCTCTTCTTCCACGACTGGAGCCCGGGGTCCGGCTTAAGGGCTCAGATGTGGTAGCAGGAACCTTTACTCACTGGGACATCTCACTGGTCCTTTTTTATTTGGTGTGTGTGTGTGTGTGTGTGCACATACTTGTGGGAGTCAGCTGTCTCTTTCTCTCTCTACCTAGTGGGCCTCCAGGGTCACTGGGAATCAAACAACATAGGTCATCAGGTTTGTGCAATGAGGACGGTCACTGGTTAAGCCACCCACTCTGGTGGTCACATGAGCTCTGGTTTTTATAAACAGTCAGTATCATACTTGAAGATTGACATTTTCCTTCACAATTTATTTCACCTTATTTTTGTTTATGTGTTGGGCTGGTGTGTGCACGAGGCCACAGGAGGGTATCAGGTCCCCTGGAGCTGACGTTAGAGGTGGTTGTAAGCTGCCCAACATGGGTGCTGGGAACTGAACCCTAGTCCTCTGGAAGAGCAGCCAGTGTTCTGAACTCTGGAGCCGCTCCTCCAGCCCCAGGACCAGCCTCTGTAAGCGTGAGGCTTTCCCCTGGTAAGCGTGGGCGAGGGGGCTGCGGCTGCGGGGATCCAGACCCTCAGGACTGGCTGGGTCTTAGATCAGTCCTGCTAACGTATGGGCCTGACAGCCTTGTGCCATCTGAACGGTTCTGTCCCCAGCTGATTAATGTGTTTTAGAATTCTCCCCCCACCGTCAACACGGATGAGTTGATTAGTGAATTAAAAATTTCCCTCTCCTTTCGGCAACCACTAAATCACATTTGCTTTAATTCATTGATTTGAATTAGAGATGGTTGCCCTCCCGACAAGTCTCCCTCTCACGGGGGAGGGGGAAATCATTTGAAAAGTTATTTATCTTAATATCAATTAAGACTGGCTAATTACACCTAACTTTAGCAGCTGGGCACAGGGAACTTGAAGAGACTTGAGTCCCTGGTGGTGTTTGGGATTTGGGAAGAGTTTGGGGCTGTGGGAGAAGGAAGCGTAGGAGAAAGGACATTTGGGGTGACCCTGTGTCCCTTGCTGATACAAGCAAGTGTGGTGACCTGCTTCCTTTCTGCCCTTCTCAGCCCCTGAGTGGGGTCAGTATACGTCCCTTCTGGGTGCTGTGTGCAAGGGAAAGATGTCACTGTAATCTATCAGGCACACTGGGCGGCGTTCTGGGGACTTCACAGACAATACTAAGGAAAGCATCGATGCTTTCAGGGAGTCATCCCCCCGATGGTGGAGGAAGACCACCCCAAATCCAGCCAGTCCATGGCTTCATGAGGTTCGTGCCTCCTCCACAGAGCAAGAGCCAGAGTTAAGGTCACAGAAGGGGAACCCAGTTCTATCGCTAAGAAAATTCAGCACTAAGACAAGGATGGCCAAGTGTAGTGATGTCGCATTTCTCGCTTCAGACTGGGGGAGGGGCTCTTACACCAGAGTTCAAACTGCAGAAAACCATGCGGCCGGCGGTAGTATCCGATGGCTGGGCCAAGTTTAGTCTGTGTGCCATAAGTCTGTGACTGAGCTTAAGAGAGAGGTGTGTTGCCAGAATGGTGGGCGTGGCACTTAAGAGGCAGTTTCCAGGGCCTGCTGCTGGTCCCATGAACTCTCGAGGCTTCTGTAGGTGGTCCCTGGAGGCCAGATGGTGCTAGGGTAGAAGCCGGAAAACCAGTCCTGCTCTCCATGGCTCTGGGCTCCAGGAGTGGGGAAACCAGAGCTGCATGGCTGTCACAGAGAATCGTGACTTCTTCAGCGGCATACCACAGAAGCCTGTCTCTAGACAAGGATACTCCCAACAAATATTGGAAGGGAAGTCTGTGATACCATCAGGGTGATTGGACAGGCCCACCCATTCCATTTGTCCAGCTCTGCTCTGCTACCTCACAGGAGTGAATGTTCTGGTGTCTGTGGGCGATGCCATGCACTTAGGGGTTAAAGTGCCTGCTTGCCTATCTTCTTCAGAATCTGCAGGTCAGGGGCCTAGCTCCCGGTGAGTTGGGGTCCCCTCAGCGTCTTTCAAGGCTGCAGAGGCTGCAGTGTCAGAGTCTGCTGTGGGTATTTGGGTCTCTTCAACAAAGGGCTGGATTCCTTGCAAAGCAGAGATTGCTTTCCTCATTCCTTATCAGTTCTCTGAGAATGTCGTACAATCCATTTTTTTTTTGAGACAGGGTCTGTGATAGTTAGAATAAGTATGACCCCCGTAGACTTATGTGTTTGGATGCTTGACCCATAGGGAGGTGCGGCCTTGTTAGAAGCAGTGTGTCACTGTGAAAGCAGGCTTTGAGGTCTCCCAGGCTCAAGCTGCACCCGGTGTGGAGAGAGAATTTCCTCCCAGATGCCTTTGGATCAAAATGTAGAGCTCTCACCTCCTGCTCCATCACCACATCTGCTTGCATGATTTCTTGCTTCTTGCCATGATGACAACAGACTGAACCTCTCTGAAACCGTGAGCCAGCCCCAACTAATGTTTTCCTTTATAAGAGTTGCTTTGGTCATGGTGTCTCTTCACAGCAATGTAACCCTAACCAAGACAGGGTCTCATGGTGTAGAAAAGGTCGGCCCTCACACAGAATATTCACTATATTGATCATATTTGGCCATATTCAACCCCACCCACAACTCATCCCAGATCTACAGATTCTTCATAATTCGCCCCAAATCATTTGGTAAGCCCATCAAACCCAATCTGTGCTTGCTGCACACCTCCTCTTGGGCCTGCAGTCATCTCCTGGAGTGCGGCAGGCAGAGCTTTGAGAAACTAGGCCTTCCTCTTCCAGCAGCTAAGAGCAAGCACTCAGCTCCTCCCCTCTCTGTGCTGGGGCCTTGCTTGGCTTGGGTTCACTCAGGTTTTATGTATGTAGTCACTGCCACTGTGAGTCCACGTGTGCAGCTGCCCCAATGCGTCAGGAAAATACAGTCTCCTCATCATCCAGTGCCTCTGCCTCCACACCCTTCCTGCTCCATCTTCTGCCATGAGGGAGGAGGAGGGTGTGTTTAACAGACTTCCTTTTTAAGGCCAAGCACAGCAGCCCTGTTCTCTGCACATTGAGTATTAGTAGGTCTCTGTGCTAACTGTTAAGGGTTGAGAGATTTAATAATCTATGGTCTAGTGATAAGCCATTATGGACTACAGGATGATAGCAGCTAGAGCTCCCCTAGAACCTACGCTTTGACTAGTGATAGGTTCTTGGCTTGATGATGGTACTGGGTGATGATTGATGGAAGACACACGGCCACCTGTGGGTCCACCTCGTGTGATTCAGTCTCTGCAACTCTGTACCCCGTCTGCCTTGGACCCTCTTTGAAAGGGCTACCTGATTGGTTAGACCCGTCACCTTCAATGGGAGGACATACAAGCAGAGGTTGGGACTCTCCGGGCCATGTTCAAGTGCCGTCTGCCACCACATGGCAAGAAAATAAAGTTGGCCTGCTTACCATTGGCTGGTCTATAGGAGCAACCTTCTGAAAGCTCTGCTAGTGGTTCTGTGATGAGGCAGACAGGCGGAGTACTTGAGAGAGACAGGGCCAGCACGCAATTGTAAATGTTCTGGGGTCACTTCCTTCCCTTGGGGGATAGCGGTTATCCCTTTTGTGAGACCAACCTCCTGCCTCGGGTCCAGGATATCCCAGCAGGGCCATGTCTGCACAGATGGGTGAGATAAGTTCTGCATGGATTAGACCTCCAGGACTTTCTCCTTCTGCCTGGATACTGGAAGCTTCCACCTCAGGGAGTTCTGACACCTCTCCTGTGGTGCACTGGCTGGTTCTGTGTGTCAACTTGACACAGGCTGGAGAAAGAAGAGCTTCAGGTAAGGAAATGCCTCCATGAGATCCAGCTGTAAGGCATTTTTTTTCAATTAGTGATCAAGTGGGGAGGGCCCATTGTGGGTGCTACCATCCCTGGGCTGGTAGTCCTGGGTTCTATAAGAGAGCAGGCTGAGCAAGGCAGGGGAAGCAAGCCAGTAAGGAACATCCCTCCATGGCCTCTGCATCAGCTCCTGCTTCCTGACCTGCTTGAGTTCCTGTCCTGACTTCCTTTGGTGATGAACAGCAGTGTGGAAGTGTAAGCTGAATAAGCCCTTTCCTCCCCAACTTGTTTCTTAGTAATGCTGTTGCAGAAATAGGCACCCTGACTAAGACATATGCCCTCTACCTCCTCCTGAAGAGGCACAACTTACCCTCTGGAATGTTACTGATGTTCATGGATAGATTCTGGAGTTGAGCTAGTTTAGGGGGACAGCACCGCTTGGCGCAATGCTCTAGCTGAGGCCTGCCTCAGCCGTGGAATCAGGAAGGCCATGAAGGCCAGTGAAGTTGCAGGCCTGGCTTCCAACCCTTCTTCCAAGGCAGCAGGCAGACCCACTCCCAGTGTGAGGGAGGGGGGAGCAGCTGGGGATTAGAGACATCTTTTCTCTCCCTTCATTAAAAATGACACCTCTCGTTTATTTTGAAGGGAATAGCAGCTGTCTTGAGGGCTCCTAGCCTGACACCTCGGAATTTTTCTCTGTTAAGAATTTGAAAAATATGCAAATATTCTTCTTCGTAGTACCAGAAACACTTCTCTTTCAAACGGGCTGATTCTGATGAAGACGGATCTTGTTCCACGGTCCCAGCTTCCTCCAGCCCTGGGCCCGCTATCATCTTTCCCATGACATGAGTCTCTGCCATATTTTAAGCCTCTGCAGAGGGAGATGGCAGGTGGCTAAGGCTTATTGCTCCAAACTGCTCCCATGCCAGCTCTTTCACAACATTATCTCTTCAAGGGAGCTCAGCACCCTGGATGAGCCACTCCCTGGATCCAGAGCTGGGTGAGCATCCTGGGTGAGCATCCTGGGTAAGCATCCTGGGTGAGCATCCTAGGCGAGCATCCTGGGTAAGCATCCTGGGTGAGCATCCTGGGTAAGCATCCTGGGTGAGCATCCTGGGTAAGCATCCTGGGTGAGCATCCTGGGTGAGCATCCTGGGTAAGCATCATGGGTGAGCATCCTGGGTGAGCATCCTGGGTAAGCATCCTAGGTGAGCATCCTAGGTGAGCATCCTGGGTGAGCATCCTAGGTGAGCATCCTGGGTAAACATCATGGGTGAGCATCCTAGGTGAGCATCCTGGGTGAGCATCATGGGTGAGCATCCTGGATGAGCATCCTGGGTAAGCATCCTGGGTGAGCATCCTAGGCAAGCATCCTGGGTAAGCATCCTGGGTAAGCATCCTGGATGAGCATCCTAGGCGAGCACCCTGGGTACGCATCCTGGATAAGCATCCTGGATGAGCATCCTGGGTGAGCATCCTGGGTAAGCATCCTAGGTGAGCATCCTGGGTGAGCATCCTAGGCGAGCATCCTGGATGAGCATCCTAGGTGAGCATCCTGGGTACGCATCCTGGATAAGCATCCTGGATGAGCATCCTGGGTAAGCATCCTGGGTAAGCATCCTGGATGAGCATCCTGGGTAAGCATCCTGGGTAAGCATCCTGGGTGAGCATCCTAGGTGAGCATCCTCGGTACGCATCCTGGATAAGCATCCTGGATGAGCATCCTGGGTAAGCATCCTGGGTAAGCATCCTGGATGAGCATCCTGGGTAAGCATCCTGGGTAAGCATCCTGGGTGAGCATCCTAGGCGAGCATACTGGATGAGCATCCTAGGTGAGCATCCTGGGTACGCATCCTGGATAAGCATCCTGGATGAGCATCCTGGGTGAGCATCCTGGGTAAGCATCCTAGGTGAGCATCCTGGGTGAGCATCCTGGGTAAGCATCCTGGATAAGCATCCTGGGTGAGCATCCTGGGTAAGCATCCTGGGTAAGCATCCTGGGTGAGCATCCTGGGTAAGCATCCTGGGTAAGCATCCTGGGTGAACATCCTGGGTGAGCATCCTGGGTGAGCATCCTGGGTGAGCATCCTGGGTGGGCATCCTAGACGAGCATCCTGTGTGAGCATCCTGTGTGAGCATCCTGGGCGAGCATCCTGGGTAAGCATCCTGGGTAAGCATCCTGGGTGAGCATCCTGGGTGGGCATCCTAGATGAGCATCCTGTGTGAGCATCCTGGGCGAGCATCCTGGGTAAGCATCATGGGTGAGCATCCTGTGTGAGCATCCTGGGCGAGCATCCTGGGTAAGCATCCTGTGTGAGCATCCTGGGCGAGCATCCTGAGTGAGCATCCTATGTGAGCATCCTGGGTGAGCATCGTGGGTGAGCATCGTGGGTGAGCATCCTGAGTGAGCATCCTATGTGAGCATCCTGTGTGAGCATCGTGGGTGAGCATCCTATGTGAGCATCCTGAGTGAGCATCCTATGTAAGCATCCTGTGTGAGCATCCTGGGTGAGCATCCTATGTGAGCATCCTGGGTGAGTATCCTGTGTGAACATCCTGGGCGAGCATCCTATGTGAGCATCGTGGGTGAGCATCCTGTGTTAGACTTGGTGGGTCTAGGCCTGGGGACTAAGACACTAGATGGCTCCTGAGCTCTGAGGGGAGGAGAGCTGACCACCACAAACCACAGTGCTGAGGGAGGAGCCTGGGACCACCGACCTCAGCACTTCAGAGGGCCCACAGGCCACCGCTGGTCTGGGACCGAGGCGGTCTTCCCTTGACTTCAGGTCCAGTTATCTCCATCTTCAGGGCTTTTCCAGGTTCATGCCTATGAGTGTCTTTGCACCAGTTTTCGCCTTTTCATAAAGATGCCAGTCCCAGTGGATTAGAGCAGGCTGAGCCACTGCTCTAGCCACACATGCCAACACCCTAGCTCCATGTCCCAGGTGCATTTCCGCGGCTATAGTAAAACACTCTGACAAAAAAGCCACTTCGAGTAAAAAAAATAAAAGTTCTTTTAATTTTACAATTGTCATTATTGCAAAGCAGTAGAGACAGGAACTCAAGGAAAAGAGTCCCATCATATCTGTCTCAGGGTTTCCAGTACTGTGAACAAACACCACGACCAAGGCAACTCTTACAAGGACAACATTTAACTGGGGCTGGCTTACAGGTTCAGAGGTTTAGTCCATTATCATCATGGCAAGAACACGGCAGCATCCAGGCAGGCATGGTGCAGGAGGAGCTGAGAGTTCTGCATCTTCATCTGAAGGCTGCTAGCAGAAGACTGGCTTCCAGGCAGCTAAGATGAGGGTCTTAAAGCCCATGCCCACAGAGCCACACCTCCTCCAACAAGGCCACACCTACTCCAACAAGGTCACACCCACTCCAACAAGGTCACACCCACTCCAGCAAGGCCACACCTACTCCAGCAAGGTCACACCTACTTCAACAGGGCCACACCTACTTCAACAAGGCCACACCTACTCCAGCAAGGTCACACCTACTCCAACAAGGCCACACCCACTCCAATAAGGTCACACCCACTCCAGCAAGGTCACACCTACTCCAACAGGGCCACACCTACTTCAACAAGGCCACACCTACTCCAACAGGCCATACCTTCTACTAGTGCTATTCCTTGGACCAAGCATATACAAACCATCACAATATCCAGAGAGCAGAGAGGGAATGGATACAGACATGTCTGTCATGTATCAGCTCAATCTCTTCATTTAAAGGGTCCTGGACACCCTGGCTAGGGAATGGTGCCATTTACAAGGGGAAGACTCTCCCACATCAAAGAAATAATCAAGACAATCCCCAGCAGACAGGCCAGATCTCTCAGCTGTCGAGTTGACAATGAAAAGAGCTGTCTGCACTGGCTGGCCTCTGTAGTAATCCTCTATCTAAACAGTGCTGCACACTCAAACCCAGAGCCTGAGACTTGAACGTATGTTTTAGGGAGATGCAATTCAACCCAGGACACCTCCCAACTGTGAGGACCCCACATGGGTCAACATTCATCTTGGCCAGATCCTAGGACTGCAGAGCTAGAGAGACAGAAAGTTCCACCCCGCCCACCTGAGAGCTAGAGAAACACACAGATGTGGAGAGAGGTGGAGAGCAGCATAACCAAACAGTCAGTCACTGTGACCTTTGGTGTCAGGAAGTGAGCTGTGCACGGACAGCCTGGTCTCAGGTGGAGCAACGGCCTAGTGGGCAGAGCTTCCACCTACGTGGGACGGAAGGAGTTCGGTCACCGCTCCCTGGGCCCCCTGCAGCCCCTGTCCCAGTTGCAGCCCCCACAGCCCCCCAGGAGAGGTGTGTGGCTATCAGTCACGCAGGAGCAGCACCAAGCCTTCAGACTGTGTAAATTCCCTAAGCTCTCAGTCCAAGCCAATGAGAAGTACCCGCTGTCAAACCCTGAATCACCCCCCAAAACTGGATATAAAGCCCATCTAGGGAACTAAAGGTGTGCGACAACTACTCTGAGAGCTTCTGTCGAAAGAGCGGTAACATGAGGAAAGAGGTCTGCTCTCCTGAAACACCAGCAGCAGCTCTGCTGCAATCCTCCCTGGCTAGGTGGCCTTTTGCCCCTGACCAGACCTGACTCAGCACAGAGCTGTGTGGATAACCAAGATGGTAGCAAGGCAGAAGACTGATGTGGCGGTGGCAGCGATGACAATGACTTTCCGCCTACCTGCTCCCTGTAGGTCCACACCTCAGGACAGATGGAAGAGTCTTTGCTCCGGCTACACTATGGAAAGAGGGAGGTTGTTGGAAAAGTCCTTAGAGAGGCCCCCGCTTGGGTTGCTGTGGGTCTAGAAGAGATGGCACCTTCTCTGATGCCAGATGCTTCTGTGTGTCAGGATTCACATTCAGAACTTTAGGCTTTTGGGACTGTAGAGATGAGCCAGAGGTTTAGAGCACATTTGAATCCCAGCATCCACACTGAGAAGCACAGGATTGCTAAAACTTCAGATCCAGGACAATACAGCACCTCTGACCCCATGGGTGCCTGAATTCTCAAACACATGCCTGCCCATCACATACACACACACACACACACACACACACGTAGCTAAAAATAGAATAAACCCGTAGCTCAGCGTCCCGATCTCATGCGATCTCCAAGACACCCTACAGACTGGTATTTTAATCCCCAAAGTATCAATGAAGAAACCCAAGGTCAACAGTGACCTCACACATCCCCAAGGTCAAGTAGCTGACAGCTGGATGGCAGCACAAGTCTGAGAGACGCACCTTCCCATTTTCTCAAGACCAAGGCCTCCACGTGCCAAGAGCAAGGCTTGCTGGCAAATTAAGAGTCTTTGTGCCAAGGCCAAGGCTTGCTGGCAAATTAAGAGTCCTCGGGGAAGATCCTCAGCTGACTGCAGTATGGAACCAAGCTGCTCTCAGAAGTTGCTCTGCAGAGTGTTTCCAAGTAAATAAAATGATTGGGAAATTAGGAGAGGGAACGGGAGGTTCAGGGATGCCACACACAAGCAGGGGACTCGCGAGACAAATCAATGCTGACATTGTATGCCGCTCCTCTCCTCCCAACAGGATTCAACAAGCAAAAGCGATGATTAGATCCAGTTGGTGCTATATATTCAGACTCGTGAAGTGTTTGTGAGCGGCTGCTGGAATTTTTACTGGCAGATTATTTAAATTGGCTAGGATTGGAACATTGTCACAAAGATTGAAAGCTGGATCATCGCCTGTAAACAGAATAGACGGTAAATGACAGGGGCAGAGTGTTTGATGGCGCCCTGGGATTTGCAGGGTTTCTGGACGTTCCTTGCTTTAATTAACTCCTCTACTAATAATCAAAGGAAGCAGACGTAGCTGAGAGAGGAGCTGTGGTGGGAGAACTTGAAAACACAGACAGGGTCAAAGGGCCAAGAAAAATCACAGCTACAACACCCACCTCCTCAGCAGCAACACCAACAAGCACAGCATCAACAAACACCATGATAGACACCGTTGTGACATCATCAAATACCACAATCTTCTGAAACCACGGTAACAACCATGACACCAACAATCACAAGAATATCATCAGAGACCACAAACATGTCATCTTCCTCAGCTACACCAACAACCACAATAAAAACCACAGCAAAAACTACAATCATGATGTCATCATATAATACCATCATGATGTCTACAAGAACCACAATAACAACTAAAACAGCGTCGTTAACCATCATCACCATGACAGCTATGACTGTGGAACCATCACACACTACAACCACAAGTTCTACCTCCTCAGCCATGATGACATCACCAACAACTGCAATAACAACCATGACAGCCACCACCACCATGACATCACCACAACCATATCCATCTCTACAGCCACAGCATCAACACCACAGCAGCCATCATGACATCGCAACTATAATAGTAACAAACACAATGTCTTCATCCACCAGCACAACCACATTGCCCACCACCATGACATCATCAACTGTAACTACACCATCCATCTCCTCTCTAAGACATCATCAACACAAGAGCAATGACGCCGTGAAACACCATCATCATCACCAACTATAGTGGTTAGAAACACTGCCACATGTCATAATACTGTCACCACAGTAATGACAACCACCACCTCTATGATATCAACCATCATTAAGACCCATCATGGCAACTATAACTATTACAATATTGTTAGTACCACCACAGTAACAATAACTACCACAACACCAAACAACACAACCATACCTCAACCATCACCACCTCAACTAGAAGCATGGGGATACCATCTCCAGAACCACCACAACTGTTACCACTACAACCTCCACAGTAACAGCAACTGCAATTAGATCACCAACAGCTTCCAGTTCACAGCAGCACTGACAATGCCGCAAATGCCATCAACATTACAAGATCCTGGCTGGAAGCTGTGGATGGCCATGCCGAGGCACAGTAATTGGTGAGATGGATTAATTCTATCCCTGCACCTGGCCCCTGGAAGAAGGGCTCCAGGATTTGACTGGAAAGCAATGCAGACAGGCTTGTTCACCTGGTCTCACTGACCTTTGGGGTCACTTCCATGTCTGAAATGCAAGCCTTGGAAGAGCGGAGCTTGTTCACTCTTCTCTCCAGGGTGCCAGCATCAGGCATTGCTCAGGTGACCTTGGCATCAGTGAAAGGATGAGGAGTCTGCAGATGTGAGGCCAGACGCCAGCTTCCTGTCTCAGGAGACTCCTCTAAGCTGATGGACAATCGGAGTGGCCTCTGTGAAGATGGTCTCTGCGTTTCCTCAAAACCCACAGGGCGTAGGCCACAACTAACTTCCTAGAATACACAAAAGCCTCCATTCTGTGGTATACTCTCCAGCACTCTGAGCTCCTTAGGGTCTGACTCTCCTCTCATGAAAACCCTTCTACACTAGGGTTTTCTCCCCCCCTTTAGAAGGACAGCTTCTTTAAGACCATTAAAAGCAGACTTTTGTGGGAAGGTCAAGACCTACTTCCACCCTCTGCCCTCTGGCTTGGCTCTCCTGCCTGGCAAGGGCATGAATGGAGTCTTCTCTGGAAGGCTGTGGTCCCAAGCTTACGTCCAGCCCAAGCGCACTGTCCGAATTCAGCATATCCGATGCCTGAGCCTCAGCCCACCCGGTGTGGGCAAGGCAGAAAGCAGCTCCCGGATCTGAGCTACCCTCCTCCCCTGATGCCCGCTGTCAGTGATGACATCATCATGAAGCTCCGGCATGTCTGCTTCCTTATAATCAGTAGATCTCAACACTGTGGCTGAGGCTCCCTGCGGTTCCTCAGAAAGATGATCTGAAGCAGCCCAGCCCTGGTGTGAGCCAAGGTCCTCACAGCCGGCCACCATCCCCACGCCATGAGTGGTTCGGCCTGTGACTGATGTCACCGTTGATAAAAGGAGGCTCTGAAACACTGGGACCTTGGAGCTCAGGTGCAGTGCCACAAGGTGCCTTGCTCAGTTCCTCACTGGTCACCCTTGGCCAGCAGGGCAGGTGTCCATGATTAAGTCACAGTATCCTGCCAAGTCCCAGGATGCACCAGCCCTTGATTCCCCTTCAGTCAAAAGGTCAGTTGGTCCTGGGGAAAGATGGGGGAATCCTGGGAGTGGAAAGCTGTGAGCATCACTGTACTCTTCCCTGGGGGCTCACATGGACATCACATGACCTTAACACATGCAAAGACAATAGCAGATTGTATCATGTCCGGTGTATCACCTCCTCCAGCTGAGTACTCTCCTGACGGTAATGGCACTAGAAGGCAGAGGCAGTGACCTTTCCACATTTCAGATGGACCACTCTACTCAGAGTTGGTGACGTCATACCCCTCCCACCAGCCCATGACATTATACCCCTCCCACCAGCCCATGACATCATATCCCTCCCACCAACCCATGACATCATGCCCCTCCCACCAACCCATGACATCATGCCCCTCCCAGCAAGCAGTCCATGACATCATACCCCTCCCACCAGCCCATGACATCATATCCCTCCCACCAGCCCATGACATCATGCCCCTCCCAGCATCCCAGCTTCAGAGAAAAAGGTTTACTTTTTAAAAACTATTAACTTGTGTGCATGGGAGTTTTGCCCTTGTGTATATTTATGCAATGCCCTCAAAGGCTAGGAGGGGAAGTCAGAGCTCCTTTTTTTTTTCCGATTTTTTTCGAGACAGGGTATCTCTGTGAAGCCCTGGCTGTCCTGGAACTCTCTTTATAGACCAGGCTGACCTCGAACTCAGAAATCCGCCTGCCTCTGCCTCCCAGAGCGCTGGGATTAAAGGCCTGCACCACCACTGCCCAGCTAAGTCAAATCTCCTAAGACTGGAGTCACAGATGGATCTGAGGCACTAACTGGGTGTTGGCAACCAACATGAGTGTTCCAGAAGAGCAGCCAGTGCTCTTAACCACTGAGCCACTTCTCCAGCCCCATAGAGAAGATAAAAATTAAAAATCTTAAAGTACCAGTGAAAGAATACTTAGGTTCTGACCAGTATCCTAAAGAAAGACAAAAGGAGAAGTGACATGCAAGCTTGTAGCCGCTGGCTGTGACCCACCTAGCTGCAGATCCCAAAGATATATTTGAAAATCTCAGATCTGCTATTTTCCTTGCTCTGATCCTGAGAAAATTTTATGACACTGCAGCCCCGTGGGAACACGGCATTGGGGGGAGGGTCACCCGAGTCTGTTCTTGTCACTCACAGGTGCGGGCTGGACCAGGGATTTGCAAGTTCTTTGTCTTCTGTTAAAGAACTGGAATAAGGGCTTGCCCAGATTGCAAAGTGGGAGGGAAACTTATTCAAAGCAGAGCAGCAGCACAGGAAGAATGAGCACCCTGTGTAGAGAGGCAGAGGGCACGCGTGAGGGCGCCCTGCGGCCCCTGTTACCATTCGGCCCTTCTTTTTAGAGTCCAAGATGAGAGGGACTTGGGTTGCTCACAAGGCTCAGTTTTGTTTGACAAACTAGAATTGCTAGGCAGTGGTGGCCTTTAATCCCAGCACTTGGGAGGCAGAGGCAGGCGGATTTCTGAGTTCGAGGCCAGCCTGGTCTACACAGTGGGTTCCGGGACAGCCAGGGCTACACAGAGAAACCCTGTCTCAAAAAAAAAAAAAACAAAAACCAAACAAACAAAAAAAGACAAACTAGGATTGTGTAAGCCTTTGCACACTGCGCATGTGTCCTGCTAACCGGCAGGCTGACATCAAGAACCACAAGGTAGACTGCGCATATTCTCCTGCTGTCAGGCTGACATCAAGAACCGCATGGAGAGAGGGCGTCCCCGGGTGTGCCTATGAGGGATCTTTTTTTATTTTTTTAATGGAGTTGGTTGAAGCTGGAAAACCCATCCTGAATGTGGACGGCAACATTCCCTGGGCTGAGCAAACCCCTCAGAGGGAGTTCAGCACTGATCTTACAGTCGCCTTGCCTCTCTCTGCTCTTGCGCTTGAGTTCCTGCCTTGGCTTCTTTGCAGTGAAGGGCTGTAGCCTGGAACTGTGAGCTGAGTTAAATCCGTATCCCCTTAGTTGCTTTTGTATTTAATCACAGCAAACAGATAGAAACTAAGACGGAGATCTCCCGTCTCATTTACCTTGCACACACAGAGCCATGTGTGCACATACGACTGTCAGTCAAGGACTCTCCCCACAGTCTGACCCTCTGAACCTACATCCAACCCGCGCTAAGACCCAGAGGCCTATATCTCCCTTGGTTCAGATATCTTGGGACATGTTTAAACGGAAAAGTATATTTAAATGGCTTCTCCCACTGACATAATAATAAATTGAATTGAGTCAATTTTACTGTAAAAAGGCAGGCTTATGGGGCTGCTCTGGGCAGGTTCACTGGGCAGGTTCAAGGAGGGAGGCAGTGGAGTGGCAAGGCTGGGCTGGGGGAGGGGCTTCTTAAAGGGAAGTCAAGAGAGTTGTGAGGTGATGGTGAGGTACTGAGGTTATGGCCTTATTTGGCGAGTTTAGGGCCCTGTAGGTGGTGGGTCTCAAGTCCGGTGGTCACTTTGGAAGCTGGGACTGGGAGCTGGCCTTGTCCAGTGTTTTACACAGGCTTTTGAAAGCGTGGGTTCCTGGTCAGAAGTGAAGTGTGGGGACCTCTTGGCCAAGACCATCTTGACTTTGTCCCCAAACCTCCAGCCTAACAATATTATCAAGAGGTTACCAAAGGCGAGTAGAATTTCCTTCTTAGAGCAGGCTGATGCAGGTGAGGGTCCCATGTTGCCAGAGGTGGTTTTGGGGGTGCACTGTTTGGAGAGTAAGTGTGTATATAGCAGATAAGATGAAGCTGCTAGTCCTTGCAGTCATTCTTGGAAGATGGACGTATATGTGTGTTCCAAGCCAAGTGGAGTCCCAGCTGCTACGCCATTCCCCATGCTTGCCTGCCTGGCTCCCAGACCACGGTCGCTCATATTTGGCTTCAGGAAAATCTCATGTTTCCTTCAAGGTGAGAGCTATATTTTTACACTGACAAAGGATTTTGTGGTCTTTTCTGCCCCATGCACCCTGAAAAGCTTTGGGGCTTCCTTCTGGTCCTGAGGTGCCTTCCTGTTTTATGCTGAGACTGGAGAGTGCCCCGAATTTATTATTTGCATTAATAAATTACAGAAGAGCATCTCCAACCCTTTCAGGATCATCCTGATTGCCCACAGTCAGCAGGGTCAAAGCCCGCCCGCCGTGTGGCCTGTCACTGGGTGTTAGCTTTGGCCTCAGTGAGGCTGGTGAGAAACACATGACTGGGTTTCTAGGAAGCGAGCACAGGTCTTGACTCTGTGTCCCCTTTTCTGATGATCCAGTGACTTTTGTCAAGTTCAGCAAGCCTCACATTTCTCCAAGTCCTGGCTTAACTGCCTCCCCTGGGTCTGGAATTTCCCCAATAAGGCCTGAAGTTCCTATTATCATGCAAATATGTTAATAGAATAACATTTCTCTCCATCAAGAACCATTATTAGGAGTTCCTGTACAAGCTCCGAATTAGAAATGAGAAAGCTGGCTTCCCTAGGGGATGCCCGAGTTCTGAGCAGGAAGCAGCTTCTGCAACCTCCTCAGCTCTGGCTGTGGCTCCCTGCTGACCGGTTCACTTCTTCCTCAAAGGTTGGTTTTCCAGTGCATGAAGATAGTTTCCAGTGCTCGAGGGTTAGTCTGCGGTCAGCATGCCACCCTGGTCCCAGGTCTCGTTGCGTTATAAAACACTGCCATTAAATGCAACTTAGCTGACTCGAGCATTTCCAAAGACTAGAACCACAGAGGTATTTGTCTGTGTCTGCAGCTGTCTTCGGCTGGGCCTCTGCCTGTGTCTGTGACGCTCAAACCTGGTGAACCACTGACCAGAGCTCTGTGTGTGACTGACCACTGTGTCTTCACTCGCCCTTCTGTGATCCACATCTGGACATTTCCACTTCGGGAAGTTATTCTGTCCAGGTCTCCATGGCTTCTGCTCTCATCCCTCAGGGGCAAATCTCAGCAGTGGACATTAAAGGGGACGGCAGATGGGGCAAAGCCTGTGTGCGGCACACTAAGAAGTTGCCCTGTGCATTTCCCAAGGTGACAGGTGACGATGCGAGTTCTGGTGGGTTTATGTTCCGTGTCGATGCAAAACCACACCCCCACTTCAAAGGGAATACAGTTTATTCTGGAGCCTGTACACAGAGCACATATTTAGTTTTTCCGAAACATTGTGTCCCGCTGTGGAAGTGTTCATATGAGATTTTTTTTTATTAGAAAACAAAGAAAGTCATAAATCAAAATGTTTAGCAAAATACATTGGTGGGGGCACAGGTAGGCAGGTTACAGAAAAGGGGGGGAGATGTTGCTATAGGTTTTAAATAAGATCTGGTGCTATTCTTAGCTACTATGGAGAGCTTTAAAGGGGGGGGGGGGCGGAAACAGCCCAAGAGAGAGAGAGAGAGATTAGAAAAACTGGTGGGAGACAGCTACATAAGCTCTTTGACATTGCGCAAAGAACTACAGAATTTTTTTTTATTAGATATTTTCTTTATTTTTACATTTCAAATGTTATCCCCATCCCAGATTTCCCCTCAAAAAACACCCTATCCCATCCTCCTCCCCCTGATTACCAACCCATCCACTCCCACTTCCCTGTCATGGTATTCCCTTATACTGAGACATAGAGCCTTCTCAGAACCAAGGGCCTCTCCTCCCTTTGATGCCCAACAAGGCGATCCTCTGCTACATATGCAGCTGGAGCTGTGGGTCCCTCCATGTGGACCTCTTTGGTTGGTGGTTTAGTCCCTGGGAGCTCCGGGGGTATTGATTGGTTCATATTGTTGTTCTTCCTATGGGACTGCAAACCCCTTCAGCTCCTTGGGTCCTTTCTCTAATTCTTCCATTGGGGATCTTGTACTCAGTCCAATGGTTGGCTGAGAGCACCCACCTCTGTATTTGTCAGGCACTGGCAGAGCCTTTCAGGAGACAGCTATATCAGGCTCCTGTCAGCAAGTACTTGTATCATCCTGAGTGAGGTAACCCAGTCACAAAAGAACACACATGGTGTGCACTCACTGAAAAGTGGATATGAGCCCAGAAACTTGGAATACCAAAGATACAATTCACAGACCAAACAAAGCTCAAGAAGAAGGAAGACCAAAGTATGTATACTCGTCCTTCTTAGAAGGGAGAACAAAATACCTATAGGAGGAGATACATAGACAAAGTGTGGAGCAGAGACTGAGGGAGAGACCATCTGGAGACTGCCCCACCTGGGGATTCATCCCATATACAGTCACCAAGCCCAAACACTACTGTGGATGCGAACTACAGAATGTAGGGTTGACCCTGCTGGGTTTCTGTCTTGCTGTGGTCCAGCATTTCCTCGCTGTGCTCCCTTCCCTTGCCTTTGGAATAATAATGTATATCCTGTGCCATGACACGTTGGAAGTATGTAGTTTGCGTTTTGATTTCATAGGAGGTAACAAGTAACAGATTGCCTCGACGCTCTGAAGAGACGTTGGCTTTTGGACTTCTACACTGTGTCAGAACTATGAAAGGCATGGGGACTTTTGAAGTCGACATGCACTTTGCATTATGATATGACTGCAAACCCATGAAGGCCAGAGAGTGGACCATGTTGCTTTGAATGAGACTGGTCCACAGAAGCCCCTATATCTGGATGCCTGGTCACCAGGTACATTAGTGTCTTGGAAGGATTGGGAGGTGTAGCCTTGTTGAAGGGGGTATGTCACGTGGGCTTTGAGGTTTCAATAGCCCACACCACACCTGTTAGCTCTCCCGCTCACTGTCTGGTGCTTGTGGTTCAGATGTGAGCTCTCAGCTACTTCTAAGGGGAGGTGACTCCTTGGTTGAGCTTTCTTATCTCTGCGTGTCTCAGCCTTGTGTCAAGTCGACAAAGGCCAGGCAATGTACCCTGCAAGCCACTGTGACGGTGCCAGGAATAAGATGAGTGGCTGCTCTTCAGAACCCAGAGTGAAGGGTGCAGGAACACATGAATGCAGAGCCTTTGGAACCTGCTTTATTGGACACGAAAATTTCACAGAGGCAGACCTCTGTGTTGGTCACAGAAGTGGCAAGGATAAATGCTCTTTATCCTCTTTTCTTGTTTTTAAATATATATGTATATATGTGTATACATATATATAATTTTTAATGTATAAATACTTTTATATTTTAGTGTTCATGTATATATATATATTATTTTAATATATATTTTTATATTTTAATGTGCTTGCATGCGTGTGCATGTGTGTGTGTGCATGCCTGAGTGTGTGTGTGTGTGTGTGTGCGTGTGCCACATCAGTGCAGTATCTGTGGAGGCCAGAAGGGGGCATTAGATCCCTGGAGCTGGAGTCTCATGTGATTGTGAGTCACCCAGCATTGGTGCTGTGTACTGAACACTGGTCCCTAGGAAGTGCAGCAAGCAGTCTAACTTGTGATTCTTCTCTCCAGCTTTTCTACCCACCTGACTTTGGATTGATTTTATCCCAACATCTCTGCTCCATGTTTGTGTTTATCTGGGGCTCACTGTATGAGCATTTTGACTGACTGTGGCCCATCTTCAATATTATGACATTATGTGTATAGTTTAGTGACTTTACAATAATAAATTGTACTTGTTCCTCAGGTTCTTTATGCTAATGTCATATTTTACTTTGATATTTGCTGAAACTCCACATAAGAGTGTGTTCTTATTTTTTCCTTTGTTTCTCCTGTTTTCTTTCTTTCTTTCTTTTTTTTTTTTTTTTGATTGATTCAATTCTTAAGTAGAGGACAGTGCTTACTCTTCTTGAGTAGGGGGCGGGACTTACTTTTCTCAGGCGGGGGCGGGGCTTACTCTGCTTGGGTATGGGCGGGACTTACTCCTCTTGGATAGGGGCGGGCCTTACTCTCTAGCCCTGGACTTGTAATCCTCCAGCCTGAACTTTCTCACTTCTGGGAATTACGTATGTGAATGACTCTTCCTGGTCTTATAGTTTTATTTATCCGTTAAATTATCTTTTGATCCATCTGCTCTTCCAGAACTCCAGAGTTCAGTTCCCAGCAACCACATGGTGGCTCACAACCATTTGTAATGGGATCCGATGCTCTCTTCTAGTGTGGGTCTGAAGAGAGCTGCAGTGTACTCATGTAGATAAAACAAATAAATCTTTAAAAGAATTATCTTTTGAAAGATGAATATGAAATCAATTACATTTATCCACAGCTTTCTAATTTTGAGTGTGTTGCAGTATACTCTTGCAAAAGAAGTCTGGACATTTTCTCAGGCTTTCCTGGCCAATCTTGCTCAGTTCTGGTTAATTTTCCAAGCCTTTAGCACACCTGTGTTTTTGCATAATGCATTTTTCTGAGTACTAAACCTTATATTTAAGAACCTTTTATTTTTTTGGTTTTATTTTTTTAAATAGGTCCTTACATGGTAACCCAGGCAGCACTTGCTGCCATCCTCCTGCCTCCACCTCCTGTGTGCTTAGATTACAGACTTCAGCAACCACACCTTGCTTCTTAAATATAATGCTAAAGCTGTCACCTCCACATCTTATGTCTTGAGTGGGTTTTAAAGGGACAGTTATAGAAATTTTAGTTGTGTCCTACTGCATGAAAATTATTTTCATCTAATTCTCTTTTTTCTTTCTTTCCAACATTTGGTTACTGGACAGTAATCCATCCTCATGTGATTCCTGAGTTTGTCTTGATGGAACTTATTAAGCTTCTTAGATTCATGCACCAGAGTTCTATCAAATTGTGGACATCATATCTGTTGATTAGATACATGTTTTGGCCTTTATGAATCTCTGTTTTGGCTCCTTGAATTGCAGGCCGATCATACTACTGAGTGCGCCCCACAGACCTCTAAAGTGCTATGCTGCTTACAGCCCCACAGAGGGCAGTTTGTCTTTGCATGTCTTAGAACCCGCCAGCCCATTTGTCTCATGCGTTCAATCCGCTCATTTTCCAGAAGCTCCACTTGGCTTCGAGACAGTCTGTGAGTTCCACCAAATGAGTATGGGGGAGGTCTCCTATTTTATTTACTAATTCCTTATTTTCCCTTCAAGTCCATGGTTCCCTTTAAGTCCTAATGCTGAGACTCTTCAGTACAGTTCCTCATGTTTTGGTGACCCTCCCCCCCATCATAAAATTATTTTTGTTGCCACTTCATAACTGTAATTCTGCTACTGTTTTGAGTTGTAACATAAATATCTGTGTTTTCTGATGGTCTTGGGCGACCCCTGTGATAGGTTTAAGGTCCCAAAGGGGTCGCGACCCACAGGTAGAGACCCTTCTCTTAAGTCTTTGCCTGTGTGCACTGTAACTGTGTTAACAATCTTTTCTTTTTTGCTACCTTGTCTCTGAGTCCTCCTCCTCTCTCTGTATATCACATACATTTGTCTGTCAATTGCTCAGATTGCCTGTCTTTTCGTGATTGCTAATTTGGGGCTCTAGGCATCTCTCTGAGCACGGCTGAGCTGTTTCCTCTTCCTTCTGGTTCTGTGAGCTTTGCTCTTGCTGTGTGTCTTAGTCAGGGTTTCTATTCCTGCACAAAACATTATGACCAAGAAGCAAGTTGGGGAGGAAAGGGTTTATTCAGCTTACACTTCCACACTGCTGTTCATCACCAAAGGAAGTCAGGACTGGAACTCAAGCAGGTCAGGAGGCAGGAGCTGATGCAGAGGCCATGGGATGTTCCTTACTGGCTTGCTTCCCCTGGCTTGCTCAGCCTGCTCTCTTATAGAACCCAAGACTACCAGCCCAGGAATGGCACCACCCACAAGGTGCCCTCCCCTCTTGATCACTAATTGAGAAAATGCCCCACAGCTGGATCTCATGGAGGCATTTCCTCACCTGAAGCTCCTTTCTCTGTGATACCTCCAGCCTGTGCCAAGTTGACACACAGAACCAGCCAGTACACTAAGGTTTGCTTCTGTGGGCATCCAGATGCACACCTGGAGCACATCTGTTCTTGGTATTCCTTACAGAATCATCTCTAACCAACAGCAGTCTGATCCTAGTGACAGATCACAAATCAGATCCTCCTTGAATGCTCAGGAGTCAAACAAGGTGTCTCCTTGGGATTCCAGGTATGGATTCTGGGAACTGTTTGTCTCACAGCCAAGGCTTTACCACGAAATTCCTTGCTAGCTCTTTACCCCAGAACAACATGCTAGTTAGGGCTTCCTGCTAGACCTTCCCAAATGCTGTAAGATCCACTCTATGTTCTTGTGAGAACCCTTATGTCGATTTCTCAGTTCCCTTTTAAACATGACCTGTCTTCCTCAGGTCTGCACCTCCAGATAGAGCCTTGCCTTGGTGAGGACCCTGCCCTCTGCCCTCTGGGGAGACGGCGCCCATCTTGCTTGCTTCTTTTGGGATTTCAGGCCTCCATTGCCAGATATCTGGCACTCAGCATGCTCTGTGCAATTTTCTAGCTGCTGTGATGGGAGCTTGGGGCCATTACATTTATTTTAGCATGGTGGGAGCAGAGATTTATCTCTCCGATGAGCCAGAGTCAGTAAAGACAGCCTAGCCTCTCACTCACTGTCCAGTCTCCTGCCTGTAATTACCTGGAGGACATCTCACGCCCTGTTATTATCTCTGAGTCACCTTGTCCAGAAGGAACTCCTTATCTGTGCCTTGGCACTGGGCCTTCCTTGCAGTCACCCAGTGTCTGTCAAGCTGAAATCTCGGCCATCTTTAAACATTAACTTCATTGTCTACCTCCTCTTTTTAATCCATTCAGCTTCAAAGTATGCCAGCTCTTTGAAGATCTATTAAATATACTCCTGTCTTTCCATTCCTACCCAACTTTACTGGGACAAGTCCCCATCAACTCAGTAATAGCTTTCTAAAGGGGACACTGAGGGGGAGGCAGGCTGATGGCACAAAGTGCCTCTCAGGAATAAGCAGGATCTGGCACCACATCAGACCCACCTGCATCCTGCATCCTCCCACCGTCCTCCTCATCCTCCCCATCTCCCTTCCCACCTTCCTCCCCACCATATTCCTTACCATCCTACCCACTATCCTCTTCACCATCCTCTTCATCACCCTCTTCCCTACCCTCCTCCCCACCCTCCTCCTCACCTTATCCACCATCCTTCTCATCATCCTTCTCCCCCTCCTCCCCACCATCCTCCCCACTGAATCTTCCATCTAATTCTCTCTCTTCTGAGCTCACTCTTGTTTTCTATCCCTCATTACCACACTATGTAGGAGTACCTCTCAAATTAAATATGGCTTCCTCTAGGGGTTTGCCCCCTCTGTGTGTGTATGTGTGTGTATGTGTGTGTGTGGTGTCTGTGTATGTGAGTGTGTGGTGTGTGTATGTGTGTGACTGCATGTGTGTGTGTGTCTGTGTGTATATGAGTGTGTGCATGTATGGGTGAGTACATGTTTGTGTGGTGTGTTTCTGTGTGTCTATATATCTGAGTGTGTGAGTATGTGTGTGAGTATGTGTGTGGTATGTGTGTCTGTATGTGTGCATGTGCGTATGCGTGTGTGTGTGTGTGTGTGTGTGTGTGTGCAGGGCTGAATACAGAGATGCTGGATGTCTTCCTCAGCTGTGTGCCACATTATTCTTTGAGGCAGAGTCTCTCACGGACTCCAGAGTCGCTCACTTCAACTAGACCCCAGATCCTCAGACTCTGCTGACCTGTGTATGGATTACAGGCACACGTTGCTATGATCCCCTCTTTATGTGGGTATGAGAGATCCAAACTCAGAGACACATACTTATGTAGGAAGCGTGTTGGCCACTGAGCTATCTCCATTCCCCTCTCTTATCATTTTATCTGTGGTGCTGGGAGGCCTCCCCTGGGCTCATTTCCCACAGTGCACTTCTCCTGTCGTATGACTTGGTAATTATCTGTCTCCTCTGCCAGATGGGCTGAACTTCCATGTTCCTAGCTCTCCTGCCTCTGTCATGGACATTGCCTTGCTATACAGGAGAGGGACCCATAGTTGTTGACTGGGCACCAAGAAGGCCTGGCTGGCCTGCTGTTTCGTGTGACATCCCCTGGTGTCACCCAGGCCGGCACTCATCAAGGAATGTACACTTCACTCAGTGAGGAGCGTTCTGTTGCTGCCATGGCAGCGTGTTCTATCTCACATCTATTTCACTGTTAGCAGTCACACCAGGAGTTCCCTCCCTGTGCTTTCTACACTTTCTCTCAGTCCTTCCTAAGCCTGCAGTATAAGTACTACCACTTATGTAGCTAGTAGTCTAGAGGCTGCAGCACCAGAGTTGCCTGAGAACCAGAGCTATCTTATCCCAGCACCACACTATCCCAGGACCATAGTATTCCAACATCACCTATCCCAACACCATCCTCTCCCAATGCCATCCTATCCCAGCACCATCCTATCCCAACACTATCCTATCCCAATGTCATCCTATCCCAATGCCATCCTATCCCAGCACCATCCTATCCCAATGCCATCCTATCCCAACACCATCCTATCCCAATGCCATCCTATCCCAATGCCATCCTATCCCAGCACCATCCTATCCCAATGCCATCCTATCCCAATGCCATCCTATCCCAGCACCATCCTATCCCAATGCCATCCTATCCCAGCACCATCCTATCCCAATGCCATCCTATCCCAGCACCATCCTATCCCAATGTCATCCTATCCCAGCACCATCCTATCCCAATGCCATCCTATCCCAGCACCATCCTATCCCAACACCATCCTATCCCAGCACCATCCTATCCCAACACCACCCTATCCCAGCACCATCCTATCCCAGAAATACCCTATCCCAACACCACCCTATCTCAACACCACCCTATCCCAACACCACCCTATCCCAACACCATCCTATCCCATCACGATCCTATCCCAGCAGTACCCTATCCCAGAACTACCCTATCCCAACACCACCCTATCTCAACATCACTCTATCCAAACACCACCCTATCCCAACACCACCCTATCCCAACACCATCCTATCCCAACACCACCCTATCCCAACACCATCCTATCCCATCACGATCCTATCCCAGCACCATCCTATCCTAGCACTACCCTATCCCAGAACTACCCTATCCCAACACCACCCTATCTCAACATCACTCTATCCCAACACCATCCTATCCCATCACCATTCTATCCCAGCACCCTTGAAGAATGTCTCTTTTGCTATTCTATGCAGGCTTCTATGTCCACTTCAATTATGATCAGGCCAGTAATTTTTCTCCATACTGTTTTGTCTGTCTTCTGTCATCTATACACAGTTTGAAAGTTAGCCAAGGCAGAACCCACTCTCCCTTAGGGGACCATGTCTCTCCTGTTCTAGTAAGTTTGAACTCTGGCAGATGAAGGTTTAAGAATGCCAAACACCAGACAAAGAGGAGGCATCTTGGGTTACTCTGTGGACACCTGAGTGAAGTGGTCGTTAAGTGGTCTGCTTTCTCAGCTAAACTTCTCTCCAGTGTGACCCAGGCATCCAGGCATAACTTCCCAGCATTACACCTGCATTCCAGGATGCTTGACTCAGTGTGGGGAGCGGAAGGAGCCCCTTCCCAAGGAGGAACTCAGAACCTTCTAGAAACATTAGTGGCCAAGTCAGAGTCCTAGCTCTTAAGGCTTCCTGACTCCTGCCAGTGTCTACTAAATCCTTTATAGGCTCCTGAGATAATGTGCTTGGCCATTACTCTTGCTTTCAGGGCCAACCTGAGAGGTTTAGACATCATGCAGGCTCGGCCATCAGAGATGACTCATGGGTCTTCCAGGCTAAGTTACTTCTGCTCGTGAGACCTGCCTGCTCCCACAAATGCACCGGTTTGGACCAGTTCCTCCACACCTCTGGCCTTGATGGTCCTCACCCTTCAGATGCCATCTTAGAGATAAATGCCCAAGAGTTCACTCTCAGTTTGGCTTCTTCTTGGGAACAGTGTTTGAGCCGTTTGTTCTGCCTCAATTGTCTTTCTTTAGTAAGAAGCATTATACCATTTTCTTGTCTTCTCATCTTCTGGAAGACTCTTACCTCATCTCCTCACATGTTCTGACCTTTGTGTACAGACCATGAGTACTAGTGGTATCCATAGCAACAGACAGCATCTGCTGAGTGTACCCCTACACTGACCCAGAGTGTGAATCCTCTAAACTTTGGACTGATTGGACAGTGCAAGATGAGGTCATAGGTCCCATCATCCACTGCTACGCAGCAAAGCTCCCTAGCAGCATCTACAAATCTCCTGGCAGTGGCTGGGCTCAGCTCAGTAGTTCTCCCTTGAGGTTGACCTTAGGGCTGCTGTAGCCCAGATGTTGGCTAGGATTAGATGCTGGGCACAGATGTTGAGCAGGATGGCCTGGCAACTGGAATCACATGGTGGATGGTGGTAGATGGGCTTAGGCTGATATCAAGACAGTGGATGGGATGGGGAGGTATCTGGGAAGAAGAGCTGGTATCTCACTGGTCTTTAAAGGGCTGATGGCTGTGGGGGTGTGGTTTCTGAGACGGCAGCTGGAATTAGATGGTAACTGGATGTGATGGCTATGCTTGGGTCTCTACACTGAGAATTAACCAAAACACAAATGGCTGGGAACAACTGTGAAGGATTTGCCTTTTCTTAGTGAAGCCATTTGAAGCTGGAAGACACGTTTTTAATCTGTATCTCTGAAGTAGAAAGAGCCACCTTTCCTCTGGTCCACACCTTCTGCCGGCAGCCTATAGAAAGGACAGGGAAGAAAGAAGCTTGCTCTCTCTTTGCCGATTACTCTTGCTCTCACTACCACGTCCATTTCCTCGCTGGCACTGGGCCTGCTTTGACAGGACTCCATCATATACTGAGGACCAGATAAGACATCCAGCCTTGTAGACTGAACAGCTACTGGATTCTTGATATTTCTATCGGTAGAAAGTCATTGTCAGATTAGCTGGGTCAAAGACTGTGAACCATTGTAATAAATTTCACATGCAGTCCTTCTATAAGTTCTGTTCACATATATAAATATGGATATGTAGATGATAGATGATAGATAGATAGATAGATAGATAGATAGATAGATAGATAGAGACAGGGCCATCTCTGGGGATCTACTCCTCAGCTTTTATGGAATTACAAACTCCTGCTTCCTGTCAACCCCTAAGTGACACTTTCCTAAACAAAACAGAGTGAGAAAAAAAAATCCCTCACCTTAAGAAGGGAGCCATGAGGTGAGAGGAGGGCTGGGGGTGGGGCAGAGGTGGGAGCCAGACAGGATTTACATGAATGAGAGGAATCTTAGGACAGGGAAGTTTTCCAAAAGGAAGGTAGGGGGATTGGGAGATGGGAGAGTGGATCAACGAAGACTTAAGATATAGGGACCGCCATATAGAAACTATGTTTACTATGAACCTCAGACCGCTCAGGAAGCCTCCATCCCACTGGTTAGTGTCCAGATTTCTGGAAGGCGTAGGCAGCCTGCTGGAGGAGAAATTTACCTAGCAGTGGCTCCTGAATGCTGCAGTGCTGACCTGCCAGGCAGGATGCCCTCCTCACTGATGGAGCAGTGGCACAGTTGCTTGCTGAGTCAACTGTAACTTTAATTTTTTAAATTCTATTTTTAATAATGGTCCTTAAATGCTTTAACTTCCCTGGTAGCCCACCACCCACCAGAGGTAGCAGCAAAGAAAGGATATGGGGGAAGTGGGCCTGTTTAGAAAGGTTCTTTGGAGCAACTTCCTGTTGCCTGGAAATCATCGGCAGTTTAGTTCATAGGTCAGCAGTGGCAGCTTGATCCACTCATAAAAACTTTACGGATATACCAGCAGTCCAGTGCAGTAGAGTCAGTGATGCGGCCTAACAGAGACAGCATTTCCCACCCCAGGAGCGGTACCTCAGTGACTCCCTATGGTTGAACACACACCCTTGTGCCTGAGAGTGTGGGATAAGTGCAGTCAAGCTCCCTGCATTCTGCCTCCCCAAGCAGCCGTGCCCAGTGGCAGAGAGGACAGAAGCCTACAGCCCTATACCTGTGTATCAAAATGTAGCCCCCAGCGACTTCTCCAGTGTGGCAAGCATGCTACCATGCTTCCCACCGTGACGATAAGCCTCTGAAATTGTAAGCCAGGCCTCAGTTAGATACCTTTATTTTGTAAGGGTTGTCTCGGTCTGGTCGTGGCGCCTCTTACCAGCAATAGAAGAGTGACTAAGAAACACTGGGGCCTGTGTTAAAGCACGGGACTGCAGGATGGGCAAGATCACAGCCTCAGGGGAGACAGAGAAGTGTGAGCCGTAGTTTCCTCCGTAGTTTCCTGACAGGTCTATTCAACTGATGCTCTAGTCACAGTGACATATACCTTATCCCAGCACCCTATGTCTGCATTTATGAACATCTCTCTCTTCCCTTCTCTACAATGAAGAGTTCAATAATCTTCCTGGGGAACCTTCCCCCAGGAGCTTTCCCCCTCAAGGGGAGACGGTGGAGCAGGGGACTATGGGATTCCGTCCAGAAGGCAAGAGCCGAGAGCATCTGGGAGAAGGGGCTAACACATCCTGGGTCTGCTTCTTCCCTAGGTCAAAGGCTAAGACCTACAGCATTTCCCCTTTGAGGCATATGAATGTGGGCACCGGGAGGGGATTGAGTTTGCAGCAGCCAGAAATACCTGTTTTCCTGGGGAGCCCCGTGGGTGGTCCCCGCAGACATTTCCCTGGGGCAGTGGTCTGCTCCCAGAGTCCTCTTCCCCAGCAGATGTTCACCACTCCCACTGCAGACTCTGGCCTAGTTTTCCTTCCCATCCCCGCTGCACACAGATGGATCGTTAAGGTATCCAGCATACCCACCATCTGCCCTTCCCCTGGATTCCTTCCCTGAAGGTGCACACAGAGAGGCCATAGCCTAAGAATAGTCTATTGAAAGACTCTACAGACAAGAGATCAAGGCAAGGTTTGAGCGTGATGCTTCCCTGGAGGGGGATTCTGGGAACACAGCTAGGGAAGGAAAGAAGGCTGCAAGGCAGGAGACAGCTCAACATGGTTATGTTCTCGATGAGGCCATCCCAGAGCAGGTGGCAGGGTTTCTGCAGAGCCTCTGTTAGCAACGACCTTCTTGGAGAAATCCCTCAGAGAGAGCAAAGAGCTACCATGCCAGTTGCTCCCGCTCAGAGCTCACATATAAGCACAGATCTCTCTGCTACATTGGTAGATTGGGGGAAGTCAGGTCCTGGGCCATCAGAGGGAGTTTTCAGACGCTTCTGAGAGGTGAGCCTGAGAGCAGAAAGACCCACCTCACCCATTGCTTGTCTACTTCTACATCAAACATTGAAAGGTGACCTGTACAACCAGATGCATCAAGCAAGGGTGCGGCGCCTCAGGTGGGATTGAATAGATGACCCCACTGGTGATCTTTTACAGAACTTCAAGAAGTTTTATTACGCATTATTTTGCTTAGGTGCATGTGGAGATCAGAGGACAGCTCGCAGGAGTCGGCTTTCTCCTTCTGCCATGTGCAATGCATCCTGGGAATCCCACTCAGTAGTCAGGCTTGGTGGTGAGCAGGTTTGTTTTTTTTTTGTTGTTGTTGTTGTTGTTGTTGTTGTTGTTTTTTAATTTCCAGTTGAGGCCTTTCCCCTACCTATGGTTCCCTTCCCTGTCACTTGACAATGGTTCTACATGTACTCATTCGTTAGAAATGAAAACCTGCATCTGGACTGTGCTTGTTTTTCTGGATAGGCAACTTACCATTTAATACCCTCATCTCTGAATCAGACTGAACACCAGGCCAGGAGAGCAGACTGAGCAGGTGCAGCTAGAAAAGCTATTTGCAGACAAACCTGAAAACCTGAAATCCCATCCCCAGGGCCCATTTGGTGAAAGGAGAGAAGCAGCTTCTGCAAGTTGTTCCCTGACAGCCCACATGGACACCAGGTCGTGGATGCAACACCCCAAATAAATAAGCAAGTGGCATCTAATTAAAAAAACGTTGATGGCATATCAAATGATTGTGTGTTGGGGTGACCTGTCTCTCTCCACTTTCCCACCCTCCTTGCATCTCCCCCCAGGTTCCACATCCTGCTGACACACATACCTGGTGGCCTAGGTCAGGCCTGTGGGATGAGGGGTCTGGCATGTAGGGAGCTGTGTGACCTGCATGTGCTGCTCTCAGGCTCGCCTACCCACAGAAGCCTCTGATGACGGGACCTGTCTTCCCCCAAGTGGTGTCTGTGGCCGCAGATAAGGTATAACGTTTCCCCACGGAAGAACCTTTGCTTTTTGCCACCAATGGGCATTTACTCTGTGATTGGTGCTGCCTTCCTTGTTACCACAGACAGCTTTTCCAGTCTTCCAACATGGACTGGATCCAGCAGATCCTTGGGAACCCATGATATCTTCAGTGTTGGATGAGATTGCTGAAGTGTCCCGCCTTGTAGACTGAGCAGCTACTGGGATCTTAGCCTGTCCCGTGTGCAATGGCCGCCGTTGGACTAACCAGCCCTATTGCATAAACCAACCTGACAAACCCTCTTAGGGATGTGCTTCGAATCTATTGGCTCTTCTCCTCACGGATGAAGGCACCATCTTTGATCTCTCTTGAACAAGGGGAGCAGATGTGAAGATGGTCTGGGGAAGGGCAGGACTGAGCTGAACTTGGAGTCCCCCCTTTATCTCCTCACCTGATTGAGTCACCTTCATCTTTCCATCTTTGGTCACAAGCCTCCACACACACTGACCACAAGCAGGGGCCATGGACGTCATTCTTGGGAAACACACCAGGTTCCCATCCCCCATCACACCCCGACCTGCAGGTTCCTCTCCTCCACCAGTTCTTCAGGCTGCATTGAACCTGAGTTTAAAATTAGAAGACAGCGGGGCTCAGAGCTCCTTCCTGCCTCTTCCAGTGCCACACCCTGCCAAGCTGGTTCCCTGTGTCATTGCTTCCGGCATGAGACGTTCACTTGCGCTTTGAAAATAACATTTGGAGCCACTGAAACAAGTCTCTCTGGCTAAGATAAATCAAAGAGGGTACAACTGGAGCTCAGGGTTATACTTCATTTAGAGGAGACCTGCTCTCTTGGAAAGCACCCAAGGCTTCCCAACTGAAATACAGCATCCCCCTTAATTTCATTCTTCAAGCCCCCTGCCCACTGTCAGTTTGATTTAAGTGGCAATTCAATCCCAAAGTGAGCCACAGCTTTCGATGGGTCTCATGGTTTTCCATGGTTTTTCTGCACAATGTTCTCGAGTGTAAGGACTTGTGTGGAGAGGAGCTGTTCTCATCTGCTGTTCATGCAAAGTGTAAAGTATCAAAGCCCAGTGAGGGCCTGGGTTAGGGAATCGCGTGCCTGCCTCCTTCATGGACGTATCTCAGTGTGGCTGCCTCTCACTGGGGAGAACAAAGCCCAAACAGATGCCTGCAAAGATGTCTCATTAGGGTTTTTCCTCCATGGCCTGAAGATATACAATACAGTAAGTGGTCCCTTGATGACCCACACAGGAAACCACCATGTTGTGTGGCTTATCAAGATGGAGGGGAGCTGGAGAGTTGACTAACTTGGTGGGTGGGTTAAAGTGATTGCTGTGCAAACATGAGGACACAAATTAGAGTTCTAGATCTACATGAAATTCTAGACAGAGACATGGGGTTCACTAGGACTTTCTGACTTCCAGCCTAGTTCTGGATTCAATGAGATCCTATCTCAAGGGGATAATGTCGGAAAGTGACAGAGAAAGACATCTGATGTCCTCCTCTGGCCTCTGTACACATTTATACAACACACACACAGGCGCACTCACACTGAGGCACACACATTCACATAGAGAGACACACAGAGACAAACACACACAATATACATACTCACTAACACACACAGGCTCACTCACACACAAACACACACACATATTCTCATATACAGAGACACACAGAGACAAACACACACAAGGCACACACATACAAACATAGACAGGCATACTCCCACACAGACACACACATACATTAACATACATAGAGATACATAGAGAAAACACACACACACACACACACACACACACAAAGAGAACACACCTTATAGCCCTTGTTGCTTCTGCTGCCTCTGCCGATGGCTAGTCCTGAGATGCCTGCTGGTATCCATAGGACCAGTCAATGAGAGGTGGTTTGTGAGCCAGGAAGATCTAGTCTGTTTCCAAGGCTCTTCAGGATCATTACCAAAACCTCATTGTCTTGTGGCTTCCCAGAAGCTGTTGTTTACACAGAACGGTTCTCGGCAATGGTGCTCTGGGTGATTGTCTATAAATGAAACATCTGGTTATGTCTACCCTGGCTTCAAAGGGGAAGTGTGAACAGAGGCCACCTTCAGCACCACGGAGAGCTCCAGGGAGCCTGGGTCCAGGTGTTTGCAAACAACCCTGATTTCCTGAACCCTGATTTCTCCTTGTCTCTAGCCTCAGCACCTCCAACCTCATCCCAAGAAATTCTGCATGGCTGAAGAAACACAGGCTTGGAGGCCAGACATTCTGCTGTATCATTTCCACCAAGTTCAAGGTCAGAGAGTTAGGAAACACTGGGTGTGTTTGAGAAGGGGTTTCAGGAACTGGGTCAGGCCAGGTGAGAGGGGCCCTCTCAAGCCAGACTCTGTTAATAAAGGTGGGTGTGTATGTGTGAAAAGGCTTGGAAGAGCCCACCACTCTCAGGCAAGCTGCCAAGCCTCTCTAACTGCACAACTCCTTCCCCAAGACAGACAGCAGAGATCGGCCACAGGGACGGACACCCACACTGATGAAGAGACAGGCAAGGGCCATGTGGGGCGTTTTGGAACTCAAGCTGGAGAGAGAGAGGAAATAAGAACCACCCATAGCAAAAAAAGGACAAGACAACAAGGAGGCAGATGTCAGCACCTGCAGCTGCCTCTGTGCTCTGCGCTCAGTGAGGAGCTGTGTTCAGGGCCCCACCCAGCTTCTGGTCAGCTTAGGAGCCAGGCAGCTGCCGCTTCCATCCAACAGCCTGAAACCAGGACAAAGACATTGTGAGGGCACAGTCATCTTAAAGGGGGATACTTTCCCTTTCCACGACGCAGCAACATTGTTTCCTCGGCGTTAATAATGAAACCACCACCATTCTGTGTGTCGGGAGTTTCTTTTCTGGATACCCTGGCCCTTAGATCCCTCACTTTTTCTTAGAATAAATAGCAGGAAACATGAAACAGGTTGGGGGCTGTGAATGTGTCCTTTCTGTCACCTCTGTATGAAACGGACTGGGTTGGAATATTGGCCCATGCATGCTTCAAGGATACAGATATGGATTTGGATATGGATACGCATGTTGTGTACAGAGGGGGTTCACAGCATCAGGAACCAAGAATTGCAAAGGGCCTCAGACAGATTCTCCCTGGCACAGTCTGTGGGATCCCAGCCCTGCAGACACTTGATCTTAGACTTCTGCCTGGTCCAGAAGGGTCTAGAGCATAGCACGTAGCTACAGACGCCCTAGTGTATTTATTAGTTATTATATTATTATTATAACTAATAACTACAGGTTATAAGGTGCAGCCGTGCAAGGGCATGCATTACTTACTCTTCTCATTGACGCATTAAAGTAGCCAACAAAAGCAGCGCAAGGAAGGAAAGTTTTAATTGTGCTCATGGTTTGAGGGTGCTGCCCGTCACGGAAAGACATGGAGGCAGCTTGAGAAAGTTCCTACGCTCACAGTCAGGAAGTCAGAGGTCAGTGGATGTCAGCTCATTTTCTCCTTTTTAGTCAGTCTGAGACTCCAGCCGGTGTGATGGGCCCACCCACATTCAGATCCTCTAATCTAGATCCGCCAACCTCAGTAAAACAGCATCACATGCAGGCTGTGTCTCCTAGGTGATCTAATGCTGAAGATGAAGCATCATGGGAACTCACATTGTTCTTGGGATGTCTGTACTGTCTGGGGTTTGGGCCTCCAAGGGTCAGATCACTATATTTCAAGGAGTGCAGTAATCCTGGCATTACCCTCACCAGGGCTGGTTCTCTTCCGGCCAGCACTGTGGACATTGAGGAGAGGGTTTAGCAAGAATCTTATCCAGTAGCATCCAGTGCTGATTTATTTATTTATTTTTGGGGGGTTAGCTTGGCGCAATTTAAAGTCCTGGAACCTCCAACAAGGAAATACCCACTTGATTGGTCTGCAGGCGGGTCTTCAGGGAACGTGTTGTTGGCGGTTGTTGATATGGGAGACTCCAGCTGACTCTGCATGATGCCATACCTGGGATCTCAGTAGTATAAAAGAGCAAGCTGGGCAAGCCGTGGGTACCAAGCCAGTGAGCAACACTGCTCCACAGTTTCTACTCCAGTTGTTGCCTAACTTTAAGGCGTGTGCTCTTGTATCTTAAGTTAATGCCAGCTTTAGGCCCAGGTGATGCCCCTTGAACAGAGCTCGGGTCCTGCAAGGCCAGCGGTGGCTCCACAAACACCCGCGGGGTAACAGGGTCCAGCACAGGGAGCTCTCTCCCGCTTCACCCGCAGCCTGGGTGCTTGGTCATCGAATGCGTCTTTAGTGTCCTACAGGTCAGTTTTTACCGAGAGGGGGGATGTAGAACTGTCCTTGCTCCCCGAGGCCATCTGTCTCTGACCTGCTTATGATTATTGGGGAAAGCTCCTGTAATCTGCCATGGCTCCGGGTGTCCATCCGCTTCCCCGCCCCGGGGAGCAGCGCCCTCTGGCCTCTCAGCGCTGGAATTGCAGGCACGCATTGAGGCGCTCAGCTTTCTAATGTAAGGATCCGAAATCAAGTCCTCCTGGTTGCACAGCGCACTTAACTCACTGAGCCGTCTCCGCCACCACCTCTCAGCGTGTCCAATGTGCTCGCCTGTTTGGAAGCCCGTCAGAGGGGTACACTGCCAAGTTTGTCCAGCCATATTGAGGCCTCGTGCTCATTTCCTTGGCTTCAGTTCAAAGGCAAGGGCTGTACATGCTGCAAATGGATTCTACCAGCCCAGGTTCCCGCTCTCAGTGGTGAGCAAATTGAGTTTACGTTAATGGTATCCAGGCTGTTGATTTGTTTAAATCAGTTAAATGACCGAAGTGGTATTGTTTTTTCTGCTTGTTAAAGGCTGTTATGTATCCCATCCGTCAATGTGTCTGAGGGCACTGAGCTCCTCGCAGACTCTGGAGAGGCTCCCTGGGGAGCAGTGGTCATTTCAACCATCTGCCAGCCCCACAGCCTCACAAGCAAACTGGACTTGAAGCTGGGAAAACGGGCCCCTGGGGATGTGGAAGGGATACCGGGTAAACATCCCTGTGAGCTGCAGCACGGAGAAAGAAGGACCTAGGGTGATTGCCATGAAGAGCTAATTACAGGGAAGAACATTCTCTCCCCGGCTCCTGAGGGGTTCTCTACCCTGTTCCTCAGCTGCCAGCTCTGCTGTGTCCTGGGGGGGGGGGGGGGTGCGGGGGTGCGGCGCTTCTTCTGAGCATTGCTGAAGGCGCTATTCGAGCTGTCAGGGGAGAAAGGCAATCAACAGTCCCGCCTAGCTCTGAAGCCCACAGAATGCACCGATGACCAGCATGTCACGGTATCCCTCGGGGTGCTTATATCATGGGAGTAGCCAACAGCTTCCTAATTGGACTTAAGACCCACTCAGTAGGAAAGAATTCACGCCTGGTGCTGTAAGCCTAACCCACTTCCCCACAGGGGGCGCAGGGGGTGGGGCTGATAAGGTCATAAGTCCTAGAGGAGAACCTGTGGCTGCCATTTTATCAACCAGAGTCCTTTCTAACTGTACTTTAAATGTGTAATCCTTACACCCACAGATGAGGGCAGCTATCATCCCTCACCAGAAAAAGCTTCTTTTTGTAGCAGTTAGAGTCCACCACAGGAATTCAAAACCAGTCAAATGCAGGGATATATAACACATGATCGGTACTGTTAAGGCTCAGGATGTGAGCATTCTGTCTAAGCTCCGCCCCACAGTTACCTGGCAATAGCCAGGTAGGCCTGACTCACTATAAAAGGGACTGTTTGTCCCTTCCCACTCCCCCCCCCCCATGTGTGCTCATGGCAGCCGACCTCTGCTCCTCTCTCTCTCTCTCTCTCTCCCTACCTCTTTCTCTGTCTGCCTTTCTCTTCCTCTACTACCCTCTTAACTCCCCTCCCCATGTGGCTGGTCCCTCAGGGGGAAGGGATGCCTCAGCACGGGCCCACCATAAGCACTCCCTTCCCCCACACCTGACTACACCTCCATAGAACACATCTCTTCTCTCTTTATCTTTTTATAAGCACATCACAGGGGATATCACAGAAGACGGGGCAGGAAGATTGTAAGAGCCCGAGGATCAGTACACCTATTGTGAGTGATGTCTGTGCATCCACTGTGAGGTTATGTCCTCTCTACATATGTCAGGGAAGCTGCACCCAGAAAATCTCAACAGCAGGGCTGGCTATATAAGGCCTGAAAAGTGACACCCCGCGTCGGCATTTCAGTGTGGATGGGGCGATCTCTCAAGCACATACAGCTAACACCGCCTCTCCTAGTTCTCTTACTTGGATCCTTTTCTACCTGCTTCTCCGGTGCCTCCGGGGCTCTGACTTGTCCCCAGATCTCCTGCTGTGGGGCCTTGGCTCCAGCAATGGCTTTGCTTGACAAAGGCACCAGAGAGGGGCATGCTGACCCGAAAATACACTCCCGGTACTCTGGGGCTCAAGAGACTGAAGGAGGAGGATTCCGAGTTCAGTACCAATCTGGGCTACATCGGGAGACCTTGGTTCCCTACTGCCTTCCAAGACATAGAGCCAGGAACACCCAAGCTGGTGAGACTTCCATAAAGACATTTCCTGAGGCTTGTGAACCTTGTCCAGTTCCTTTGGGAGGTCTACAAATGCAGGGTTCTCTTTAAGTGTAGAGTTACCTCATCTGTGACATAGAATCCTTGGTGGTGTGTGTAACCTTGGTTCTATGGTCATCTTCACCTTAGAATCATCACCTCCGAGAACCTCAGGCTAGAGGCAGAGACCCTGCTCACACACACACACACACACACACACACACACACACACACACTGCTGCTAGGAAAGCCAGAACTCTCCCTGGCACTCAGAGCCGCATGTGTCGAAGGTGTCCCCCTGATGTTGATAACATCAGCCATTTGGATGAATTCCCTCCCAGCATGGGGACAAGATTTCCTCAGCGGGAATCTTTTCTGGCATTCGCCAGTTTTGCGCTGTGCTATTCCACTCTCAGCACCACCACTGCCCCGGGAGCCGTGGGGGAGAGAGGTGGTGGCAGAAGGGCGGCTCAGTGGGTTCAGTGCTTGCTGGGTAAGGGCTGGATTCTGGATCCCCGGAAGCTGTGTAGAAGCTGAGCTCCTTGGTGCAGGCCTGCAATTCCAGCACTGGGGGGCTGCGGTGAGAGGATCTCAGGGGTGTGGCTGGCCATTGGCAAGCACCAGGGTCAGCTAGGAGTCCTTCCATCACCATCACGGCTCCTGCGTGTACGGCTTGGAGAACACAAGAGATTGTGAGAGTCAGAATACACGGTCACAGCAAAGTGCGTGAAGCAGGAAAGGCCACGTGAACGTGACAGAAGCAATGTCGTCTCCTCAGATGTGCAAATGTGGAAAGGGGGAGTTTGGGGGGTTCTCTATTCTTAGGCAAGTATTAATTACTAGGACATCTGGCCTCTCTCAGGGATGAGCCTCTTTATCGACTAGTGCTGAGTGGTCAGCCTTGGAACCATTACACACAAACAACGAAACAGACTTGGAGGTTATATTCATATATACATGTGTGCATATAAGCACACACACATGTGTGTAGTAATAATATTAATAAAAGGAAAAGAGGCTATCAGTTCGAGAGTTGGGGGAATATGAGGACTTAATGGAGGGAGAGCCTGAAGAAAGTGATATCATTATATTTCAATTCAAAACATTTTCAAAAATAAAAATGTGGGAATCAGAAATAAGGTAGAAGGAGGGAGGTGGTGGCCACTGACCTCTGACCCCACACACTGTGTACGGTGCACACATATACACACTGCACCTCAGGAGTGCACACAAAACGAGCCATGAGACCTCCAAAACCACGCACCTGTGGATGCTGTAATTCTGGATCTATCACCATGGAAACGTCCCCTTTAAATCCAATGCTGTTCTCACCACCCAGGCCAGGGTGCAGCTAGCTGGAGCTGGGCACATTTTCTTGGTGCTTCTCTGGGCAAAGCTCTGCTTTGGAAAGAACAAGAACTGGAGAGGAAACCTTAAACTGGCTTTCCAGATGCAGAGGCAGGGTCCTGGTCCCTCGTCAGACTGAAAACCAGCAAGTCAACCCAAGTCTGTAAGTCCTGGGAAGCCCTGGCCTAGGTCCAGGGATTTTCTCTCGCTTCTCTTTTCCATCCCGTGAGGTTTTGGAACAGTATACCCAAGTATACCCAGTTCCTTCTGCTCCCCAACATGGTTTCCATACTGATTTAAGGAAAGGCAGACTGTCAACCCGTGGCCTTACAAGGTCTGCAGGATAGGTGGTTAGTTACGGGAGAACTTGTCAACACCGGGGCTTTCATTTTTCTCTCGAGAAAGACCAGTATTCTGTGTGAGAATATAAATAGCTAACACTTTACTGAACAAGAATATAATTTAAGAAAACCAAACTAAGCAGGGTTTTGTTGTACATGAAAATGGGGGAGGAAGGAAGGAAGGCTTAAAAACATTCAACTTAAAAACTTGTGAGCAATTGGAACATCAATTGATTAATTAATTTAAAAAACTGGCAAGCAAACAAGTGACAGTGAAAACCATCGGTGAGTTTGTGGTCCTCATTGTTCAGGTCACAGCTTTTGTGGACCTGGTTCCCCGTGGTGTGGTGTGGTGGACGGGAGCAGTAGATTCTGTCAATGTACAAAGTGAATTCAAGTGTGTTCAAATCTCCATTAAGGAGAGTCCTTCTGTGTCTCAACACCATTACCTTAGGACGGAAGTCTCAGCACAAACCCCCGTTATTTTGTCAGATGCTTGGAAGCACTTGCTTGTCTTGTTCTGTCACCCAGATGTCCCTGTCACCCAGGGCCCTCTGTACTGTGCTAACCAAGGGGAGTCTATGGTCTAGCCTTACATGTTCAGCCCAGAGACAATAGCCTGTGTCAAATTCACCTATGATAGCAAGATTTCAGTTATCTCTGTATTTGGTTCTATACAGTTTTCTTTGCAGTCAACATGTATCTCTTTTTTAAAAGACAATACATAGTATCAACCTGTGGCCTTATGTATCTTCCAAGAGCCAGGTTAATGCTTTTTAGGGTCTAACACTTGAAGAGATAGATGCTCATTCCACAGCTTGGATATGACGGGACTGGTATTAACCATTTGAATGTCATTGGTAAGTTAAATAAAATCAGTGTACAAGGGCATGCGAGGCTCTAATACAAGGCCATGTGACTGCTAATCCATCTTCTACTGAAACCATTGAACCAGAGAATAGCCCTCTTTAATCTCTAATATCTACCATTCCGGTTTCCTCAAGAGCATAATGGTCCCAGTGAAGGCTTCCAGAAGTGCTGGGGCAGGGGACTGAATCCAAGAATGTTATTCCAAGCCTCCAACCCATCCCCTTTGTCTAGCTGCAGATGTTAGGCAACTACAGCCTCCTCTGTCTTTCCACAAACAGCAGGGCGTTGACTATGGGACTTTGCTAAACAGCTTTGTGTCTCTTGGATTGGGGATTATTCTTGGCCAGGTCATCATAGCCAAACTGACAACCTTACCAGAGTCCTGCACCGTCTGGGTCAGAAGGAGGGACACAGCTAGCACTGTCTGCATACTTCTCTCATGGTCCAAACCATCCCTGATTCTTGCCAGTGTGGCGACTTCCCACACAGTAAGGCTAGTGTTAACTGACACTTGCAGGGTCCCAAAGCCATAAACATCTCCACCAAGGAATTTTATTGCAGAATTTCAGGAGTCTGACAAAAGCTAACCAGGTGACCTACTGAGTTACTGCCCCATTAGAAGGAAGCTTCCAGGCAGCTGGAATTTAATGTCGCTGACATCTGAGTGTTGGGTTCCACAGGAATCTCTGGGGAAATTCTCTTTTAGGAGAAATTCCACCTTCGAGAAAACTGACTACCTTTTTACAAAAGCAGCCTCTCTTTCTTTCTTTCCTCCTTTCCTCCTTTCTTTCTTTCTTTCTTTCTTTCTTTCTTTCTTTCTTTCTTTCTTTCTTTCTTCCTTCCTTCCTCCCTCCCTCCATCCCCCCTCTCTCATTTCTTTCTTTCTTTTGACTGCTGAGCAACCACTGTCTTCTTTCTTTCTTTTTTTTTTTCATCAGGTTAGTGGGCAGTACCCTTACCCACTGAGCCATTTCATGGTCTTTTTTATTCTTTTTTAGATTTATTTATTTCATTTATATGAGTACACTGTAGCTGTCTACAGACACACCAGAAGAGGGCATCAGATCCCATTACAGATGGTTGTGAGCCACCATGTGGTTGCTGGGAATTGAACTCAGGGCCTCTGGAAGAGCAGTCAGTGCTCTTAACTACTGCACTGTCTCTCCAGCCCTGAAAGCAACCTTTCTACAATGCTGTATGCTCTGCACCCATGCTTGACACCTGTGACTCTGCAGATGTTGAATGGAATCCAAGACGGTGACAAGAACAGATTTGGCCCTGTGGGATGTACCGAATCACCCTCCTGCCTTAATGCATTAGCCTGGCAAATGGGCCACTATCTGTGGCACATCGCCTAGATTCTAACCCTAGCAAGGAGACACAGCACAGCCAGTTCATCTCAGTGTCTACCTCCATCCTGTCAGAAGGATCTTAACTTCTCGTCTTCCGAGTCCTGCATGTGCAAGGCTGGCCCTGCTTTCATCTCTTTGGCGGGGTCCACCTCATATGTGATCAGAATTCACAGATCTTCTCAAAAAACAAGTCTATTGATTTACTGTCCAGTCATTCTCAGAGGACTCGGGAGGAAATCCATCAATGGGGAAGGTGGTGGGGAGCCTGGAAGGATATATTTTCTATTCAGATTAATGTCAGAACCTAGGGACTGTTCTATTAGGGCGATGTAGCTGTGTGTTTGCAGGCTTTAGTCACCAGCCTCTGACAACTCACTGAGAAAGCATCCATCAAATCCAGGCAACACTGCACCCACCTTCCCAAGCCAGACCCAGCCCAAGTGCTTAGCCAGCAACTGAAGTGAGCAGTTCTCAAAGGGGGTGGCGTGAATGCGCCTGCACAGCACTGGTCATTTCTCATTTCTGTTTGAGACAATGAGACCACTCCTTTGGCAAAGTGCAACCTGAGAGCTACTTCTGGCCCATCAGTTCCAGGAGAGCAGAGCACAGGCTAGATCCCCGGCTCCATGGCCACGTGGTGAGCTCTCTAGCCTGGGGTGCTTGTTAGCTGAGATCTTTCTAGAATACTTTAGGGTAGCATCAACAGTAGCGGCAGCAGCCCAATGTTTTGTTGGCTTGATGGTCAGGTGACAGGAAAGAGGGTGGCTCTTTCTCTGAAACCTATTTCCACCTCCTGCCATCCAGACAAATGACAAGCACACACTGCCTGAGCTTTGTGCCCTGGAAGCCCGGTGGTGGTGGTGTATTCTACAGCTCTACAGGGTCTCCGAAGACATCTGAAGAACCCGTACATCGTCTCAGCTCAGCGTGAGGCAAGAGCCCAACCTTCCTCACAGGCAGCATGGGTACAGAAGGAAGATGGCAAGAGCCTGGTTTCGTTTCTGTGGGCTACGCTACTGCTACTTACGCTGGAAACAAACAAACAACCGAGAGCTGCACGACAGAGCAAATCGGCAAACTGCTCCACAGTAAACATTCTAAACAGACGTGAATCATTACATGTTTTTGATTAACTGCTTACTTAAAAGCAGATGCTGTGTGGGAAGGGTGGGCCCAAACACGCTGGGCATTGAGGGGAGTCTGGGGAAGAAGCCGCCTTCTGGAAGCGGCAGGGATAGAGCCCTTCGCTAGTGGCTAAGTCTCTCTTCAGGACTCTCCTCTTCCTCCTCTTCCTCCTCCTCCCACTCTTCCTTCCTTTCCTCTTCCTCCTCCCTCTCCTCCTCTTTTTCCTCCTCCCACTCTTCCTCCCCCTCTTCTTCCTCCTTCCCTTCCTCCTCCTCCCCTTCCTCTTCTTCCTCTTCCTTTCCCTCCTCCTTCTCCCCTTCCTCCTCCTCTTCCCCTTTCTCTTCCTCTTCTTCCTTCCCTTCCTCCTCCTCCCCTTCCTCTTCTTTCCCTCTCCCTCCTCCTTCTCCCCTTCCTCCTCCTTTTCCCCTTTCTCTTCCTCTTCTTCCTTCCCTTCCTCCTCCTCCCACTCCCCTCCTCCCTTCCTCCTCCTCCCACTCCCCTCCTCCCTTCCTCCTCCTCCTCTGGCCCGGTTAATCTGGTAGAAGCAGTTTTAGCAGGAAGAGAGAGCATGGGTAGAGATGGGGCTTAGAGAGCCAGGCAGGGTCCTGCTGTGAGGAAGGTTACTCACTCAGCCCTGGTGCTCCATGTCTCTTGCTGCTCTACCTCACTGGAGTGAGCAGGCTAAGGGGCGGGCAGAGAGCCAGGCAGAGCCTTTTGTAATGATCAGAGCAGCTCATACCTGGCTTTGAGCAGCCTTTCTGAGAGGCGAGAGGCTTTGCTCTATCATTCAGCCCTGGACCACCCCTCAGTAAGCAAGAGATGGCTCTCCAGGAGGAAAAGCAGGGAAGGAAGATGTGGACGCCGTGGCCTTCCTCTTCCCTCCTATCCCCTCTCCTCGCTCCCTGAACCTATCTATCTGTTGATTGTTGTATGTGTGTATCTCTGTTAACCATGTTCAACCACTGCAGACTGCACAACCCGCCCATGAGGACCGGACTGTGTCCTTCCGACTTCCTGTCCTACACCAACATGGTGGAAGATTGACAGATTGATGAGCCAATCACAATGAGATACGCAGTTCTGTATGGGAGGCGCATCTTATGCAGCTCACAAATTGAAAAAAGAACAGTGGCAACTTTCTGGAGTCCCAGCATCTTTCTGTCTGGAGCCCATGGAAGGAGCATCTGGGCTCACGAGCGTCAAGCTTACCTTATAAAAGAGAGTGGTGGGCAACGGAAGGCCAGACAAAACACGGATCCTGGTGCCGGTTTGGAATGAGTAACAGGGAACCTCCAGCCTGGGTGTGCAAATGCTGTGTCTACATCTAGGGGACCTCCAGCCTGGGTGTGCAAATGCTGTGGTCTAGACTCAGCCCTGCCTGTCTCCCTATGTAGGGACTCTCTAGAATGAATGTGGAAATGCCGGGGTCTCTCCTCAGCCCTATCTCCCCATCTTGTCTTCCAAGAGTTTCAGAAGATCGTAGATAACTGGGAGAAAGCAAAAGATCTACCCAGTCTGTCCCTTGTCCCTTTCAGTGTGTTTTTCATGTCTCCTCTGTCTCTCTGCCTCTCTGTCTGTCTCTCTCTCTTCTCTCTCCCTCTCTCTGTCTCTGTCTCTCTCTCCTCCCTCTTCCTCTCTCCCTCACGTCTCTCCCTGTCCCTCTCCCCTCTCCTTCCCTCCTTCCCTAGTTCTGGAGAGCCAAAATACAGACTACATCAGATGTACTAACTTTACGACTAATCTGGTGAGCTGGGCACGTTCTCACAAGATGCTTGAGAACGAATGAATGCCCGCAGAGAGGATGCTCCCAGGAGCCATAGTGTCCCTGGGAGACATTTGGGTGTGCCTAAGAACCTAAGAAGATGAGATCAACAGTAACAGTAACATGACTTCCTAAAGCCAGGCGTTAAGACACATCAGACAATTCAGACATGACTTCCTAAAGCCAAGGAGCCCTGGAGGAGCTGGGTTGACGGAAGTTTATCCAGACTGAAGATGGGAAGGAAGGACCAGAAACCAATGGGAGAAGCCCAGGGCCTCTGGGCTTTTCTTGCTTTTCCTATGAGGAGGCTGTCTTACCATGCCTGTCTCTGTGTGTCCTCGCCATGCTGAAGTTAGTGGTATCCCACGCCTAGGCCTACCTCAGATCTGTCTCCAGAAGGTGAGCCCAAGAGAAGATCAGAAGGTTTCCCTGTCTGTGCTAAGAAATCTCATCTTACACACTCAATATTTAAAAACAATAGTAACCACTTGCCCGCTTGCACTACTCCAGTGTGATACCTAGTGTATGGAGATTTAGAAGTGACAGCCTAGAGACAGATCCCATTGGCCTTGGGGAGAGATGGCTTTCAAGACCCAGTGCTAAAGTTCAGAAGTTGTAGTGTGGGCGCTGTGCAGTTGTTGAAGGGACAAACGACTTGGAATCCTGTGGTCACGTGAAGCCAAAGCAGCACAACTCAATTGGACATACAGGTTTATCCACAACGCAAGTGTATATGTAGGGACGTCACCTCTGATGTCACCCTGCTTGGATACCTTGGTAAGGACGGCAGCTGCAGACAGAAAGACCCGCCCTTAGATGGGTGTCTGCTACTAAGATGTGGAGTATCTGCTAGGAGGCTCAATTATAGACATGAAGGGCAGAAGAGGGACCACTCACACTGCAGGGCACTGTCCCTCAACTGCCCAGATATGTGAGACACTGGGGTTGCACGCTGAGCCGGCACCTCATGGCCATATTCTTCTCTCCCATAAATCTACTTCCTGTTTAAGGGCTAGCAGGTGAGGAAACCACTCAAGATGAAGACATCAGTGTATCCCCAGGAACTGGAAGTCTCGCTTTGCTTTGGCAGCAGTTGGGCTGGACTGGGCTCTGTGGTGCAGTGTACACACATACTTCTACCTAGTTGGCTCCCGGGTCCCTGCTCTGGGTGTATCAAAGGAGTTGCCACGGGATGGTGAGGGTTAGCGGCTGCTGTCCTAACCTTCCCTCTGACTCTTGTTATCTTAGGAACTTGAGTTTAAGACACCCAGAGTCCAGCCTGTGTGCTAGGGCTGGTGTGGGGTGTAGACAGAAATGACTTTGCAGCTCCTATCACTGCGCTCCCTGACTGGGCTTGCTCTGCAGCTCACAAAGTCCCTGGCTTGAGCACCAGCCCCCACTGCTGAAGGGTGCTGTCAACCCTCATCTTACCTGCCCACCCGGGGCTAAGGAAACCCCAAAGCCCGCCTCTGAGAGCGAGCTGGAGGCCAGTGGGAAGAACAGGAGCGGGTGGGGTGCAGAGACGATGAGTGTTTCAGCACCGTGGACAGAGCCCTGTGAGCCTGTGAGCCTGGAGCTGGGACTTGCCAGTGGTGAGTGTTTGCTTTGCTTTGCTTGGGGGCGGGGATGGATAAAACAAAAATGAAATCCAAAAGAACAATCTTCCAAATTTTTGAGTGATTCGTGGATACAGATCTTAACACATCTGAATTGCAAAAGCAACGCTCTCCTTCCCCATCAGACTCTCTTCTTGGGCCCAGCGACAGATGAATACTCGCTCTGGCAAGCACATGTAGCATTGGGTCCTTTCCAGAGGACAGAATCCCTGGGAAGAAGCGGGAGTCTATCTGTCTGTCCTCAACATTGCAGCGTGTCTGCTGTCTTTCCTGCATTCTCCTGCCAACACGGAGTCTCACCTGAGCCAGGAAGAGAAAACAAGTTCTCGGGAGAGGATCTCCACAGCTGGCCTAGTCCTGGTCTGTAGTACACAGGAGCATCAGGTTGTGGAGCTGTCGGTAGCTCAGCAGTTCAGAGCACTGGCTGCTCTTCCAGAGAAGTCGGTTTGGTTCCCAGTACCCACAGGGAGGCTCACAAACATCTGCAACTCTGGTTCCATGGTTACTGTCCGCATATGGGACACACAAACACATACACACACACACACACACACACAGAGACGTAACACACATATACACACACACATATGTGTTTATATATATACACACACACATACATGTACATAGGCAATATACACATACATACCTACAAACATATATACCCACACATACATGCATACAGGCAGTACACACACACAGATGTAACACACACATATATACACACACATATATATATGTTTATATATATATACACACATACATACATACACATAGGAAATATACACACATACATACATACATATAAACATATACACACACATACATGCATACAGGCAGTACACACACACACACACACACACACACACACAATTTTGAAGCATGTGAAACAACTCCACAGGCCCCTCCCAGCACCTGCTACTGAGATCCTAGGAGAGATTGCAGGGAAATGCCTACCTTGGGCATGGCAGTATTTCCAAACCAGGGAGTATGATGGGGGTTTTCTAGGAGACTTCTGTCTATGGCCCAACAGAAGTCCCAAAGTAGTATCTTAATAACAAACATAGCATGTCACTGCACCCTCCATTTCCCCAACCTTCCTAGTCACACTTGACCCAAGAAAAAGCCTAGCATCTGCTTGCCAACATGAAGAGGACACAGCCCGTACCGGAGCATGGCCCACAGGAGCCACCATGGGAGGCTGGGTACACGCAGAACCATTGAGTTAGGATCCCTCCTGGGCTCTCGAGTGCAGCCCGGACACAAGCACACACCGTGTACGGATATATTCCTTTAATTATGGAACTGTAAAATTTCTTTAGTTCAGTCTATGCTTGTATGACACGAATGTTCGAGAACCTGCCGCCCACCCAACTAGGTTCTCAGGTTCACGCGCCGGCAGTCGGCTGCGTGACCGCGTGGTGTGGCTCTTAGCATCCTCAGACAGTTAGATGAAGAAATGCAGCACTGGACGTGTGTGTGAATACATAGAGAGGAAAGCACAGCATTCTTAATTCTGGCCCAAGTGGTAAGCCACGCACGAGTACCATTCAGCAAGTGTCTGACGGATGGAAGTTGTCATGGAAGGGCTCGTCCTCCGGGTCGAGGCTGTCTCCCGGGATGACTGGCGGTGACATGCCAGCTCACCTGCGGAACGGTCTCTCCAATATACGCATATAAATGCTGATATGTTTGTATGTGCAGGTGCGTGTGCATGTGTGCTGCATGTGATGTGAGTTGGCAAAGTACAAAACACAAGTTTATTCTGTTCATACTAAGCATGTTATAAATAAATCAAGTTTTGTGACTAGAACACAATTCTTTTGTTTTTTTTTTCTCTCTTTTTAAAAAGGAACATCGAAGATCTTCAAAAATTGCTACAGTACAAAAAAAGTGTGTGTGTCTGTGTGTTGGTATTTATATATTTATATATGTATATTAACCAGAAATAGTGACTCTACCGGAAGTGATCCCCCACCCCTGCCCTCGGTTAAGATCTCTCCGCGTGGTTCGCTGGGCTCGGCTGCTGCCGGGCTTCCGGCTCGTTACGTGGCACATAGTGGTATTATTGGCACAGGTTCAGAATCGTGGTGCGAGTCCCAGGTGTCGGGAGCCGTCCCCAGTCTTTCTGCTTGGCGTTCTCTGCCGTCTCCAGTCCGCTTCTGCACATCATCTTTTCTGCTCTCCGGAGAAGACTCTGGGAGAAGGGAGCGCCCCTAGGCACACGAGCAATTTTACAAAAATAGATTTGGCCTTGGGTGTCCTGCTCTGCTGAGTCCCCGAGGGTGAGCAGAAGCAGTGGGTGCGGGACCCTCCCCTTAGATAGTTTAGGTTTAGGTTTTATAATTTTTTGTTTTGTTTTTGTTGTTTTGTTTGTACAAGTTCACCAACGGAATCCTGTGGAGGCAAAAAAGAAGAAAATAAATAGTAGCACCCCCGGGGCACAGGGAGGGGCACTGCCCACAGGAAGCTCACGTACACACTCAGGTGGTCACCAAGGATTGGCAGGGCCATAAGGAAAGGCTTCAGCCCTGTGTGGTGCAGAGCCTCCCAAGGACTGGGCCCATGACAGGGTTGAATGATACAGAAAGTCTGGGGCAGGGTTAGGGTGGCACGATTACAGAAAAGAGTTGCTCCCGCATGCGTCTGAGTGAAGTCTCTCACTAACAAACTGTCAACCCTTAAGGCCTCCACCATTTTCCCAGGCATGCGTCTCCATGGTCTAGGAGTCTTCCCAGAGACCCTGTGTACCGGGGAAAGGCAAGTTCTAAAGGCCTTGAGCAATCCCAGCGGCTCCCTGCTTTAGCTGACTAGACTGTAATCTCACCCCAGGCACCGGTGGAGCCGAGCTGTCACCTCGTTATCAAAGAAGGAAACTGAGGCAGAAGATGGTGGGATCCCACAAACATGTTGAGTACCCAAACCCCAAAAAGCTCCTGAATGCCGATCTACAGACTTCTAATTGAAACATGACTCGTTCTTTGAGAAGCCCACACCCACACTCCTGTGGGCGTCTTGACTTCTTCTGAGCATTTCTTATTACTGTCAGCCCTCATTCTTAAGCCTGTGTTCAGGTATCTTTAACAGAACTGCCAACTGTTTCTGATTCTGTTGTGGTCTGAGTTCTCTGCAGGAGCGTTCCAGCCGCAGCAGCGGGGTGGCACAGCGGCGGGGTGGCAGTGTGGAGCTGCCCCTCACCTCTGACAGGTCCATGTCTCCCGTAACTCATACGGAACACTCACTCTCTGCACGTTCTTCCTTCCTCCCTTTCAAACCTGCGACAGCAGAGCTGTGCTCGATGCACCTACAACGCAGGAAGGAACCTACAGGGTCCCTTTCCATCCACCACTGGCTAGAGGTTCGCTGGGACCAAGACTCAGGACAGACTTCTGGATCCTGAGTTCTCCCAAGGAGGAAAGAAAGGGAACCTGCTTATGTGCAGGAGAGGCCAGTGGCTGCAGCAGGCATCGGCAGCCTGAGCAGAAAAGGCCACGCAGACCTGTCTGCGGGTAAGCATCTGCAGGCGGCAGCCCGGTGTTCCAGCCAGTGAGAGCGTCCAGCCAGCGGCAGGTCCCTGGGCATGATGATGTATTATATCACAGCCATGAGCGACCTTGCTTAGTGCTGTGTGAGTTCTGGGGCAATGTGTGGGGGCCTCCACTGCCCCTCAGGGCTCTCACCAGAAACACCTACCCCACAACTACAGGCTGCTAAGGCCCTATAACAGAGAGGGGACTTCCTCTACACCCGTAGCCAAGACAGAAGCCAAGAATCCAGAGCTCTAGGGACCCTTGATGAAGGTGACAGGATATGACATGAATGGTGCTGTGGCCCTGCAGCTCCCAGGTCCAGAGAATGGCCAGACTAGAAGGTTCATCACAGAGAGTTCTGAACCTTCTGGGGGCATACAGCCCTGGAAGCAAGCTGTCTGGCCAGGGCCTGTGAGCTGGGTGAAGAGTCCCCCACAGTTGCAGCAAGGGTGGGTATGGGACTCAGCTCTCCCAGGAGACTCCAGTGGGACATCCTTTCTCCTGACTTAACCGTGGTAGGCTTTGAGCACTGAGCTTTGCAGGGGACACATGAAGGCTTCATTTTGGAGCTGTGAGCAAGGCTGGGAGGACCCATGTTTGTGCCCAGAGCCTCACACTTGTCTCTCCAGTGAGGTGGAGAAGAGGATCAAAGTGCCAGCCCCTCCCCCGTGGTCCCAGAAGAGATAACGGAAGGTCCCTGAGCAACCCTCCCTCTGGCCTGCCATCTCCAAGAGATGCCTGTGGCTGCTCTACGAGGCCTCAGTTGGAGACCCCACAATGCTTCTGTGGGTTCTCCATCTACTGTAGACCTCATCCATGCATAAAGGAATAGGACCTGGGTCATGTCTGCACAAGGCCCCTATTGGTGGACTTCCCTGAGCTCTGTCTCCACCCTATCTCCATATTCAGGGATCAAAAGGGAAAGGGTTTCAAACAGAGAAGTAATTTAACATAGAAAGAGCCATCTTGGGTGCACGTTTTCATTTGAACTTTGTTGAAGTTTAAAAATAACATTCTGTGAACCACTCACATGGAGGATCCAGGTTGTGCATTTAAACGGGCAGATGGTGGGTACGGCTAGAGTGTGCGTTTGTAGTCAGTAGGGATGCCAAGGCTAGGGGACTGTTATATCCAGCGGGGGGTTTTCCTGGGAATAGTTTGACACACCGAATGCCTCCAAAGCCCACACTGAGGAAGAGTCCAGAGTTAAAGTCTCAGTGGCTGACGTACCTGCTGTGTGAGTGTGAAGACCTGAGTGTGGACCCACAGAGCCACCTAAAAGGTGGGCATGGCAGTGTGGGTCTGTAATCCCTGTGCTGGGGAGACTGAGGCAGGAGGATCCCTGGGTCTTACTGGCCTGCTAGCCTTGCAGAATTGATGAGCTCCTGATCAGTGTGGGTCTCTGTCTCAAAAAAAATACAGTAGCAATTGACAGAGGAAGGCATCCAACATTGGCCTCCACAAGCACATGACCTCAGAAACACAGCCAACAATAACATACCACACATGTACACACACCACCTCCATACATACACATGCAATCACACATACACACAAACACCACACCACACACACACATGTAGAGAGTGAGATAGAGAGAGACAGAGGGATACAGAGAGACAGAAACAGAGACAGAGAGAGACACACACAGAGAGAGACAGCAAAGTTAATTGGTATATTTATTAGGTCTATTTTTCTACAATGACATACTTATTTTAAACAGGTTCACTAAAGGCTGGGTTGTTGGCCTAGGTTGTAATAATCTGGGTGACTTAGGTCTCCCTCTTCTCTCTGTCTCTCTCTTGAAACATTGTTTCTCTATCCAGTCTAGTTTGCGCAGAAGCTATACAATATTGTTATTGTTGCAATATTGTTATTGCAACACTCCAGCTGCAGCCTCCTGAGTGCTGGGATCCGAGGCAAGCATTGCCAAACCTGCATCTAAGGTTGGCAGTAAGTCACAGGGCTGCCCCACCTTCACGAGAAAGGCTCCCACGGAGGAGGCTGGTCCTCCATCCTGAACCTAAACAAAGCGAGGCTGCAGGGCCGGCCCCACCCCCACCCCCCACCAGTCTTCTAGATACTTCTATGTTCTCTATGCTGGCTCCTCCCACCTACCTTCCTTGCACCTCCCTATCTTCCCTCTCTCTCCTCTATCCAGACACACCCTCAATTTCTGTCTTGCTACCTGTGTGAGGAAGAGTTTCCTGGAATTTTCAGTCAGGCATGCATTTCCCTGGCAACAGGACCCTGCGGTGGGGGTCACCTTAGGCTGGACAGTAGGGACTGGTAACAGGGTCCATCCCTTGTGAAGTGCTTGATCATATAGAACCACACAGGGAGGGATTTCTCTTGCAAGCCTAGGAGTAGGGTCACTAGGAGACAGAGACTGTGGTGAGTCAGCCATTGTTACAGCAGCGCTGGCTTTCTGCAGTGTAGAGGAGATTCCAGACAATGTCAGGGCATCATCCCAGCCTCAGGCCAGGGAGGGAGGAGAGGGGAGAGGTCTGCCCTGGCTCTCAGCCCTGCTATTCTCTAGTTCTGGCCTACAGTGGGGTCTCCAGCTGCAGAGGCTCAGGGCAGGAGCCTCTTGGCCCTGAGTTGGGCCCAGGCCAGTGGGGAAGGATGCAGGATGCGATGCGGGTCTGGACCCCACAGGAAGCAGGCAGGGATGGACAAGGAAGGTGGGAACTGCAGAGCAAGGAATCTTGCAGATAAATTCTGGGATAAATTCTGCCCCCTGCTGCCAGGAAGGAGATTGAGCTACTGGCTTCCTGGCCTTACAGGCTTGAGCATCTGCTCTTGAAAACAAAAACAAGAGGCAGGCCTTGTCCCTGGTATCGCAGCTCCCGACCAGCCTGAAAGGACACCTGTGCCCTGCGTACCTTCTGTGCTGGATGACAGAAAAGTACAGCTTCTAGAAGGCTCTCTGTGTCACTTTGAAAGAAGCATTCCTTTAAGTTATGAGAGCTTCGCACTCTATGAACATGGCGGTTGTGTGTGCATGTTGCTGTGCACAAGTGCCTGTGCACACGCATGCAGATGCCAGGGGTCGAGTGCTTTTCTCAAATCTCTCCCTCAGTGAGCCCACAGCTCACAGAATGGCTGTGTCTGGCTTTCGATGTGGGTGCTAGGGATATAGAAGCTCTCCACCAAGCCATCTCCCCAGCCCCCGGGATGTGTTTTGTTTTGTTCTGTTTTGTTTTGGGGGAAGGTTCAGGAACTTGCCTTTTTTTTTTTTATCAGTTTGTGTTTCAGTTTGTTCCTGAGAATATTAGTAATGATTCATCTCTTGTGTGCTCCAGACTGCAGAGTCTTAATGTTTTTCAAGGTGCTGTTCAGAATGAGGTGGCTTTGACAAATAGGAAGAACCTAAGTGTAATTCAGTTTTCTAAAGTTCAGCCATCCTGTGGGCGGGGGAACTGACAGGAAGTGAGGCACGAGCCAATGGCAGGCGAGCCTCTAAGTAGGAATCAGCTTCCTGTGGCTTCCTCCAGGGCTATCTGTGACCACGGTGAGGTGGTATGAGACAGAGGCTCCCTGAACTGGGCGCTTGTCTGTCAGGATACCTGAGTTTCCCCAGGACTCTGTCTGTAGGGAAAACACTTGGCCACAGTTAGGCACCACCTTGTATGGGCACAGTCCTGAGAGGGGATACGGATGGCTGGGGTAAGGAACTGCTGCACGGAGGCCGGCAAGATGACTCACAGGGTAAAAGAGCTTGCTTCAAAGGCCTGAGGACCTGAGTCTAATTCCCAGAACATACTGTGGAAGGAGAGAAGTGACTGTATACATGGTCATGTACACACACACACACACACACACAGAGAGAGAGAGAGACAGAGAGAGAGAGAGAGAGACATATACATATTGACACACACAAACATAGCATAGACAGACAGACAGACAGACAGACACAGTCACATAGACACTACCCTGACACATTCATAGATACTACACTGGTGTGCATGTACACAGACACACAGACACACACACACACACACATACACACACAGACAGAGAAAGAGAGACAACACTGACACATAGATACACACAAACATACACAAAGAGACAGACAGACACAGTCATAGTCACATAGACACTACCCTGATACACATACAGATACTACCCTGGCATGTGCGCACACAGACACACATAGACACACACACACACACACACACACACACAGACCACATTGACACATAGACACATTAACATGCAAAAACATATGCAGACAGACACACTCATATAGACACTACATACATACACACACACACACACACACACACACACCAAAATCTTTTAAAGAAATTGCTACATCACCTATAAAAAGCTATCTTATAAAAGTTCTAAAGGCTCTCCGAGAGATAAATATCTCTATTAACTGTTAAACCTTAATTAATTAAATGTTTTTCTATTAATTGCTGTTTATTTAAGGGACAGTAAGCACCCGTGTAAACCTGAGAGATCTCTCTGGAAGGTCTCTTCTTGTTGCTCATGCCCAGGCGTTAATTATAAGAATCAGGAGATGCTTGGACTCTGAAGGCTTTCATCCCAGTGACTGATGAATAGCTCGCCCCGCACATGCGATGGGATCTTTAAGCATTTATCAGAGACTAGTGAGCCTCTCTCCACAGCTCTCCTGGTTCTGGTCTACAGAAAGTCACCGGAGGTGAAGCATGGTGGGCGGGCGTGTCGGCAGAGCACATCTTTTTGGAAAGGAGACACAACGTTCAGTTCTTCTGAGCCTGGCGGGTCCCGGTGATGCACACGGAGGGGCGGCAGGAGTGGATGGGAAACAGATGTACTTGTGTAGGTGAGTGTCTGTGAAGTAACTCCTCAGGCAGGCGGGCAGCTACATCCTGCGCTCATCCAGATCAGTGTACTGGGGTCCCTGATCAAAATTGTGGGGACATCGCTCCAGGAAGAAGCCATGCCACCAGAATGACAAGAGATGTGGAGCAAAGGAACAAAACACCATGCATCCTGTTCCCAGTCCTGTGTTCTTTCAAATGGCCAAGCTCCGGCTCCCGGCCGGCAGGAAGGCTGCAGAGCTCAGGCCCCTGGGCACTCAGGACTGGGCCTCCTGCAGCCTGGCTGACCATCCCCTTTATCTGGAGATCTTACAGCCCCACCCTTCCTCCAGCCTGCCTACTGCTTGGCGCTGGCCTGGGGCGGGTGAGCAGAGGCACCTATCATAGAGATGGGCCTGGTCTCAGACACTGCAAGGTACGGCCATCTGCAGGGTGGGCAGTGTGACATCCAGGAACCAGGTAATCAGGCCTCACCCCGACAACCTAGATCATCAGGGCCATGTCATATGTCTTCTCTCAGCTTCAGTTTCCCCCCTGTAGATGGGCTTGCTGGGAGAGTGGCCTTTCTAACATCTAAATGACAGAGTTGCCCCAAGACATGTGGCCTATGGGTTCCCAGCTCTACCAGGATGTGGTGGCTCAGTGGGCAGGCTCAGCATCTCCATGTCAATGGATTATTGTTTAACACATCTCTCTCTCTCTCTCTCTCTCTCTCTCAATTGATAAAGGATCTGACTCTGTGCCCATGCTGTCTTCAAATTCTCAGTGACTCCTCTGCCTCACACTCACGACCGTTTGATTAAAGATATTAACCATCATGCCTACCTTTGATGAATGCTTAAAGTTATACCTGAGATATGGCACCTACCCTACCCTGGGACCTGCCAGGCCTCAGCAGGCAACAAGGAACTCCACTGCTCCCCAACACTAGCTGAGCTGGTACCTCCAAGAGGGATGGCCACAGCCTTAATGGCGGGAGCACATGGCCAGGCCACGGCACTGCTCTGAGGATGCAGCAGGCTTGGGTCCTTGCCGGCTGAAGGCTGTGTTTGCCACGCGGGCTTGGTGAAGGCCCCTACGGGAGGCTCATTTCCAGTCTAATCTAATTACATTCTCTTGCCCATTGGCGGAACATGTTGGCTCTGGGACAGAGACTGAGGGCTGGAGATTTGATTTGGATCAAACTTGCGATTCATTAGTGCCGGGATTAAGAAATGACCGATTCATCTCCAAGCTGGCGGCAAGTTGTCCCTGCTTCCTGCTGGACAAGGGCTGGGTATGGAGCCCTGAGCCATGCCCAGCCCTCAGCCCACACAGAAGGTAAGCATCGAGTAAGAGGAAAACATTTGCGCACACTGTGTTCTAGCGAAGAGACGGGTTGTCATCCCACAGGAAGTGCCTCTTTTACAAGAGGGACATAGACTGGGGGACTCTGCTGTGACACGTGGGTCAAACAAAGGACGCTCCCTGGCAAGACTTGTATCTCAAAGGAAAGGGGGACAGACAGACATCACCACAGGCTGTGCTTGCAGCACGTGTAAATTGTAAGCGCACGGGCTGTGCAGCTCCCTGGTGAGGCGCTCACATCCCTGTAGGCCATTGTTCACAGCCTCAGTACAGGAGCCATTGGATGTCCGCATCCCCATTCGTACCAACCAAAGCAAGCTGAATGTTCCCAGCAGCAGCAGAGCGTGAAGAGCTCATCCTGTTTGGGTGCCCGTCTCCAGCTTCAAATTAGAGGATGTCTCGGCTCTCCGCTTTCTTTCTTTATCATGTTATTTCTTATCTCTTATTTTCATAGTTCAAGACTGTCTTCTAATTCCACGTTGGCCTCCCTCCCCCTCTGTGTGCCTAAGGTGTGATCCTAGTCTGCTTAGCTGCTGCCCCAGTGGGGGGCTTCCTGCTGAGGAAGGGGATATGGTGCCCAGAGTTTGTTTCCCATGCTGGTTTCAGCTTGCAGCTCTGCACAGGGAGAGCACAGCAGTGGGCTGCATTGCTGCATGTGCTGCATGTGCTGCATGTGCTGCATGTGCTGCTGCTACTGCAGCAGATCCTGTGAGCTGCTCCCCCACTGGGTAATCTCATCTCTGTGTCTACGAGATGTGTCTCCGAGACCCATGGTCCAGGATCCTCACAGAGGATATCCTGGGAAATCCACTGTCTTAGAGAGGGGCTCCTGGTCATCCCAACCAGAAGTAAGGCGAATAGGTGGGGGCAAGGAGAGAGGGAGGGCACCCTGCCCCGGGGAAGATACATACCATGAAACAGACACATGGCGTCTGCCCCGCCCCCAGGAGGTAAAAAGCCTTCGGCCAGTCAGCAGGAGATTTCAAACCATTTCTCAGACACAAAGGCCACAGGGATGAGATGCCTATCGGCAGAGGAGGATCTGTGGAGAACAGAGAAGGCTGGTGTTAGCCTGTGCATGCCATGGGGCAGGAGAGCCCTGCAGCCTGCGGTCAGGGTCTGCTCTTAGAGATGGGTCTTTAAGGGACCACCATTTTCTTGCAGCCCTGCGAGCAGAGAGGCTGGAGGTTGATGACTCAGGTGTGGAGGCTGGAAGGTTGGCCATCTCCAGAGGCTGCTTTGGGGTGAGCCCAAAGCCAGGGTCTATGCATCCATAGGCAGAGATCGTATTGCATATGATAGAAGGACAAGACCTAGCTCCTAAATATCTCCGTTGCATTTTGCCATTGAAGTCAGGCTACTGTGATGATTAGCATTAACTACCAACTTGACACAGGCTAGAATCACGGGAAGAGAGTCACAGTGAAGGACCATATAAATCAGGTTGGCCTGTGGGCATGTCTGTGAAGTGGGGTTATCTTGACTGTTAAGTAGTGTGGGAAAAATTCAGACTACCATGAGTGGCATCATCCCCTAGGCAGGGGATTCTGGGAGAATTCAGACCACTATGAGCAGCACCATTCCCTAGGCAGGGCATTCTGAATCATATACACACGAAGGAGGCAAGCAAGCAGCTATACATGCATTTACTTCTCTCTGCTCTAGTCTGTGACCAGCTGCTTTATGCATCTGTTGCTGTGAAATCCCTGTAATGATGGACTGAAACCTGGAGTCATAAACTGAATAAACTCCTTTCCACCCTAAGCTACTTTTTGTCAGGGTATTTCATTACAACCACAGAAATAAAACAGGCAACTACCATGTCCCAGGCCCAGTGGCAGGCACCGGAGTGTTACCCTTCCCAGCCCTGTGGCAGGATATGAGAGTACCAGATAGCAAGCTCTCTCCAGTCAGATAGGGCCCTCTCTGCGGTGCATGCACGGCACACCTGCTCCCTGCAGCCAGTAGCACAGGAGCATTTGAACTGGTGACCAGAAGCCCTGGATGTCCATGATCCACCCTTACTTACAGATAAATCAGCAAACAGGGTGAAGGGGCAGTGTGACCCAGAGCTGATCTTCCCGTGACCACGACAGGGAGCCCTTGACAGTGGCCCTACATTGCTGTGATGGTTTGTATATGCCTGGCTCAGGGGGTGGCACTATTTGGAGGTGTGGCCGTGTTGGAGTAGGTGTGTCACTATGGGTGTGGGCTTTAAGACCCTCATCCTAGCTGCTTAGAAGTCAGTATTCTGCTAGCAGAATTTAGACGAAGATGAAGAACTCTCAGCTCCTCCTGCACCATGCCTGCCTGGATGCTGCCATGCTCCTACCTTGATGATAATGGACTGAACTTCTGAACCTGTAAGCCAGTCCCAATTAAATGTTGTTCTTTATAAGACTTGCCGTGGTCATGGTGTCTGTTCACAGGGGTAAAACTTTAACTAAGAAAACCGCTAATCCAGCTCTGACCAGGGGGAGGCATGGGAGCAGCAGGCTTACTGCCTCATTTCTTTTCTTTTTCTTTTTCCTAATTTACAAATGACGCATGGGTGCACAGTCACTTAAAAAATAGCTTATTGATATTTTAATTTAATGCTGGACAAACGCTGAGCAGCTGACTCAGGGGTTTCTTGACTATTCCCAGGGATGGCTGAGGAAGTGTGTCTTCTTTGAGGGATCGTCCATGAATAATAAACCAGCATTTAGTAAGAGGCTCCGGCCCAGGAGTTTGCTTGGTGTTGTCTGTTTCTGAGCTGGCAGCTGACATGTTATTATTGACAGAATCGCAGAGACACTGACTGTGAGAGGGACCTGACGTAATCTGCTGATACTCCAGGGAGCAGTGAGTATTTGGCAGGCTGTGAATCCTGAGGCTGGAGGGCAGCTGTTCGGCCTCCAGGCAGTGTGAGGGGCTGGGAATACTTCGACATAATTTTGGGGTCTGGGATAGGTGCTCACCATGGCTTCTGCTGTGCTTCCCAGGGGTGGCTACACACCTGTTGATCCAACTTCACTGCTGTTGCTTTGACAAATCAGCTCTCTGAATGTGCCGGGTCCCCTGCAAGCTCTACAGAGTGACCGGCCAAGACCTCGCACACAGTACCCGGTTCACCCACACAGAGTTTTGAGCCTCGGAGCCTGGGTCCTGCGGAACTCACCGGTTTCCGTTGAACGTGGACTTGTACTCCCCAGTCGAGTGCAGCGTCTCATCGGCGTACACGGGCACGGAGGCCCTGACGCATTCGTGGGAACACTGCAGTGTCTCGTTATAGGCGGTGAAGATGTCCACACTGCTGGGCACCCGGGCCGGGGTGAAGTCCGTCAGGTTCTGGCAACTCTCCTCCTGCTGATTCATCTTCCGCTGGTGGCTGTTCCTCCGAGTGTGCCCGCTTGGGGCACAGCTAGGAGAGAGGGAGGGAGGGTTGGAGTGGGGGCGGGCAGGTCCTGGAGCACATGTGCAGCTCTCTCCTGCACATCTACAGCGAGGCCTCCGCTGCCGGGCATCATTTATACGACACAGTAATTCCCAGCCTCTTCAGAAAGATCAACCACAATCAAGTAATCAGCTTTTTTTTTTTCAAATATAAAATCTGAATTTTAAATGTGGCCATTATCACAAGAGTGCTTCGAGGTGAGCGGTGGGATCAGGGAACCTTATTTGCTTAAAGAATGTCAGCTAGACTGAGGTGGCTGACTCAGTTTCCTTCAGATGTCTTAATTGGATGGAGAGGTGGCTAATGCCCACTCCAGGAGGGCTGGATGGCCAGGAGGGGATGGGGGTGGGAGGTGGAGGGAGGTGGGGGGGGCAGCCTTCGGTTAGAGGCTGCTTGACTGTTGGATGAGCTGTTAGAGGCTCCTGGCCTGCACACCCCCTCTCTCTGTCACCTTGCCCAGAACACATCTTCAAAGGGGAAACTGTGACTCGTTTTCTTATGTTCACTCTTGCCAGGATCTGACTAAGGCGTGCTCCCGTGTCTCATGAGTTCCTCCTCACCCCCGCCCCCCACACCAGCCATGAAGGATGGACAGGGGACCCCACTCCTGTCTGTGAGGGAATGCCACACGGAAGGCAAGGTGACACCGAATCCAGGTGGCCTGTCTTCCAAGGGTCTCACTTTACTCTCTGCCTCCGTTTTCCCAAGTGGGAGGGAGGCTCCGATTCCTGCTGAAGTTGGCATGAGGCGGAAGGCCCCTGAGCAGAAGAGACACTGAGCTCTGCTGACCCTCTGCACGCACCCTGGCTGCTTGACCTGCCACAGAAGCGGGTCACAAGGCCTCTCTGCTCCCAAGATGGTCATGATGTTGTATGATGCCACATGCACACTGGCCTGGAGCTGCCCGACCAAATACTTTGCTATCCGTGTATACTGGATCCACCAGTGGCCCACCTGCAGGGTGTGAAGCCAGCCAAATGGGGTTTGTCCTGGGCTCTTAGTCCACCTTGCTACCTACCTCTGGCTCCCTGTCTACTTCTGGGTTTGTCCAGTTGCTGGAACCCTACTTGCTGTTCACATATATCTGGGAATCAGGGCCCACTGCTCCGCGTGGAGCTGGCACTCCGAGGCCCACACGCAACAGATGCCTTCAGAGTGGCTGCGGGCGGATCTGAGATGCAAATGCCCCCGGCAGCAAGGAACCCTCTCGGTTTTCGTGGGCCAAGTAGACAAACACACCCAGCAAGGCAAGCCTCAAAGAAGGGAACAGGGGAAGCCACCTGCAGCAAGGCATCAGCATGGTCTCAGTCTGTAGGCTGCCACTCAGGACTTGCAGGACTAGTCTATTTGAAATGGGGTCTTGTGTTACCCAGCTTTGTAGCTGAGGCTGACCTTGAACTTCTGACACACTGGCCTCTACTTTCCTGAGTGCTGGATTAGAGGCACAGGCCAACACACCCAGGGTACACAGAGCTGGGATGGATGCCAGGGTTCCAGGCAAGCTGGCCATGTTCTGTGTCAACGGAGTCAAATCCCAGGTTTCTAAGCCCGGTCTTAAAATGTTAGGGCTCTCTGTGCAGACCGCCCCGGGTGCCCTGCAGCACACCGCTCCCCGGCCTTACCAATTTTTTAAGACAAGAGTTGTGATGAGCGCAGCGATGACCATGATGAGGGAGACGGTGATGGTGATGATCTGATGCACGGCCAGACCTGGAGGGGGAGGAGACAGGAGAGGTCAAAGGTCAGATCAAAGGTCAGCACACAGAGGTCAAGGCACACAGGCAAGGTCAGGGCTATAGACGCCAGGGCTGGAGCTGGCAGGAACAATCTGAAGGACATTGAGCAGGTGCTTAGAGATTCATCTGAGGCACCAAGATGGTTCTGTACATCCAGAAAGGGAGTCTCTAGCCCTGACTTCTCCCTTTCCCACACTCGGCATCTCACAGGGACCTGGCCATGGGCAGTTGTGCCCAGTGCCTGCTGCCCTTTTCTGAATTCAAGTAGCTCTGCAGAGATTGCCAAGCCCTCCCTGTCTCCATCCCTTGCACAGGACAAATGTCCTGCTTCTCCACTTCGGAACCATGAGAATGTGGAAGCTAATGACCTGATCCAGGACTTCTAGAAGATGCCCCCCACTGCAGACCCCGAAGACACCCTCTCCAGGGCTGTCTCCTGTCCCTAGAGCCTCCATGATTGCTGCCAGCAAAGTTAGTTCCCGCCAGTGAGAGAAGGAAGGGTGAGGCTTCTGTCACCTGGCCTGGAAGTCCCATCTGTCTCCCCAGGGAAGAATGACAGTGGACAGGACCATAGAGTTGACAAGATGGGGACAGACAGGCAGGGCCACCTCGGCAGTAGGATAGCCAGAGTCTAAGAAGCATTGGCTGACCTTGCAGACAAATGGCCAAGGTCATGATTTCTCCCTCATCTCCCACCCCCAGTGCTCCCCACCAGTGATGCAGGATAGAGGGGGAGATGATGGGTACTAACTTCCGGCCTCTGGTCCTAGGCCGCACTTCTTCTGGCCCTCACCTATCACACCCCTCCTGGGCCTTGGGAAGACATATTTTCCCCAGGTGACTCCCAGCCAGACAGAGTGGTCTGCAGGGTACACAGCTCCAGCTCTTTCCTGATGTTGGTAAACATGGGACCTGAATGGAAGGCCAAGGTAGCTTGGGGTAGCTTCCAGGCAAAGCATCTTCCTCCCAGGGCTGATGCCTTGGAGGTGAGCAGGCCCTGTCCCGTCTCTACCTGGCATTCAGTTCTAACACCTGCTTTACAGTCACCCAATCATCGCATCTGACAGATCTGAGGTGCTAGGGCACATATTCCCACGTGGCAGACGCCAGTGCCGGGAGGTCGCTGGCAGGCTCCCAGAGACCGTCACGCAAGCAGATGTTACTCCTCTGCTAAGCGCCATCATCAAGGGAGACTCGTTCGTGAACGATTCCAAGTTGGCGAAGCCAGAACACATGTCCCGTGTCCCCGCCTCCCCCTCCTCCGTGACGAACCGCCATTTATCACAAAGGATTCCCGTTCTGGTTCACGGGAGGAATGTCAGTAGGAAACAGAGGAGCTGACACAGGACTGTCATGGCCACCCACTGTTTCTACCCATTGATTCAAGAGCTACTGTGGTGCGGTGTGTGGAGCTGGTGCTGGGAGAGGCCCTTGTAGCTTTGAAGGCAGAGCTCTCAGTGCCCACCGTGACTTCCCAGACACCTGTGCTCAGCAGTCTGGAGCGCTTCCTGTTGACCTGGGGTGAGTCTCCTCCTCCTTCAAGACCTTCACTATTCAGCTCCCAGTGGTTTCAAGGCAAGCTACACTGCAGGCACTACCCTCAATCTCCCCAATAATGGAGACGACGCCCCCCCCCAGCCCAGGAGCCTCTGTCTGCTTATTAGGGTCTGAGAACCATCACAGATCTTGCAAGCAGGGGAGGAATTGACATGGATGGGCAGTTGGATGGACAACCACAAAATAGGTGTTGCCTGCTCACTCTCCTATCGTGTTACAACATCCACAGATTCCTCTAGAAGGGTCAAACAGTAGCTCTGTCCTTCTGAAGGACAGATGCTTATCTTGTGCCAGTGCATACAGCGAGGAGGAGGAGGAGAAGGAGGAGGAAGAGGAGGAGGAGGAGGAGGAAGCTGATGACTAAGACAGAGATGATGGTGGTGATGGTGATGGTAGAGACGAAGGTGATGATGGCGATGAAGGTGATGATGGTGAAGATGAGGGTGGTGGTGATGGTGAAGATGGTGCTAACTCTGACGCTGATGGCAGAGTTATGTTGAGGATGATGAATATTTAGATTTTGGTGGTGGCGACAGTCACAGCCATCCTCAGCATACCTCAAACTCTCTTCATTACCGTCATCACCAGCATCAACCTTCCAAGATCATCATCGTTGCTGCTGTCATTGTCATGATGACGGCAGAGAGTCGAGGAAGATGGTGGCAGAAATGATCACAGTCACTCAATAAGTGTTAGCAGTGGTCAGTGTGCTGCTCTCCCCTGAAGTCTGGCAACACCCTGAGTGGGTGGTGGATTCTACAGTGAGCGGTTACAGAAGGAAAAACCATCCAGGGACTCTGTGTACAGTCCTCACATCACACACGACCCACTGGGCTCCAGCACCAGTGTATTGCATAATCCTGGGCAGCCTCTGCTAATCCGATTACTGCCTTCCTGCTTGTGTGTCAGAGGCTAGCTCCCTTCCTCTCAAAATCCCAGGAGAAAACAAGCTCGTATACCCATGGAGGCAGAAGCTCAGACGCCACCACCTCCTCTGTGGGAAGGCTACATGGACCCCACTCCAGGCCACACGCTGATTCCCATGGCGAGAACTATATCTTAGTTCCTTGGGGTGAATGTGCCACCCTCCATACCAAGGCTAGAGAGCTCAGTGGCTGGATTGATGGTGCGCAGGGAAGAGCAGAAGGCAGAGCTGAGGGACAGGCAGCGGCAGGGACTCCCTCACCAGAGAGGGGAGGCCCACCAGAGGCAAAGAGAACCCCCTCATAAGGACAAGAGACTCAGCTGTCCAGTTCCAGTTGTATGCAAGAGCAGAGGAGACCAGGTTGCCCCTCAACTCTGACCTCTTTCTCATCCTGAGAGGATTCTCTCACTGAGCTGGCTATCGGAGGAGGCCGAGTCCGCAGAACATGCGAGGCCACAGCCAGAGGCATCACCCGCGCTGGCTTCCTCACTCCCTTCCCTGCAGCCGAGGAAGGAAAAAACCAGTTCTACTCTTGAGTGGTGAAAAAAAACAGAGAGGGAAATGGTGGGCTCAGAGGACCCTGCTCAGTGATGACGCTGCAGAATACCACAGGACCTGTCTAAGGTCCCTGTGAGTTTCTGACCTCCCATAAATGGGCACAAATCATCACCATCTTTGTATCTGTGTCTACTGGGTGCACACCACAGCCTCGCCCAGAACCTTTAATGGTGGCTATGTGTCATATTGCTACATTTGTTACTAAGAAATAAGAAGGGAGGGAGATGGAAACAAAGCAGTACTGATTAGGTTTTTATCAACTTGACACAAGCTACAGTCACTTGGGAAAAGGAACCTCAGCTGAGAAATTGCCCCACCAGACTGGCCTGTGGGCAAGTCTGAGGGTTCATATTTTTGATGAATAACAGCGGGTGTGTAAGGAAGCAGGCTGAGCAAGCCACGGGAAGGAAGCCAGTGCACAGTGCTACTCACGGTCTCTGCTTCAGCTCCTGTCCCGACGTCCCTCCATGACGGACCACAAGCTGTTGCAATGAAATGAACCCTTTGCTCCCAAGTTGCTTTTGATAATGGTGTTTTATCACAGCAACAGAGACCCTGGGAAACTAAGTCAACTGCCAAAGCCTAGGGCACATTTAAAAAACTTGTTTTTCTTAAAAATTTATGCATGAATTATTTTTTACATAACTTCTACTTCTCCCTCTCCCTAGACCTTCCTGTATCATCCTATCCCCTCAAGTTCATGATCTCCTCTATAATTGTTAACAGTGTTATGCCCACACATATCCATCCATCCATTCCCCTTCCATCCATCCATCCACCCATCCATATATCCACTCATCCATCCATCCATCCACCCATCCATCCACATATCCATCCATCTGTCCATCCATCCATCCACCAATCTATCCATCCATCCATCCATCCACCCACCTACCTGTCCATCCATCCACCCACCCACTCACCTATCCATTCATCCATCCATTACCGTATCCATTCACCTATCCATATATCCACTCATCTATCCATCTATTCATCCATCCATCTGTCCATCCATCTGTCCATCCATCTGCCTACCCATCCATCTATCTGCCTACCCATACATCCATCTGCCTACCTATCCATCCATCCATCCATCCACCCGTCCACCCATCCAGCCTATTGAGTTCTTTTAGTGTTTCTCAAATGTGCATGTATTTTGAGTTGACCATTTGGGATTGTATAACCTACTGGGGGTATCTCTGGAGAAGCCTGATTATCCCTTTCTCTGTAGCCACTGATTACCTACCTGTAGTTTTTAATCTAGGCGTGTGGCCTTGTGAACTTTGACCTAACACCTTGACCTGTTGACTGGGCATGTCATTATGCAGGTCTTGCTTAGGCAGCCATATAGAGGTTACATGGGTGCTGCTTCCCCGTCGTGTCTAGCTACTCCTCCTGTATTAGAATCAAGATCTATAAGATGAACCCACTGACCCTACAGTGATGATGGCTGAACAAAGACTGATCCAAATAACATTTGCGGGAAGCAGTTTGGATTACAGGAAAACCACGGATGCCTTGTCTTTTCCTCCCACCAGAAGGCTGTCTACTAAGAAGAGAGCAGAGCCATATGAGAAGGAATATGATGTTCACAGAATCTGTGCTCTGTGACCTGATCTCCTCCAGAAGCCAGGAGTTGCAAATAACCTTTAAATGGAGCTAGTAGGCAAATGTTTTCTAGCAAAATAAATAAGAAATACCTCAGGCTTTTTAGGAGGTATAGTATGTTAGCTAGCTTGTATTGTGCATATTAGTATACTAATATTATTTTATGATATAATAACATTATTATTATTGTAATATAATACTAATAGTATATTGGTATATTATTATGTATAAGTTTTATGTATGATCACCTTGCATTACTTCAATAAAATACTAGAGGGAGCTAACTTTATAAAGATTAAAGGTTTATTCAGTTCAAGTTTTAGGGGGTCAAGGGCACCTGCATCAGCTTAGTTCTGGTTACTGCATCACAACACGGTGAAGAGTAATGGTTAGGAAATAGACAGGGGTAAGATATTACAGAGAGTGGCAGGAAGAGATTGAGGGAGACACGCAGCCTCAAAGAACTCATGGTCCCTTGTGAGGGCATGTGCCCAGTGTTCTAAGTATCATCCTTAATTTAAGCCTTGACTCTTCAAGGCCCCAGCTCATCCCACACCATCCTGGGACCAAGTATCCCGTGGCAATAGACCCTTGGGAACACTTAAACTACATCCCAAACATATCAGCCTTTGTACTAGACTATGCCATCAAGGTGCAAAACCCACTATAGGCAATGTGCAAAAAAATAACTATGATTGTGTTTCAATAAAATTTTATATATGTGTGTATATATATATGTGTGTCTATATATATATATGATATATAAATATATATCATATATATATGATATAAAAATCAGTTGCCATATTCTGTCCTTGTACAGCAGATTTCAAAATCCTCACTAAGGTGAGCAGTCAAATGGGGGTTACTTGTAGATCTAATGAAAGTATTTATGTTTTGACTGACTGACTGAAGCTGAGGCTCCCAGTGTAAACCTGTGGTTCAAAAGACCAGAATCTTCCCATTCTCTCCCCAGGGGGTCACCGTCTGCAGAGATATTCATTGGCCATTGTCTAGATGATTTAAAAACAGCCTCAGACTTTGGCTTGAGGCCGGCACCCTCCCTTCTCCCAGCATCACTGCTGGCTGGACTGGGTCTCTCTCTCTCTCTCTCTCCCTCTCTCTCTCTCTCTCTCTCTCTCACACACACACACACACACACACACACACACAGCAGTTTGACAGTAGACCGCTTTGCATGATGGGTCTCTAGAGAACTCAATTTGACAGGATTCTTGATTCTCGAAAATCAAAACTCAGAGAGAAATTGACCGATTTAATCCCTTCAGTGGCACTCAGACATATTTCAGCCAGGTGTCTGTCTGTCTCAATTTTTTTCACTCCCGTTGAAGAGAACCTGCCTCTTGTGCATGGTATGGATGGATGACCAGATCACAGCCAAGGCTGATGGCTCTGTCAGTACAGAACTTGCTTTGCAAGCGCAGGGCCCGCGTTTGATCCCTAGAACCCACGCGCAAAGGCTGGGCGTGGCGCTGTGTAGTTTATTCCCAGGGTGGAAGAGCAGAAACAAGAGAATCCCTAAGCCTTGCTGGTCACCACTGTAGCCCAGTCAGTGCACAGTAAGAAATGCCCCAAAGGAGGCGGAGGGCATCTTGGAGGTGCCACCAGAGGTTGTCCCGTCTCTCATAAACACATTCTTGTGTGCATTTGTGTGTGTGCACACATGTACATACACATCAGTAAGTTAAAAAATTAGCATTAAAAGCTTTTGTAAAAAAGACTACCTGGGTCTAGCTGTCATTGTGTGGGGAGAGTCTCATCACGCTGGCCTCTGGAAAGGATTCTGTCTGCTGTGTGCATGACAGATCCCCAGGCAGAAATCCCCCAACCCCATCCTTCCTTACCCATGTCTCAGTGCTCACACCTTGAATCAGTTCCCCCTGGCTAAGTTTCCAGTGACTCTTAAATAACACTCACAGGGACACCTGCCCCATAAACCCACTGACCCTCTACAAAGCCATCCTTGAGCTGTCCCCACTCCAGCTGTCAGGCAGCCTGTGATCAGCTTGACTACAATGTCACCTCAAAGAAATGTACGCTCCCCAGATAAAGTTTTTAAAAAGCTGTGAACTTTCTCCCCTCTACTCTCAAGGTCAATCCTGAATTACATCTTCCAACTCTTTGAATTAGGATGTGGCCCTGGAGTCTGGAAGCTTGCAGTGGGGGGTGGGGGTGGATGCTTGATCCCCAGTCCTGACAGGTGTTATTGTTCCTGCTAATTTAGGGGCTCTTTCTGCTCCTGGTAATTGCCACTGTATACTAATGTGGTAGGAATCAGCCGCCACGCAGATAATGAAAAATTATACCCAGAATAATGGATGGGGACAGATGGATTACCAAGCTCCCCATCAATCAATGGGGCTTTTATGGTTATATTTGTGGTGGTTTGTAATAAGATCTGGCCCTGAAGATTGATGGGGAAGTTGGTAATCCATCTCTGGGTCTGAACGAGGTCTTATTAAAAGAAGCTGAATCAACCATGGACCACTGTCCATGGCAAACACAAACCCATCATGGCTTTCTCTTCCATCATGGGAGGGGGGCAGGAGGTGCATTTGGCCGTCAAGCTTGAACAGAGACAAGAGTGACGGCCTTAGAATTTTCCAAGACAAACAGATGACTTTTTTGTGCTCAGAGCAGCTCCTTTGATAATGCAGGAGCCTTGTGTACCCATGTTACCGTGTGCAAAGGCCCAGGGGCCACCGGAAGCAAGCAAGACTGCCTTGTAGTGGCTAGTTTAACCTGTAGAGGGTTATGTGAGACGTGCAAATGTGCCAGATCTTAGGCATTCACAGAAGAAGAAGACCAGTGGCTTTGATGGCAGGAACTCAGAGATGCAACTCTGTGAAGCCTTTGGAAGGGGTAGGCATGAGTATCAGGGTCTTTCTGACAAATACAGCAAGCAGGCAGACTGTATGCTCAGAGATTCTTAGGGTTGGGGGGATTTGAGGGAACTGGCTTAAGAGGTTCCTTGGGCCAAGAAATCCTACCATCTGCTAATAGCAGGCAAGTGTGCCTTCCCTAGCCTTGAGCAGGCCTAACAGACCTTTACTGTTTGCCACAGTCAGTCTTCCGACCTAGGTGGAAGTCTCCTGCCTTGCCTACCTGCAGCTTCCTGTAGAAGCAGGCTGCCCGCTGAGCTTGTTTTGCAACAGAATCCAGCTGAAAGGAAGCAAGAGGATCCAGCAGAAACAGGGAGCTGGATGGGCCTTTGGGTTTTCTCTGTATATTCAGAGCTGAACACTAAACATTGAGCCTCGATCAGAGAATTTTGTCTTGGCTCGTTATTTCTCACACCCACCAGTCTCATTTCATCCCCAGTTCTCATTCCAGGTATACCAGTTCTCCATGGGCATGGGTCGGCTACAACTACACAAGCAGAAGAATTCCCACAATCCACCAATAGCAATCAAAAGAAATCCCACCATCTGCCAAAAGCAAGGAGAATTCCCACCATCCCCCAACAGCAAGCACCAGGAATTCAGCACATCCACTGTGTTGTTCTGTCCCAGGGCGAAGTCTAAAACCTGGAACTCACATCGAGAATCTCAGTTCAAGACCCAAAGCCTGAGCATCAGACTGGGATGAATGGATGTCAGCAAGAGAGTCCAATGGCCCCCGGGCCCGAGAGATCTAGCACCAAGCCAGGCCAGGAAGACATGGATGCTGCCCTTCTCCGGCCTTTCTCAGTGCATGAGCAGATGGCTGTATACAGTGGAGACAGAAGATCTGAGCTCTGTCTACTTATAGGAACACTGATGCTTTCCAGAATTAACCAGAAATATTGCTGCACTTTTCACCTGGCCAAGATGACCTTGAGTGACAGTCCAGCTCAACGTGCTTCAAGCCAAGATGATGAAGGTCATCTTCATGCGGTGGAGCAGTCTCCATTCATGAGAAGGAGTGGTCTCCATTCATAAGAAAGGGTGGTCTCCATTCATGAGAAGGAGTGGTCTCCATTCATAAAAAAGGGTGGTCTCCATTCATGAGAAGGAGTGGTCTCCATTCATAAGAAAGGGTGGTCTCCATTCATAAGAAGCAGTGTCCCCATTGATAAGGGCCTTCAGTTTGAAGCAGGGCCACCCCTGAAAGCCAGAGTCCACCACAGGAAGGACTATATTGCTACCATATTGATTTTGGCTTCACCACAGCAGCTCAGTGAAAAGGGGGTTCTCTGAGAACCACCCGAAAGGCTCTCTGCCAGCGTTGGGGTCTCATGAGGAGTTGCTGGCAGTTGACACCTGTTGAAAAAGTCACTCTTTGGTGAACACCAGACATGGACACTTGTCTGTATCCGTGGCCTGTGCCACCGTGGATGGCCTTATACCCATGTGCGTGTGTGCAGTTCTACCTGGACTCAAGAGGTTATGACTAACAAGAAGAAAAGAGGGCATGAAGTTAGAAGGGAGACGAGGTGGGGGAATACTGGGGGAATCAGTGGTGTGGGTAGTTATAGGATACCTTTCATGATCAGAAAGTAAAAATTCAGCAGAGTCCGGGGTGAAAGTGTGTGACTATCCAGATGACCCTGTTCAGGAAGGCAAGGGACACTAACTTCCAGAAGCGAGTGCCACCCACAACAGACCCTCTTAGCTCAGTGCCCATCAAGTTGACATGGTTGACTGCCTGCTTAGCTGATCTTAATCTCCAGCCTCTCAGAAGATTCAACAGGTACCTTGTGTCCCAAGCCCCCAAGAAAATGAAAACAATCCTATCAGCTGAACATCCTTAACTTGGAAGTTCCCTTAGGAACTTAAAGCAAGGACATTTCCCAGGGCGGGACCAACCTGTACTGCACACACAGCTGAGACACAACAACTGACTCAAGCAGGTTTACTCCAGAGCCAGTCCCTCAGGTACCTCAGGCCCTTGAGGAATGACCAACTCTCCTTGACGAGGGGACGAGCAATGGTCATGTATGACCAAGTGACACAAGCAGGCCACCAGCAACCTTGTGCTGGCTGGGGCTCCAGCGGGGACTGGAGGTTGCTCTCAAGGTCCTGACACTGGGCTGGACTCACTCTGGGTGGGCCACATCTGTGGATAAATTCATTTATATTGAAAAGAATTTACATTTGCCATTTCCCTTTAACTTGGCAGAAGCTAGTAGCACAGACAGGAAGTGTGGAGAGCCGGGGACTTACCCTGGCTGGAATGACCGCACACCAGCCCCAGGGAAGGCACTAGGTTATCTTTCCTTCTCAGAGGCACCATCCTGGTCAGGTTTGGGCCACTCGCTCTTGCTGTTGATCTGGCTGCCTTTTGACAGTTGGACACATCCGGAAGGCAGGAGGGCCCACAGAACCCACGAGCTGAAGTCTGGTTTCTCTTTGCAGTTGAAAAGTGGTTCTCAACCTACCTAATGCTGTGACCCTTTGATACAGTTCCTCATGTTGTAGTGACCCCCAATCATAACATTATTATTATTGTTGTTGTTGTTGTTGTTAATTATTTCTTCACTGGCTGCTAACACCTACTTCTCAGGGCAACCCTGGAAAGCCACCCACTGCACTGGCTGGGTGTTCTTATTTATGAACTAGATGTGCAAAGGGCCACACAGATGACAGACACGGATTCTTAGCCACATCCGGGGCACAGGCCTTCATGAACAGCCCCTTTCATGCACAGGGCTCTGAATCTTCTTCTCATTATACACCTGAGGCGTCTAGGGAGGGCGAAGATTACAGACCCTGATGTCATGGGCCTGCTGACCTCTCTTCTCCCTGCAGATGCGGACCTCACAACTCCAGCCTGGAAACAGGCGGATGGGAGTGGTGGATTCCCACGGGTGGATTCCGTAAGGCTTTCTTGGCACCTGCCAGGCCTGCTCATTTCTACATCCTGCCTGGTGGCTTCAGTGTTACAAGCACATGCCTTGCAGACCCATGGTCCTCACAAAAACTGCAGCATCCACAGACTGGATTATGTCCATCTGGCCGTTTAAGAAAATGTCTGTAGCCTGGGGAGGAAGCTGGGTTAGTCAAGTGCACATCTTGCAAGAATAAAGACCCGAGTTCAATTCCCAGAGCCTTCTATAACAACGCCAGGCATGGGGGCAGAAGCTTGCAACCCCAGCTGGGAGAAGCAGAGATAGGAGGAGGCTCCCTGGAATACAGCCGGTTTAAACCAGTTAGTGATCTCCAGGCCAGTGAAAGAATCTGTACTGTATTCTTAGTGATGTATATATATGCATACACGTGAATATACCAAGTACACACGTGCTGTTTTTTTAATGTGTTTGTTGCCACAGCCCCAAGATGACCCTAGAGCTCCAGGGTAAGTCACTGTGGTGAGGCAGGAAGGGAGGGATGGGCAATATCTTCTCAGCCTCCTTCCTACTGCAGGACCAGTCCAGGCAACAAGAGCTGGCGTAGCTTCAGCCATTCCAAAAAAACCAAAGGAGGCTGCGGCCTTCAGATCCAGTTCACTGGCTCTGGAAATGGGTCACGCCGACAGGCCAGGCTCATCCATCTGCTGCCCTGACCCTCATGGGCTCCGGCCTGGCACGTAAGTAGGGATCGGGGCTGGGCCGGGGTGAAGGAGACTTGGTTCTCCTGGCTCCCTGAGAGAGCAGGAATGAGGCTGGCCACTTGACAGGCAGGGTCTTCCCCAGCAGGAAGGCCAGTCACCAGGGACATTCCGAGCCAGCCGAGAGAGGGTTGTACTAGAAACTTCCAGCATTTCCAATCACGAGCTCACTCAGTCGGGCAGCATGTCCTGAACCGCTCATGTCGCTGGAGAACAGACGCAGCTGACTGGTAGTTCTGAGTGAGCTCTGGAGCAGATATGGAAATGACCCACTTCTCTCTCTCTCTTTGAACTCGGGCAATGTTTCAATCTTCCACAAAGGAGCCAGCTCCCGAGGCTGGTTCAGGCAAGCTGGCTCAATGGGTGCTAAGAAGAGATTAGGAGGGGCAGATACAAGGAGGGAAGGGGGCAAGCTGCAGAAAGGACACCACAAGGTTCTCCTCAGACTGAGAAGAGGGATAGACAAGAGACAAGGCAGACATCGTCAAAGGCCGGGTCCCAGGCTGCACAAGCCATTTGTGAGTTCTGAATGGCCACTTTTAGACACAGCACACACGCCAACAGCAGTCAGCACCCTATTCCAGAGGCACCAGCACCCCATCCTGGAGGTACTAGCACCCCATGCCAGAGGTACCAACACCCCTCCTGCCTCTGGTTACTCTAACCCTTTAGACACAAATGATCCAGTCTTGTCAGGGAGGGTAGCCCCTTCCAACGTCAGTGTACCTCTCTCTATAGTGACCTCTCAGAAGATTTCTTGCAGTGTTCTGCAAATGGTGCCCAGGGGACAGGGTGGAAGAACTTGCCCATACAGAGGCCTGCAGGCACACTAGCTTCTCAAAGAACAGCTTTGGTTTGTGACTTTGAAAGACTCTACACAGAGAGACAGGGATAGAATATGCCTGGTTTAATGCAAGACATCTGGAGAGGACCAGTGCAAATAGAAAGACCCACACTATGGCCAGCAGAAAGCTCTAGGTTGTTTATTGCACATCACAGCTTATACAGTTTCCCCTGGAAAGCATCCTATGATGTCCTGGTACTAACAAAGCCAGACACCTCGAGGTGTGAGTACCGCCTACTTCTGTGGATAAATCCACTGGTGGATTTCTGATTGGATGGCAAGACCGTGGGTGGTTGAAGGTGGGTCTTGTTGAGAGAATTCGGTCACAAAGGGTGTCGCTTTGAAGAGAATCACTTTACTACCCTTTCCTGTCAGTCTTTGCTTCCTGGCCACCACAGAGGAACAGCTCTGCCTTGCTGTGTTATCCCTGACAGAGGACTCTTTATGGTCACACCTAAAGGCAGTCATGGGTCAGTGATAGCCATGGTTTGACTGCCTCTCTTAAAGTGCATGTGTTGGGGGCATGATCCCCAAATTTCTATGTTCCTGGCACTTTAGGGCAGGCCTTTGGGAAGTCACCAGGGTTAGGTGAGGTCATGTGGGCAGGGCGCTCATGGTGGTGTCAATGGCCTGACAGACCTGAGATGGCCCATCTACCCTACCTTGCCACATGAGGCCCTCTGTCATTTTATAGCAACCAGGAGGCCCTTGCCAGAGGCTGTACCAGGCTTTTGAATCTCCCGGCCTCCAGGGCAAATAAGCACCTGTACTTTATCAACTTCCTGATGTGGGGCAGCAGAAAATAGATCAAGACAAAGACAGAATCGTGAGCTTGACCAACTTTGGAGTGAATTCAACTCGCATCTCAGGCTGAGCCCTTCAGCCAAAGCTCAGAGGAAATACACACAAAGTTCCAGGCCTGCATCTGGTTCAGGGCAGGGGCACTGTCTGCTCTGTCCTGGCTTTTGGGGAGGAGAAGAGAAGAACATCTGTCTGGTGAGTTGGTCTTCAGACAGATGGCCACTGTCACCATGGGGGTCAGAGACTACGAGTGGGAAAGTGAAACTGTTGTTCTCAAGCTTACAGAGCAACAAGAAAGTATCAGGTCCAGCTAGAGGATGAGGGGCTCGTGGAGAGGAGCCAGCAGGAGCCCCCATCACCCCACTGGAGGCGCAGCTTGGGTAACAGCTGCAGAATCACAAGCAGTGAGCTTGGCGGTCCACCCAGCGGTTGGATGAGCCGAAGGTTGGGGACGGTTGTCAGCTAACTGACTGAAGGGGAAAGGGTTGGGACAACGGCAAGGAGAGGACCTGCCTGCAAGATCTGAAGTGGGTCACCTTGGAGGCCTCAAGACAGTGCTGCCACTAATGCATTAGAATATCAATGAGCCCCAAAGAAAAGGAGATCATTCCATGATGACCTGGCCCAGGTCCACCTGCAGGCCACACCCAGTGTTAGGGAATGCCAGGTCAGGGAAGCCAGAGTGGGTGGGTTAGTGAGCAGGGGGAGGGGGGAGGGGATAGGGGGTTTTCGGAGGGGAAACAAGGAAAGGAGATAACATTTGAAATGTAAATAAAGAAAATATCTGATAAAAAAAAAAAAGAAAATGAAACAAAAAAACAAAAACAAACAAAAAACAAAGGGAAGGCCGTGGGTCGGCCCTGTCCCCCACACCGTAAGGTTCCACGCATGGGCAGCTGCATCTTACCTTCTTTAAGACTACCCTCAGGTCCTTCCCAAGCCCAAACCCAGCACTGGCACTCAGTAGGATAGACAGCAGCTGTGTGACCCTGGCTCCCTCTGAGAATCAGCTGGCAAACTTGAGAAAGTCCCCAAAGCAGACCTGACTCGACCCGTTTCCCCAGTCTTCTGTCATGGACTGTCAGAACCACAAAACCATGGGCCTGAACACAGCAGGAGCTGGGCTAGCCTAGAGTAGGTGTGAGTGTCTTGCTGTAGTGTTTGTCCTGTGGGTCCTCCTTTCTAGTCATACCCATGGCCCAGGCTACCCATAAGGCTTGTGAAATATCAGCCCAGTACTTGGTGAGGAACATTGGTGAGGGCCGGTTCATGCTAGCTGGGGAAGACATTGTGTATGCAAAGCACAAAATCACACCTATGAGCTCTGGCCTAGTCTGCAGCCCCAAGCCAGGGACCCCACTGCGTGGACCATCATTCAAGACTCAGCCTCATGGGATTTCAGCTTTCATGGGCCCTTGCATGGGCCCTTCCTGGCTGGAGTGGATCCCTGTGGAAGAACTGAGGCTGTATTTCCGTTTATCACCTTGGGAGACATCAACCCTGATGGACCTTCCATGTCTGTGATGGAGTCTGTGCTTAACCAGGCTCAAGATGGCCGCCATCTTCCCCTAAGCCTATCTGCACTGGCTTGCAGATCCCGGCTTACCAGTCAGCTTAGCTAGAACCTCTGCCCTCCATCTCTAACAAGGGTTGGTCCTCATTCTCCATCCTGAACTCGACAGAGAAAGGTATCCATTCTGCAGGACATGGGGTGGCCTCAGAGATGGAGTTGGCAAACCTTTCCTGTCAGAGGTCGGATGGATAGCTATGGGGATCACACGCTATCTCTGTGACGGCCACTCCCTTCGCCAAAGACAAACGCAAGAGGACGGCCATAGCTAAGCACCCATGGGATGCTTGCACAGGAGGCTGAAATTCAAATTTCAAGCCATTTCCAAGTGTGGCAAAAGAACACACTTTTGATTCCCTGAGCATTTATACACACAAAGCCACCTCTAGCTCTTGGAGAGTGCGCATACGGGAACCGGGCTGAACTTGGACAGTGGGCTGCCGGTTTGCCAGACTCTGACGCTGGGCCTCACAGTGTCTTTGTAGCCCTGCACACACAGTGCTCCAGCACTCAACATGAGATTACCAAGCACGCCGGGGGACGGGGCTGAAAAGCAGGACACAGAGAAAGAAAAGAGCAAAGACCCAAGCAATCGTCCCAGGGAATATCCAGCTACACCCTGGAGTCGCCAGACGCTAGTTCTGGCATAAGAGTGATTAATAGGCATAAGAAGATATGGGGGGCTGGAGAATTCCAGGAGAGAATGGGGACACAGATAATGCTAATATTATATATGTAAATAATGTATATGAATAATTCATACGTGAATAATGCATGTGAAATGTCGGAGGAAAGTGTTTATTCCTGTTAATCCCTCTGTTACTGGTCGTGAGCAAGGCTTACTTCCTCTGGGGAGGTGGGGGGGGGCTGTGGTTTTCCTCTGCGTGCAAAGAGGTCCTCAGCCTGCCCCCCAAACTCCTTAAGTTTTAAGACCGACGTTGCCAGGGCCAGAATACAGAGCAAGACAAGAGTCCCGGGCTCTTAGGGTTCATGCAGCATGCTTCCCTTGAATCCGTGTTCTGCACATATCAGGGGAGGAAAGGCTTAGCTACCAAGAACTTCAAAAATCTTTGGATTGTTGAGAACACAGGGCCCTAAGCCATGAACCATTTACCAGACCCCGCAGCAAAGAGAGAATTCATGGGCTCCACCCAGCAGGCTGATGAGAACAGGGCCACGGAAGGGGACAGACACATTACTGCCACCCGCAGCCATGAGCCAGTGACCCCCGGTGTTTGGCAGAAGTCTTGGAACAGGAGGAGCAGAACCAGCAGCTCTCAGAGGCCAGCTTCTGCCTCCTGACTCCCCCTCCACCACCACCCCCCGTGAGTCACTAGAATCTCTTAGGAAACTGTTCAGTAGAGTAAACTGTCATCAGGCATCATAGGGGGCTGGGTGGGAGTGGTCAGAGCTCTTCTTGATGACTGGGAGTGAAGGGGGCTCCCAGCCTTCACACTAGTGAGCTGCCGAGGAAGGGGAGGGCAGCTGATCTTGCTTGTCACCTTGATGGGGATTTAGAATCACTATGGAAACACAGCCAGTGACGGATTATCTAGATTAGGTTAATTGAGGCGGGAAGAATCCACCTGAATATGGATGGCATGTGGTCTGGACCCAAGAAGGGAGAAAGGAACATGGTCACTGAATGTGACAACTGCTTACTGCTCTCCCTGTCTGCCTGCCTTTCCACCATGATGGTCTGTGACCTGAAAGAAACCCCTCCTCGTCCTTGTCCTCCTCCTCTTCTTCTTCTTCCTCCTCCTCCTCCCCCTCCTCCTCCTCTTCCTCCCCCTCCTCCTTCTGATCTTGCCAGGTATCAGGTCACCCCAGTGACAGAAGACACAAGAAGCTGATGAAGATGAGCGCCAGCTCCCACAACAAACTCCTACAGACACTCACTGGTCCAGGCCCTTCCTGCGTGACGTCTACCGAGACTTCCTACGTGCCTGATAGACCAGTCAGTCTCATAGCTCTGTAAGGTGTGTAGCACAGAGCCCAGAAGTTGCATGGGCCACCCAGCCACCTCACAATCCACAGCCATCATCACCTCTGCACTGGCCACACAGCACATCCTTCTAACCCAACTCCTCGCCTCTGCATTGCACCGACAGTCCCTCAGGGCAACTCGTCTACCACAGAGCAAACCTCTTGCCATGTCTGCTTCTTTATCTCAGTGGGTACCACAGCATCTTCCCCTCCTTCCGACCACCCCTCCCAGGCCCCATCCCACCTGAGAGCTCTGGTTGGTCTGTTGCTTTCCTGGTCCACCCCACTGAACCCTGTCTACTCTCAGTCAACAGCACCATGATGCAGGGAGACAGAAAGCTGGTGTGCAGGCGTTTCATCAGGCCAGAAGAATGAGCGTGTGGCTGAGGAATGTCCTCTCTAGTGGCTCTGTCTCAGGTCCTCATGGAGACGTCAGGGGCTTGCTGCCCATGACCCTGTCTTATGTAATGACATCCTGGTCACCATCTGAGGTGACGGCAGCCTCATCCAGGATGTCCCAGCGTACACAGGTCACCATCCACAAGCACGGTGAGTGAGTCCCTCTCAGTGCCAGAGCACAAGAATGCGGTGGACATGCTCACTGGCTCTCTGACTCTCAGCAGGAGCTGAGGGAGGCTGAGGTGACATCAGACAATGAGTCTCCTTTTGGCTTCTGTGACACTGTGATTTCTACTCCTGGACAGGGCACTGCTGTCCTGACTGCTTAGCGGGTCTCTCTGTCCTTGGATAAGTTGGCCAGATTCTGGATACAATTGTTGAAGCTGTGATCGTAGGCAGAACGCACACGGCCATGGGCTGAGTTGCTGGAACTGTGGGCTCCTAGAAAGAGGCTTCTTGTCCCTCTTGTCTCCGTGTCCCCAGAGCACAGCCACATAGTAAATATTTGGCAACTGTCTGACTGAGTGGAGGAGAGACAGCCTCTGATCACGTCCCAAGCTCTCCTCTCCTTTAGCTCCCCTGAGGCACAGCCTGGTTGCGGGCCAGGCCTCCCTCAGCTCCTCACAGCTGTGAGTCAGCAAGCCAGTGAGCATGTCCACCGCCTTCTTGTGCTCTGGCACTGAGAGGGACTCTCACGGCGCTTGTGTATGATGTCCTGGGTACGCTGGGACACCCTGGATGGAGCTGCTGTCACCTCAGAGGGTGACCAGGATGTGCTCCTGTGAAACACGCTCATAGATGGTCCGGGGGAAGAGGAGCACCAGTCATGGAGGCCTGGATGTTCCAACATGGCCCCACACTGCCAGTGTGGTGACCTTCGCGAAGAGGTCATCAGAGCACTCAGCTGCAGGGTCCTGCAAGCCCATGAACTGCTCCGCTCACGTTTTTGTGGGCCAGGGAGGTTTGGGTCTTAGCCCTGATCCCTGGAAGACACATCTGCTGTGTCCCTGCTCTCTGAGACACAGGAGAAAGACAGAGTGGCCGGCCACATTATCCTCATGGCGGAACTGCCTGCTCTTCCTGCAGTGACAATGGTTTCCTCACATGGTGGGATGGGGTAAGGCGTTGCCTTGAGGGTTGCAGTTCCTGCCCTGCAGTGGCTCACCGGGCCTGGCAGGCAGGGCAGCTGTCTATAAAGCAGTCACTACGTGGATTTTCTCTCAAGGCTGGAAACTTATTCTCAAGCAATTGCTAGGCCCCATGGCCACAGACCCTGGCCAGCAATGTGGGGCAGCCAGACCCCTTCTTCCTCAAAGGAGAAGTCTGTTCACATTTCCAGTCTCCTTCAGGTGCATATGTATGTGCACACTAGTATACACGTTCATACATGAACATACACACCTGTACATGTGAATATGCACAGCTGTTAACAATAATACAAGCATGGAGACACAGACACAAATACATGGATATAAAATGCGAATATATAGGTATGTACCCACAAAGCACACATGACCTTCATATGACCTTCTATGTACCTGGGACTTTTAGAATTCTGCTTTTCCTGATCCTCCTACATGTACTCGAGACTGTTGCCTTCCATACCCGCCACCTGTGCATGTGCGTGTGCTTATGTGTGTGCATTTGTGTGTACATACATGCATGTCCATGTATATGTGTGTGTGTGCACGTGTAAGGCAGGTCTGTCTGCTTGGGGAGATGCAGCAGACTAAATCTGCACCTCTGGGATTCTAACATCTCCCACCTTTAGCTCTTTGCAGAAACACTGGCCAGTGGTGAGTCAGACGTTTTCTCTATTTTACAGACAGGGACACTGGCCAGTGGTGAGTCACACGTTCTCTCTATTTTACAGACAGGGACACTGGCCAGTGGTGAGTCAGACATTCTCTCTATTTTACAGACAGGGACACTGGCCAGTGGTGAGTCAGACGTTTTCTCTATTTTACAGACAGGGACACTGGCCAGTGGTGAGTCAGACGTTCTCTCTATTTTACAGACAGGGACACTGGCCAGTGGTGAGTCACACGTTCTCTCTATTTTACAGACAGGGACACTGGCCAGTGGTGAGTCACACGTTCTCTCTATTTTACAGACAGGGACACTGGCCAGTGGTGAGTCACACGTTCTCTCTATTTTACAGACAGGGACACTGGCCAGTGGTGAGTCACACGTTCTCTCTATTTTACAGACAGGGACACTGGCCAGTGGTGAGTCAGACATTCTCTCTATTTTACAGACAGGGACACTGGCCAGTGGTGAGTCAGACATTTTCTCTATTTTACAGACAGGGACACTGGCCAGTGGTGAGTCAGATGGTTTCTTTATTTTACAGACAGGGACACTGGCCAGTGGTGAGTCAGACGTTCTCTCTATTTTACAGACAGGGACACTGGGCTTCCAGGATAAGGTGACTTCACTGTAACAGTGACTGGCTCAGAGTGAAACATGACTTGAAGGTGGTGCTGACTCTGCGTGTGAGGCTCTCCTTTAGCCTGGGTGCTGTGTCTCCCATGAGATGTCTGCAATTCCCTTGGGACTTGGGGTAAGTCTCAACAGCTGTCTAAACTCACTCAAGGTGTTTTATAGTCAGTCCAGAGTGACTGACATAGCATTATTGCGACTGAACACAGGCTGGCGGGGGAGGGCTGGAGGTTGGGAGGAGGGGGAGGGCAGGGGGAGAGCTGGGGATGGGGGAGGGGAGGACTAATGGATGGGGAGAGGAGGGCTGGAGGGGGATGGGAGGGGCAGAACTGGAGGGTGGGGGAGAGGGAGAGCTGGGGTCAGGGGAGGGGAGGGCTGATGGATGGGGGAGGGGAGGACTGGAGGGGGATGGGAGGGAGAGAGCTGGAGGGTTGGGGGAGGAGGAGGACTGAAGGGTGGGAGAAGGGAGAGGGCTGGTGTGTGGGGGAGGGCTGTTGGATGGGGGAGGGGTGGCGGGTGGGGAAGGGAAGGCTGGAGCAGGGAAGTGGTGGTCTTTAGGAGCAGTGTTACCAGTAGAATCCTGTCACCACCAGTGAGGACACAGGGAAAGCTCTACTGTGGTCCTCTGGTGCGGCTGTAACAGTCTGCCTCCATGAAGAGCTCACAGTGGCCAAGGCTGGATGCCCAAGGTCAAAGCCAGCAGATTCAGTGTCTCGTGAGGACCCACCATTTCCAAGACGGCTACTTGCTACTGTCCTCACAGCAGGCCATCTCTTCTGAAAGATGCTCATCTGTCATAAAGACTTCACACAGGCAGAGGCCTCCTGCCTCTGTGCAAGCTCTGACTGAGGCAGAGCCCAGCTTCTCCGGCCTCCCTCGCACAAGGGAAGACACTGCAGCGCAGGATAGCTCTGAGGGCCATTGAGAGCACACATCTAACACCAGGCGCTACCACCACAGACCAAGGCAGGAGAAGGCCCCCTCTGTGGGCGTCTACACTATCTAGAGTGTGTGCTAATGATATCCTGGAGATCACCCTGGGCCGGGGCTGGGCAGCAGAGAGAGGAAGTGAGCTTCATTCCCAAGGCCAGCGCTTGTGACTTGGACCCAGCCTGGCCGCGAGCCTCTGCTCCGAAGACATGCAGCTGGCAGGCTGCCCCTTTCATCCACGGTGGGCTTTTATACGTCAGCAGAATGGAGGCCAAAAGATTAGGAAATGCTGGTCACGGTGACGAGGCACTGGGTGACTCCTGCCCAGGTTCCGATGTGCAAACCTAAGTTCCACCTGGGAATAGCTATTAATAGATGTCTGTCTACAGCAAGGACCCTGAAGGTGCTGGGAGACAGAGGTGCACAGTATCTTGCTGGGCCCTATGAAGACAGAGGAGGGAACTGAGGGGGGTAACCATAAGCCAAGGCTTGCCCTCCAGAGCTGGGGGCGGCAGGAGGATCCTCGAGGAGCCTGCAGAGAGTCCGCAGGGTTCATCAACTCCTCTATCTCAGACCTGCTCGCTCCACACTTGGAGCCAAAGGCACACAGGGAACCCCAGACTTTTTGGTAAAGTCCTTTCATCTGTGGTCCTCGGGGTTCCGTCAGGCTCTGTGGAACTCCAAGGCACAGTCCCGTGATTCAGTCCCATGGACCAGTGAGGACAGAAGCCACCAGTGACGCAGAAAGGGACCAGAGGGAGATGATGTGGGCCGCTCCACAGTCCAGACCCCACAGCGCTGACCTTTCTGTGGAGGATGGAGGAAAAGGAGCATCGCCGCCCAAGGAGTTCAGGAGAGTTCGGTGTCTCGTGGGAGAAGGAGCCAGCAATGTCCAGGACACTGTGTCCTCCCCAGGCAGAAGCTGGGCTGGGAAGACTGAGCCACTCTTGGCACAGGTGGCCTTAAGCTATCACATCTCTGCACAGCCTGCCTGAGGCTGGAGGGCCTGAAACAATTAATTTAGGAAATTGTCACGGTGCGCTCTTCAGAATACTCCAGGCCTCTGAGGGTGTCTCCGAAGACCGTTTGTTATCATTACGCAGCGTTATTTAGCATGATTGCGCCGATTATTTTGATTATTTCCTTTCCAGCTGTGGAGGGAGATGCAGCAAAGAGCGCCTGCCTGGGCTCACCAGCTCTTTCCAAGGCGACAGCAGGGTGTGGTGGTCCAGAGCGGGGCTGGAGACTGCATCTGACAGTGGGCTCCTCCCACACAACTCAGACCAGCACTGGGCTGTCAGGTCGGAAGCTCACAGCCCAAGTGGACTGCTGCCGCAACCTGCCTGTCACACCTGAGGGTGACAGCCACCCACACACAAGCCCTCAGGCTGGACATCACTCTGGTGATCACCTTTGTATGTACACTATGTATGCGCGTTAAGGTTGGTACGCACGCTCCTGCACATGCTCTCTAACATGGTTGAGCATGAAGACACATATATGAGTATACACACATTCTGTGCACACACATGCATGTGCCGAAGGACATGGTATCTGTGCATCTGTGAATGCGCTCTCTGAAGTGCGCCCTGGGTGTCTCTGCACCCAACCTTCCTCCCTCTCTGCAGAGCTGAGCCAGGTCTGCGTCCTTCCCCACCAGCCTCTCGGGCTGCTACAAGAAGCTCTCTAATAGAGTTCAGTAATCGCTCTGCTGATTGACTCTCTGACCTTGGACAAATCACTTATGCTCCCAACCCACTCGTCTGCCAGAGGACCGATAGGTACAAGTTGGTACTAACTGCAGAGCACTGTGCAAACACAAGGCCTCTGCCTGCAGCTGTTGTAGGGACTGGGGGGGGGGGGGGGTGCTGCGCCAAACATGTGAGGGACTTGGCCTGTCAGCATGGCAAGCCCGGGCACCTTCCGAGCCCAATCCCACACGTAAGCAGCCATGACGATAGTCGGACTCTCCACACACTCAGGGCCCGAGTTCTCCACAGCACTGCCAGACTCGTCTTCTCTGCTCTTTTTCTGGGACCTCTGCATCCGACCCACAGGCACTGAATACACAGACCTCAGCTTTCCCCAATTAAACCCCTCTGCCTTCCGCCCCGCCTCCCGCTCTGTAGTATGGAGCAGGGCCAGAGCCTTGACCAGGCTCACCGTGGGCTTGCTGCAGCCCTGCTCCCCCTCCTCAACCCGTAATTATATCATCAAGACAGAACCAGCATGCAGATCACCAAAGTCAGGAGGCCAATTACTCTCTGGTTGATTTCCAGAAGGTAAGTCAGACATCGTTCTCCCCAAGACCTCCTGAGGATAGGGTTGAGGTGGCCTGACCTTCGATTGCAGCCGTGCCCAGCTGTACAAAGCACTCACTGGTTCGAGCTGAACTGCTGAAGACAAGTGGTCTGCGACGGGAGTGGAGGGAGGGAATCAGAAAGTCCTTCAATCTATACGGTCTATGAAAATCTCAGCAACCAACTGCTGGCCTGATATGTGAATGAATGGATGAATACATGTGAATGAATGAATGAATGAGTGCATGAATGCACTCATGGCAGAATGATCACATGAAGGAATGAATGAAGGAATGAATACATGTGAATGAATGAATGAATGCATATGAATGAATGATTTAGTGCATGTTTGCGTGCACAGCAGAATGAATGATCACACACCTCTGTGACTGAATGAACAGGGCAGTCGGCAGGAGATGTCTGCTCTCCCTCCCTCCCTCTCCCTCCCTCTCTCTCCTCTCTCTCTCTCTCTCTCTCTCTCTCTCTCTCTCTCTCTCTCTCTCTCTCTCTCTCTTTCTCTCTCTTACATCCTGGTGCTCATCTTCCCATAGCATGTTTTCATGTAGGCCTCTCAGACCCTCTTAGCTTTGCATGACGTGTGTCTCCTGCCCTGTCCTGACCTTTCTGTCTCTGTCCTGTGCCCTCAGACCTCACAGTTCCCACCCCAGCCACACCCATGACACAGACCCTTGTCTTCCAGACCCAGCCAGTACATCCTGTCTCCTCAGGACCCAGACATCAAAGAGCCAAATGGCCCGTGGGTCCTAAGCAGAGAACGGGGAACTGTTTCTATGCTTGAGGACAGAAGCGGATCAGACAACCCCAGGGCTGTGGCGAGCGTGGGTGTGGTACAGTTTTTCCTTCCGAATCACGAACTAACGGATGCCAGATGAAAGAAATGACTCCACCCAAGTCTAGCCTGGTGAAGGGGTGAGTTCACAAAGCATGCTTACAGGAACATGGGGAAGGGCTCACTCACAGGAGGATTGTGGGTAATCCCAAAACAATCACGACATTGAGACATCTCATCCCAGAGGGGGTAACAGGGTCCCCACGCTGCACGGGCCCAGTGTCTGGAATGTTAGGAGACAGCCAGCCACCACATGCTGTCAAGGGATAGCAACACGTAAGACGGCAGAGGGTCTCAGCAGGTGAGCACAGCGTTTCCAGTGTCATCGCAACAGCCAAGCGAGGCTCAGAGAACAGTGTTCCATACCAGTGGGGTGGCAGAGGTACAAAAGCCAGGGTCTGGGCTCCCTAGTCACACTCTTCAGTCAGAGACAGGACTCACACCCTGCACACCAGCACCTTCTCATCCTGGTAACTGGTGTCTGAACTCTAGCCTAGCACACTGGCTGGGTCCCTGGGGCATCATCACCATCATGGCCACAAGTCTATACCAAACACAATGACCAAAAGAAAACACTGGGGTCTGAACAGATGCTTGGTGGTGAAGAGCATGTGCTTCTGAAGCAGAGGATCAGGGTTCGGTTCCCATCACAAACACATGGAGAAGCTCATATCACTTATAACTCCAGCTCCAGGGGGAAAACACCCTTTTCTGGCCTCTTCAGGTTCCGGCACACTTTTACACCAAACACACACACACACACACACCCCTTAAAACAAACAAACAAGAAGAAAGGAAGGAAGGAAAGAAAGAAAGAAAGAAGGAAGGAAGGAAGGAAGGAAGGAAGGAAGGAAGGAAGGAAGGAAGGAAGGAAGGAAGAAAGAAAGCACCACCAATTCCAAAGAGTCGCAATGGCCCCCTGACTTCCAGGAAAGGCGTTCTGCAGTGCACATGTGTGAGGGTGGTGGGTAGAGTGACTGTCCCCCACAGTCTAACCTGTACCCGCAGGCAATAAACTTGCTCCCTGAGGGGTGGTGACCCTTGGACAGGGAGCCACTAACTGACAAAGGCATCAGGATTTATGTCATCGATTTACTGATTTGGTTTATTTGTTTTATATTCTGCAACAATTCCAGTCTTGGAAGTTTGTCAAGAAGAGGCAGTGACCCAGAGATCCTTCACCAGCACCCCACCCCAGGGTGTCATGTCTGCCTCCCAGAGCAGGAAGACAGGCTCCTGAGTGACTTGCAGCTTCTGCATCTCCTGTCACCAAGGCTTAGGCGTTCCTGGGCTTGGCAGCCTGTAAGACGACCAGTCAGTGTACGGACCATCCTCCTCAAGTGTACTCTTGAGTAAAATCACTAAAGCAGTTTTCCTCTGAGCCCTGCCAGGTTGATTCCCCGACCCAATGGGGACCTGGAAGAGCTGAGCTCTCTTGCAGAGATCATCTGGCATCTTGCAGTGACAAAGACACTTCCTCTTCTTAAGGTTAAATTTATTTTTGATGAGGTATATGCATGCATGCCTGAGGAGGCGATACACACGGACACAGCACCCGAGGAGGTGAGAAGGCTGTTGGACGCCCCTGGGACTGGAGTTATTGATCACTGTACCCCATATTGTGTGTGCTGGAATTGAAGTCTGCCCTCTGCAAGAGAAGCTTTAACACTAAGCCTGGGTAATGCATTCTGGAGCCTGGGGTCCTTCCATGGCCAAGGATGGAAACAGAAGTCTGTACACAGGGCTCTTGTGAGCAGAGGGCCAGGGCTGTCCTCAGGAACATGACTGGAGGGAGCACGTCTACACTGCATTGAAAAGCCACATCTATTGGAAGTCTCAAGAGGTCTGACCTGGGGGACAGGCCTTCAAAGGTGTCAGCTCTGTGGACACTTGTGTCTGTAAAGAGAGAGATAAGACAGAGATGTTCTGTAGAGAAGCCCTGAGAGGGTGAACGAGTTGTAGGAATGATGTTGCTGCAAGCCAAGAGAAACCTGGTATCGCAGAACCTGTAACGAACATGGCCCTGCAAACACCAGAGTCTGGCCTTCCAGTATGACTTTCTGCCTTTCGAGTCCCCACCGTGCACCCAGCTTCCTCGCCACAGCCGAGGAGGCTCACACACTGGCTGCATCATGCTCACACACTGGCTGGATCATGCTCACACACTGGCTGGATCATGCTCACACACTGGCTGCATCATGCTCACACACTGGCTGGATCATGCTCACACACTGGCTGCATCATGCTCACACAATGGCTGTATCATACTCACACACTGACTGGATCATGCTCACACACTGGCTGTATCATGCTACACACTGGCTGTATCATGCTCACACACTGGCTGCATCATGCTCACACACTGGCTAGATCATGCTCACACACTGGTTGCACCATGCTCACACACTGACTGCATCATGCTCACACACTGGTTGGATCATGCTCACACACTGGCTGCATCATGCTCACACACTGGCTGTATCATGCTCACACACTGGCTGCATCATGCTCGCACACTGGCTGCATCATGCTCGGACACTGGCTGGATCATGCTCGCACACTGGCTGGATCATGCTCGCACACTGGCTGGATCGTGCTCGCACACTGGCTGGATCGTGCTCACACACTGGCTGGATCATGCTCGAACACTGGCTGTATCATGCTCACACACTGGCTGGATCATGCTTGCACACTGACTGGATCATGCTCACACACTGGCTGGATCATGCTCGCACACTGGCTGTATCATGCTCGCACACTGGCTGGATCATGCTCGCACACTGGCTGTATCATGCTCGCACACTGGCTGCATCATGCTCGCACACTGGCTGGATCATGCTCACACACTGGCTGCATCATGCTCACACACTGGCTGCATCATGCTCACACACTGGCTGTATCATGCTCACACACTGGCTGCATCATGCTCACACACTGGCTGCATCATGCTCACACACTGGTTGGATCATGCTCACACACTGGCTGGATCATGCTCACATACTGGCTGGATCATGATCACACACTGACTGTATCATGATCACACACTGGCTGGATCATACTCACACACTGGCTGAATCATGCTTACACAATGGCTGGATCATGTTCACACACTGGCTGCATCATGCTCACACAATGGCTGGATCATGCTCACACACTGGCTGGATCATGCTCACACACTGGCTGGATCATGCTCACACACTGGCTGCATCATGCTCACACACTGGCTGGATCATGCTCACACACTGGCTGCATCATGCTCACACACTGGCTGGATCATGCTCACACACTGGCTGGATCACGCTCACACACTGGCTGGATCACGCTCACACACTGGCTGCATCATGCTCACACACTGGCTGGATCATGCTCACACACTGGCTGGATCATGTTCACACACTGGCTGGATCATGTTCACACACTGGCTGGATCATGCTCACACAATGGCTGTATCATGCTACACACTGGCTGTATAATGCTCACACACTGGCTGTATCATGCTCACACACTGGCTGCATCATGCTCACACACTGGCTGTATCATGCTCACACACTGGCTGAATCATGCTCACACACTGGCTGGATCATGCTCACACACTGGCTGGATCATGCTCACACACTGGCTGTATCATACTCACACACTGGCTGCATCATACTCACACACTGGCTGTATCATGCTCACACACTGGCTGTATCATGCTCACACACTGGCTGTATCATACTCACACACTGGCTGGATCATGCTCACACACTGGCTGGATCATGCTTACACACTGGCTGGATCATGTTCACACACTGGCTGCATCATGCTCACACAATGGCTATATCATGCTCACACACTGGCTGGATCATGCTCACACACTGACTGGATCATGCTCACACACTGACTGTATCATGCTTACACACTGGCTGGATCATGCTCACACACTGACTGGATCATGCTCACACACTGGCTGTATCATACTCACACACTGGCTGTATCATGCTCACACACTGGCTGGATCCAGTCCAGCAGGGTAAGCTTCTTGCAGCCACACCCCTGCCTCCATCTCTGCCCCCTTTCCTTGCAGTTAATCTACCTGTCTTTCTGACTATTCAACACACTTGACCTCTACATCCTAGCTGGATATTATAGACATAATGTTATTGTGCACTCTGTAAGGATTATCCTTCTATTATTCAAATGCTGATCTCTGTGCCCCTGTATCTGGTTGCAATCCTTATTCTGAGAATTTCCTGTCTCAATTCTGTGTGAACATTGCTCCCCAGTGCTTCCCTGATTGGTCAATAAAGAAGATGATCAGCCAATGACTGAGCAGAGGAGAGAACAGGGCGGGACTTCCTCCTAGTGGGGTGTGTGTGAGTGTTTGTGTGAGTGTGTGTGTGTTTGTGTGTGTGTATGTGTGTGTTTGTGTGTGAGGGATTGTGTATGTGAATGTGTGTGTGTGTAGAGAGACAGAAACAGACACACAGAGAGAGAGAGAGAGAGAGAGAGAGAGAGAGAGAGGAGGAGAAGAAAAAGAAGAGGAGGAGGAGGAAGAAAAGGAGGAAGAGGAAGAAGAGGAGGAAGAAGAGGAGGAGGAAGGGAAGAGGAGGAAGAGGAGGAGGAAGAGGAGGAGGAGGAGGAAGAGGAGGAATAGGAGGAGGAGGAGGAGGAAAAATGGGATTCTTCATGAGGGGAAGGGTTCAGGAGACACCACAAGAAAACAGCTGCAGCCCAGAGAACCAGCTCAGTACCAGCAAGCACTACAGGGATTTTGGCTGGGAGATAGACATAGTAACTTCGAGGATTAAAATCAAGTAATGCTGCTCAGTTGTTGTGCCCCTAAAGCTTATTAAATAAACACAACAGCCCAGTCTCAATTACTCCGGGGCTAGCTGAGTTAGGAGAAAACCTGAAACTTACAAAAAGCCACGAACAGGATGTCCCCACACACAGGCCACCACGCCTCCAGCCAAGGCACGGCACTAGAACCATGGAGTCAGCCACCCAGGATAGAATCTGCTTCCATCTCTTCAGGATGTACACACTTGATAAGATCCAGGTGACACAGGTGGCCATTTCTAAGTGTCCACCCTGAAACATCCAGGTCACTCATGATGCACAGCCATCATGGCTGCCAATCCCCAGAACTTTCTTGTGTCTTCAGCCTGAGACCATGTCCCCACAAAAACCTCCAAACCCCCACACCTCTTCACAGCTTGTGGCTGGCACTTTGGTACTGCTCTCTGTCTCACCCAGGACCTCCGTGTAAACAAAACAGTCCCTGGTCTCTTGCATCCTTGAGCAGAGTTCCCCTGGCCCGGCCATACTGCGTCTGATGTCACAATCCCTTTGCATCCGAGGGCTGTGTGGCACCGCTCATCTGCAGTGGGCACCCAACCCCTGTTCATGACATCACTATGAACACAGGGGGTCAATACTCGGTGGCAACCTACTTTCAATCATTTGGGGTACAGGCCCTGTTAAGATCCTTTGTGCCCGTCAAGAGCATGCAGAGAAATCCACTTGGGAGAGTGCTGAGGGCCTACAGCTCTCCCTGGAGCAAACGAAGGAAGCTCAAACTCTCACAGAGAAACAGGAAATAAAACAAATGTCTACCGAAAGGCGCAGTCCCATGTCAAGACCCAGCCAGCCAGGCCTCTACATGAGGAAGAGATATCAGAGCACGTAAAACACGAAGGAGAATATAGACCACTCTGCCCCTTCCTGTCTTCTGTTGGCTGTGACTTCAAACGCCGTGCTCTGTGCTCTGGAGGTCACTTCTGTGGGAGAGGGAACATGAATCCGACCAATACTGCCCCCCCACTCTCCTCCAGTGCCACCACCAGGGGGTCAGAAGATGGCAGATCGCAGAACACAAATTGATCGAGGCCTCTGGGAACCGGCTTAAGAATCTGTTCGACATCAAATTAACTTTTTGACTTACTTCCCCAGAAAGCTTCAGAGGCCACAAGGAGACCTGCAGGTAACACTCTCTGCAGGAAGTGTAGACCAGGGGCCACACAGGAGTTGTGCTTCCAGCGTGCATGGGCTTAAGGGTCTGTTGTCAGGGGTGGGTGAGGGCAGCGGGCAGCTGTTGGTGCCTGAGTGGGAGACAGCTCTCCACAGCTGGAGCCCTGAGGCTGGGACATGTGATGCTCAGGTTTCCTCTCAGGCTCCTTCACCTCCACCTTCAGGTGCAAGCAGCCTCTGCTGGGTTCCAATCAATGGAGACTCCAGCCTCCTGGGGAGAAGAGCAAAGCTAACCCTGACCCATCCTCCGCTCTATCCCAGTCCTCAACCTGAGCCTGCCCAACCTTAGCTGTGCCCCGGCACCCTCAGCACCGTCTGTGACGGCTCCCTTGTTTCCAGGGCGTCTGATCTTCAAATCCTCCCTTCGTCCGTTTCCTTATTGGGGTCTTTGTCCTGACATTTGGTGGCTGTGCTAGCCAGGTATCCTGTACGAAGCCAGGATAATGGGGTGTAACAGGGATCCAGGCATCCCAGCTTCAATCTCTAGCCCACCCCGAGCCGATGTGAACAAAAGTTGGAAAGATGGGCACTGGATGGCCCTGCCTGAGACACACACACGACACACACACAGGAGCAAGCCATTTCCCTGGGGTGCTGCTGCTGACAGAGCTGCCTAATGCCTAAGGAGAGGCTCACACCTCACAGTAGCTGCCTACCAAGCGCAGAGTCTATGCAAAAGTTCTGGGTGATTTCATTTGTGTGGCTGCAAAGCGGGAAAGTCCAGATTTAGACCCCCATAAGTAAGGCTGTGTGTGCCCGAGACCCAAGAGGGTGTCTGCAGTCTGAGACCCAGAGATGCTCCCCAGAACCAGGGCATCCATGGTGGCCACCCAGGCCCAGATCCAGGAACTTGAACCTGGGGGCCACAGGGGGCAAAGCCTAACAACCTGGAGCTCTGAGATCCAGACAAGAGACAAAGGGTGGCCCTTCAGAAAGACAGAGCGACGACGGAAGGAAGGAAGGCCTCCCACTGGTTTCTGGTTCCATCTTGGACGCCAGCAGGAAATGATGCCTACCCTACCGTCAAGGGCCGGCCCTCACTACACAGACAACTCTTTCCACAGCCACCTTCAGAAGGCCCAGCCAGGAGCCACACCTCCCCATTTCTATCCTTCCAGGTGATGCCGAAATGTAGCCATCACTGTGGGAGAGGGCGTTTGGCCATACCGCCTTGCCGGCGTCTTCAAGCTGCACTCTCCTCCCACGGCCAGGCATCACATCCAGGCCATAGAAAATGTTTTCCTCTCCAGAGAAGTGGAGCTCCTGCAGGAGAGAGCCTGGAACTGGACGGCCCTCCTTTGCGCCGGCTTCTCCTGGAGGAGGGGTGTGGCCTCTGAGCACTGGCTGCATGAAGCCTCTACAAGCGCCAGTTCCCGATGGCCACCAGCCACATCACTGGCCAGGGTCACCGCACAGGTCTCTCCAGTTCCACCCAGATGTCTCAGAGGGGGCTGTAGCTGCCCAACCTCCATCGTTATTGTTATCTTAGTTTGGGTCCCTTTGCTGTGATAAACACCCTGACCAAATTCCACTTGTGGAGAGGGGTGATTATGGTCCATCCCTGAAGGAAAGTCAGGGAAGGAACTGGAGGCAGGAACTGATGTAGAAGGCATGCAGGAATTCTGCTTACTGGACTGTTCCCACGCCTGCTGATCCCGCCCCCTAACGCAGTAATGGCTCCGCCCACAGTGGGCTGGACCCTCCCCCCTCAATCATCAATCCAGAAGACGCTGCCCCACAGACTTGCCTACAGGCAATCTCAGGTGGCATTTCCTCAATTACGATTTCCTCTTCCTTGATATATCCAGGTTTGTGTCAAGTTGAAAAAAAAAAAAATCCGACCAGCACCGTAACCCAGATCTGGCAAAACAGGTGTAGGGGGTGGGAGTGGGGGGCGGAACCTGGAGAAGCAGCAAGGCATGCTGGGAGACAGAAGGCAACCCAAAGGCTCACCAGGCCCGAAAACTCTCTACAAGAACTCAAGGATGCTCCCGGCCTCAGAAACTGCGCCCAGATCCGTGGCCGGAAAGCTACCCTCCCCGTACTGCCCACCTATTCAGAGCTGCACCGTCCCCAAGGCTCCACCTCGGGGGCCGCCCTCTCCTGCCCACGCTCCCTTCCCAGGTCTCACAGTGACAGCTTACAGATGACATTCAGGGTACTCCAAACAGTATGCTCTGTGGTCAAATGGCAGAAATGGACAGACAGCAGATTCCTCACACTTCCTGATCTGTAAAATTATATTTTTAATACCGTCTACCCCACAGGGCTGATAAAAGGATGAGGCTAATGTGTAATTACAGGAGTTCGGAGCCCGATTCTGCCCTGCCAGGCTGTGTGACCTAGGACAAGTCCCTTAACCTCTCTGAGCCTCTGTTACCACCCTCAGCTGGCTCAGAACCAGGGGCATGTCTACCTCCTGGATCATCCGCACACATTTCTAGATTTAATTCAAGCTGAACCATTAGCACGTGCTCTCTGGAGAGAGGCAGGAAAGCTCACTGACGATATTAAGGCGGGGGTGCCGGCGAGACCCCTGCCACGGTCCGTCTGCTTTCATCTGCAGAGGTCTGGAGTCTGGAGCCATGTCAGTTCTTCAGCAGGAGGCCCGGGTTCAAGGCCTTTGCCTGTCTGTCTGAATTTGTATTTTAATTGTCGTGATGAGAAGGAAGCCTTTGCAAGCGTTTGTGTCCCCTTGCTCTCTCTAGGCTGAGACAAGTCAATACTCAGACGTGACCACTTATGAGAGCCACTAACTGGAGCTCCGTCAAGGACATGCAACTATGCACGCCAGTCACCCCCCCCCCCTGATCTACATCTCATAAGGGCATCTTGCCCTAGAATTATGAGCACAGAAATCAGAGCGAAACGCTTCCCGTTCTATTTCTGGTCTGACAGACCACGGCATGTGGGCAGATCCCAAGGCCAGCATTTGCTGAGGTCTCGCTCGGGGGGTGGGGGAGTGTGTGTGTGTGGGGGAATAGCACACGTCACAGTAGCTCTCCCCTGGCCCTGGCCCTGGCCCTGACACAGAGGGCCAGACGGGAGTGGCCACCCGGCTCCATCCTGCCCTGTGGGTCCAGGGTCCCCAGGCAGGGCAGTGGCGTGGGGAGAGGAGCTTCCTGGAGGAGTGTCCTGGGGGGCAACGAATCCCACACTTGGGCTGCTTCCCTGCTGAGAGGGCAGCCAGCCTGTTAGGTCCCCTTCTGGGCTGTGTGCCCAGGGCTCTGAGACTCAGACACAGGGGCCGAAGGCTGGGTCAAAAGCAAACGGACTTCCCTCCGCTGTGTGCTCCCTGGAAGGTGCAGAGTCCCAGCCTGCGCCTTGCCCCATGGCTGTGCAGCTCCAGGACAGGGTGCCTGCTGTATTGCCTGCCCAGCTGGGTCCCATGGTTTCATGGGGCAGAGAGATGACTTTCTGTGGCTGTTTACCCAGGTCCCCCAGGAAGACTCCTGCCATGCAGCACTGTGGTGTTTCCAGGAGGGGACAGCACTGGGGACAGTGGGGACAGAGGCTGGATTCTGGCACAGAGCTGAGGGGGAATCCTTACTAAGATGCGTGAGTTCCTGGGATCTCGGGAGACTGGGGGCCTGCTGACAGTCAGGTGAGGAGAGGAGCAGTCCTGGAAGGGCTGAGGGGCAAGTTAGCAAGAACCAGACACTCCAGGACTCAGGCGATATCGCCTTCTTCCCCCAGGGGGCAACATTGCCCTGAGTGTCACAGGAACACTACCGTGCACCACACACACACACACACACATACACAGAGTGAGAGAGAGAGAGAGAGAGAGAGAGAGAGAGAGAGAAAGAGAGCACAAAGAGTCAAAGGTCCTGTTAGATCATAGAATGGGATCATGTGGAGAGTCCTCAGAAAGATTCAGACCCGAGAGGCCTGCATTTTCTCAAGCTCTCCTGGAGAAGGGAAAGGAGGTGGGGCCGTCCTGCCCCAAAAATGTGTATTTCCTAGCATGCACCTAGCTACCCTGGGAAGCAGGCTCACAAATGCCAGGGCAGTGTCGTCGGCTTACCTGACACCCACAGACCACCGAGAAATGTGAAGCAGCAACTCTGCAGAGGCGCTGTCGACAAGCCGCCACCTCTGAGGACCAATTGGGTGCAATGGGTGCTGGGGCAGAGGTCAACATCCGTCATTCCTACAGCAGCCTGCATGCTGACCTCTCTCCTGAAACTGGGGAGATTTGTGTGTGGCGTGCACACCTGCGCCCTAGCCTGCCTCCTCTGTAAGTGGGAAGCCCTGCGCTGATCGCGGTGGGAACCAGCACAAGCAGGTCTTCTGGAGTTCAGAGAGCTGACCCTGGAGCCCCAGGGTCACCGGCTCATCTTGCGATCACACACTGGTCTCACTCCTCGGGCTGTCCCTGTACCTCTCAAGTGACCCTGTGCCTCGGGGGGGGGGGGGGGGGATAAGGATACTCAAGCCCCCTTTTGTCTGCCTGTCTGCTTATTCAGAGTAATCCCAAAGTCGCAACTTTTTCACAACACATATTCACACAAGAACAGGACTGTATACCCACACGGACGGCCACAGTACCGTGAAGGAGTCAGAGCTGATGTGAATTTCCATGGGACAACAGGCTGAACATCGTACAAAGTCTGGAGGTCGAGTCTACAGAATTAGACCGAGAGGAGACACAGAAGAGGAGTCAGCAGGCTTGGCGGAACATGAAGGCTTCGGGTGTTTGATCCAGGGAGTGAGACCACTCGATGCTGTGTGTGTGGAGCGAGGTGAGGCAGTATTGCTGCAGGCATCTGATTTCCTGTTCTGGGTCCCCAGCTCCACGGCCCCAGCAGGCATTGATAATTGGTAATCCAGGTTATTGACTGCTCTTGGCAGGGGGTCCGGCTCCTTCACTCCAGCAGGCTACTAACCAATATCAACAACTGGCCTTCCCTCTGGGACGGTGGATGCTCTGGGCTAAATCCTTGCTGGGAACATGACTGAGCTGAGGTCTGGGGTTTCTGCTGCTCTGTTAACAGGGACACAGCAGGCCTTCCAGGCAGAGATGGTTCAGGGAAGGAAATGGTTGCTGGTGATCACTGTGACTAAAGTTGGAGGAAAGAGAGATGAAGGGCGTAGCTGGGTGAGCCCTGAACCTGGACTTCAAGACCCCAGGCCCGGCCGGCCCTGCAAGCTCTTCCTTGCCCTTCCTTGGGTTGAGAAGTTTGTAGGTGTTTTTACACAATGCAAATCTCTAACAGAATTCCCTTCTCTCTACCCTACATCTCCTCAAGCAATATCAGCCTTCCCTGGATCAGGTCACACGGGTCCATGGCTCCGAGAAGCGGTCTGTGTTGTGTTGCTAAGCAAAAGGTGCAAAGTTCAGAGAGGGGACCACGTGGGCTAGCCTTGGCACCCAGGAACACTGGAGTCCTGCCCCTGGCGCCCGTGGATGGGACATCATGGAAGTCCAATCTCAGTGGATGAAATGAAGTCGGCAAGCTGAAGCCACATCTTAATAGATTATCTGATGATCCCCAAGTCTGTGGGAAGTGCAATGCATCGAACTTGACCCGACTCCAAGTCCACGAACTGGAGTCTAAACCCCCAACACCTGTGAGTGTGGTGTTGCTACAATGAGTTTAGCAAGTTACCATGAAGTCCTAAAAGCCGGGGTCCCCAAGAGGAAGGACAGGTCTGGGCAGAAGCACGTACAAACGGAAGAGGTGTCTGTCCATCACAATCCACCAGAAGTGGGAAAAGAGAAACCCAGTTTCCTTCAGCTTCAGAAGAAACCAGCCCCGCCTATTGCTGGGAGACCCCTGCAGGGACGTTGCCTCCTCCCCCCCCCCAGCCGCCCCCTCCCCCTCCCCCCCCCCCGCCAGCCTCCTGGAGAATATCATGTGACCAGCTAGCCAGAAACCACACAGCTCAAGCAGTTCATGCTACTGAGGAACCGACACTGTAGCAGGACAAGAAGAACCTCAGTATAGAAGTGTGCATCTCTCTGCCTGTGTGGCAGGCAGCTAACCGCCAACAGTGAGGAGGATAGACCCTCGGGGGAGGATACGGACCCTATGCAGACCTACCCTGTCCCTCCGACCTGCCCTGCCTCTGCCAATAAGACAATGCACCTTGTCCTGATCTGAGAAGTTGAGGTACTTCTCTGTTTATTGTAGGCGATGCTTCGTGAGAGGAAGTCCAGGGGGCTGTTTATTAGTGGATGAACCTTCTGTGGGAATTTCAGTAGAATACCCCTCAATGGCTTTCTTCCCAAGCTGTCTCGCACCAGTAAGCCCCACATTACCCAGGGCTGAGTGGACCATGGGCACACTGAATACGTCTCCTTGTGGGTATTGGGTACAAGGTTCACCCTGAGTGGGTAAAGGAATATGGATGTAGGGTCTATAATCAAGGCCAGATTCCAGCAGACACGCAGACAGCTGTGTGGTCACAGTTCCTCTGGATCCTGGAGGCTGAGGACATCCTGACAGCATGACAGAGGAGAGTCCTAGGCCTGGGCTAGGGAAATGCCAGTAGCTCTACCGAGTACACCCTGCTCTGCTGAGGTGCCAGCACCCAGCACCCAGCCATCTGCCACTGAAGACAGGAGTCCCAGAACAGTGCGCGGACTTCTACTGTGGCACCTGGGTTCAGCACTGAGCACAGCTTGGCTTGGCTCCCCGCCCCTTTCCCGATCGCCCTGGAAGGTTATGGGTGGCTGTCCCTGCACCCCACTGATCCCTCGCCCCAGTCAGGTCCCCAGTAATGATAGGAGCCCTTTGGGATGTTGGGCGGCTTCCTGGGAAGTGTGAGTAGCAGTGGCTTCTTTGTGCCCTAATGAAGAGGGGCCTCCAGCCATGGGGGACACTGGGAAAAGGCTTTGGTGTGACCAAGTCCCTTGGCATTTGTCTTAGACACTGTTGTATTGCTGGGAAGAGACACCATGACCACTGCCACTCTTATAAAGGACAACATTTAACTGAGGCTGACTTACAGGTTCAGAACATCAACACCATGGCGGAAGCATGGTGGCACACAGGCAGGCGCGGTGCTGGAGAAGGAACTGAGAGTTCTACATCTGAATCCACGGGCAGCAGGAAGAGAGACAGATACTCCTGCCTTGAGCCTCTGAGACCCTCAGCGATCACCTCCTCCAGCAAGGCCTCACCTGCTAATGGTGCCACTCCCTATGGGCCTGTGGGGGCTGTTTCCATTCAGACCACCACAGCACTTAATCACTGCTCAGACAATGGTGGCAGCTACAGGGTCAGCCAAGCACAGCCACCACACTCAGACCCACTCCCCGCCCTGACTGGGCTCTCTCTGCCAGACAGCACCGGACAGGACAGACAGACACGGATCAGGAATCTCACTGTGTTGGGGGCTGAGGCTCAGGCCTTGCCTGTTTAGGGGTTCAAAGATACTGAGGGAGGTCTGTGCCCCACTGGCCGGAGGTGGTTGTAGGTTCTAACAGCCTGGCGGGGCATGCTTCATTCTCAACCGGAGCGGTTAAGATCCACTTCCCCCTGATGTAGGCAGAAAGCCCGGATTGTCTTTTCAGTGTCAGTCAGCTAAGTAGCACAGACTCCTTAGCACATAGATCCCCACACACAGGCTCCTTGTTGGCCCCTTCACACAGTTCTGTCACGTCTGTCAGACCAGCAAGGTGGGCCTCTTAATGAGCCTGCTCATAGACCAGTTTTGGATGACCACGCCCACCGGACCAAACCCTACCAGTTACAGGTAGACCATATCCCTGCTTACACTCGGATGAGGGTACTAAGATGCAGGAATAGCATCAGGGAATATTCCAGAATAGCCGTCAGTGTGCTCGGGTTAGACACAGGGAATACACACACTGTGGGCTTTCTGCTTCCCAAGAATAACGAACGGTGTGGTTACATATGATGACATTAAGGTCCGCGATGGCGGTCCACCTGCTGCAGAGGCCAGGGTGAGGTGACCGGGGACACCTGGTCTCGAGGCCCTAAATACCACTGGCAGGGATCTAAAGCTCAGCAGCATTATGGGACGATTCGGGGATGGGACCAGAGATGTGCTGGGGGCTCTGACAGGAAGGGGACCTGCAGCTGTCAGCCTGCCTCTGGGCCTGCTGCCTCTGGGCCTGCTGCTTCCCAGGGCTGCTCTGCGGTCTCGCTGAGCCGAGGGAGGGGAGGGTTTATCATCGCCTGGTATTTACCCGCTTGAGCCTGGGAAAGGGCACCTGGAGCGCTGAGAACCAGGGCTGATGACTCAGAGGAACACACGTCACCCACGCCGCAAAGCGAACAGCTGCACAGGTAGTACTCTACAGAGGGGGCTGGGCTGGGCCTTCCGTGGGTATTCGACACCCGGAAGAGGCCTGGAAGAGGGTGGGGCATCCCTTTGGGGCACACCTTTCCTTCACTGTTTTAGGTCTGTTTCAAGAGGTGGAGGGGGCTGGAGAGATGGCTTAGTGCTTGAGTATTTACAGCTCTTCCAGAGGACCTGAATTTGGTTTCTAGCACCCATGTCAGGCAGCTCACAATCACCTGTAACTCCAGCTCTGAGAGGACCTGGGGGCCCTCTGGCACCTGGACTCATCATACACATACACAGACACATATGTGATTTTAAACAATAAAAACAGCTCTTTAGAATAAGGGGTGGGGGGCGACTTGCGACCTCGCCAGATGCCCGCCTGCGTCTCCTTGCTGTAGACATGTACTATCCCAGCTGTAAAGGGACATCTCCAGAAAGGCAGGAAGATCTTGTCCCTCGTGGTACAGCATGGGTCACCCCAGCTTCTTCCTGATGTCTCTCTGCTGTCAGTCAGGGGACCGCCCACCTGCCCAGGAGCTGGTCTCCAACAGAGATATCATCTGACCGATCTCTCCTGCACTAGCATTCCTTTCTGATATCCCTGCTGCCCCACACTGCCTTTCCCCACTGGGTCTTAAGGAGTCAGCTTGCCTCCTGTATCCACTGCAGTCAGCCTCCTGCCCATGTACTTGAATGGGGCTTTCCTCCTTCCGAGGTCTATTGCCCACCCTGAACAACCTCTCTCCTCTCTCCCCCATAGGAAGCTCCTCCCCACACACACCTGACCTCGCTACCCTCCCACCGACCCAGACAGTCCCGTCCCATCCTCCTCCCAGGCTGTCTACACTCTGCCCAGGCAAACCATTTGATAATGGTCAAGCCACACACCAGGGATGTCTTTCAAGTTCCATTCAGGTTTCCCAGTCACCCCAGGGGCAGCATCACAAACCAACCACCCCAGGTGTCTTTCTTAGGTCATTGTCTTGTGCAGGTGTTAAAAGTCCCCTGGGTCCTGTATTTTGAAGGTTTGACCACTGCCTGGGTGCCACTGGAAAGTGATGGGGCTGGTGAGAGGCAAGGTCCGGGAGCCCTTGGAGGTCATTAGGGTTTGCCTCTGAAGGGGACCGTGTGAACCCGCTCTCTGCCTCTGAAGGGGACCGTGTGAACCTGCTCTCTGCTTCTTGTTCTTCGTGCTCAGACCCGCAATGCGCCTCCACCCGTTTCACACAAATATCCCAAGCCGCCTCAGGGCCAAGCCAACAGTAATTCATAGAATGAAACCCTCAAAGCTGGATCAAAAACCTTTCCTCAGCAGGGCAGTGGTAGTGCACACCTTTAATCCCAGCACTTGAGAGGCAGAGGCAGGCAGATTTCTGAATTCGAGGCCAGCCTGGTCTACATGAGTTCAGGACAGACAGGGCTACACAGAGAAACCCTGTCTTGAAAAACAAAACAAAGCAACAACAATAAAAAACCTTTCATCTTCTTAAGTTGAGTTACTCCAGGTAATTTGTTACAGTAACAGGAAGCTGACTGACCAATACACACTTCTAATAAAGCAGCTAAAAGCACCATACTGTGCCCAGCTGGTTACAAACACTCCATCCTGTGGAAGGCAAGAGCTTCTTAGATTACAGTCTCAGACCTTCTTGACTGTTCTTTTTCCCATTGCTCACAGTGGATTCCTCTCTGCAAGATGGCTGCCAGTGCGTCCTGGATTCTGGTCACCTCCCCACCCCCGCCCCCACCCTGGTCTGGCTACAGTTACTGCTCCATCTTCCTTTTGCAACTGTTCATAGAACAGTGAGTGGGGTTTCCCCAGAGCCATGGCCAGTCACCCTGTGATCCCACCATACTTATTTTATGTGCATGGGTGGACATGCAACTTGAATGTGTACACTTCTGAGTGTGAGCACAAGTGACCATGTGTGCCGTGGTGTGAGAACAATAATACATATGGGTCCTTCCATCCTGTTTTAGACAGGATCTCTTGGTGGGTACTGCATATGCCAGGGCTGGTCCAGGGGCCTCTAGGAAATCACCCGTTTCTGCCTCCCATCATGTATCCTGTTGTAGGATGATGACCTTATAGACATGTGTGACATGATGTGCGCAGTTTTACATGGGCCCTGGGGATTTGAACTGGGGTCCTCACGTTTGTATCATAGTGTTCTACCCACTGAACCATCTACTAGACCAACCCCATCTTACTCTGTGTTCCTATGTTCTCACAGTAGCGGCTGGGCACCTTTGAGGTCCCTGCCCTGCCCACTCCCAGCTCCCCACGCCCAGGGTGCCTCATCTGCCCCTGGACCGTCCTCCCACGGCCCGCCCTGCTCTTTCTCTGTATCACTGCCGCCTCCACCGCTCTCAGGTCCATCCGCACGGCTAGCTCTGAGAGCAGCATCTCTGAGGCATCTCTCTCCCTCCCACAAGCCTCTCCTCCCACCGGAATGACAGAAGCAGAGCCGGAGATGTTTCTTGTACCTGCTGCTTTATGTGGGAAGCTGTGGGGTCGGGGGCTCTGCATCACTACCCTCTGCTGTGACCACAATGCACAAGGATTTGCCAGGAGCTGAATCCCTGCATGGGCGGAGGACGGTTCATGTGGGCAAGGCCCATGGCTCACAGATGCTTCCTATGCCTTGAGCTGGAACACGAATCCAAGACAGATAGCCTTACTAGACAGACAGACAGACAGACAGACAGACAGACAGATGGTACAGGAATGATAACCCTGGGAAGACAGAGGTGGAGGTCAAAGCCATACAGTCACACTCCAAGAATGGCCTGGAGCCTCAGGAGCTCATAGGCACAGAGGATGCTCCTGTGTAGGGCCACCATTGACAGTATACCCCTCCCCCAGCCAATGCCTCTAGCCTCCAGGGCTTTAAGAGAACAAACCACTAGGCTATGATCGTGGGTCAGGACAGCTCCATCTCTCTCTCTCTCTCTCTCTCTCTCTCTCTCTCAAACACACACACAACACACACACACAACATATGCACACATACAACACATGCACACATACAACACATGCACACACACAACATATGCACACATACAACACATGCACACACACAACACATGCACACACACAACACATGCATACACACACAACACATGCACACACACAACACATGCACACACACAACACATGCATACACACACAACACATGCACACACACAACACATGCACACACACAACACAGGCATATACACACAACACATGCTCACACACACACACACACACACAGAGAGAGAGAGAGAGAGAGAGAGAGAGAGAGAGAGAGAGAGAGAAGATGGACCATGATGCTCACACAAAGAGGATGGCTCTATGTTCATCACATGACTGACTTTCAATATGAAGGACAGGGACACTTCCTGCCCCTCAGAACAGGAGTTTGACAAGCGAATTAGGTCTGCCTCCTGCTCTCACAAAGCACGGGGGATTGGTGGGCCTTTTGTCGCCCCATGGTGAGGGGACCTGAGGTCTGGAGGACCATCACAGAAGACAGAGGGACAGAACAGACTGAGATAGACAAGCATCCATAATCTCAGCTTTAGGGACAGTAATGAAGGAGGCAGAAGCCACTTGTACTTTGGGCCTCCACACAGAGGTGCCCTGAGACAGCCCAGGGAGGTGGTTGTGCTGCATCCTACACGTATGGCCGCTGGACACCGGCCACGGTGCTATCGTCCACACAAGGCACACAGCCCTGTCTCAACCTTGGAAGACAAAAGTCACTTTTCCATTGTGCAAACAAAAAAAGCCACAAGACCAGTGAGGTCACACAGTGCAGTCAAGGGCGTGCAGGGAGGTCACCGGTGGACCAAGGCCCAGCTCGGTCCTTGCCTGCAGGTGCCCCTTTCGGCTCCTCAGCTGGTCCCCCAGGCACCTCCTGGGGTAGACATCTGCTCTCTACCCCATGACGAACTTGCCTCTCACGGCTGGAAGAAACTTCTAGCAAGGAACCTTCCTTCCCCCTTTCCTGCTGACTGTGCACCCCGACAACAGAATGTGAGGTGTTGGGTTTCTGGGCTCACTGATCCACATCTGAGCAGAGACGTGCAGCCTCATCTCCATGTCTGACCATCTGGTACATCTTTCAGGAGTCTAGCTGCCATGTTCTGGCTGACGCTCCAGAATCTGGCTGCTGTGACAAGCTACAGGCCCGGGAACATCACTGGGAACTTACCTGCTGCTAAGGTGGGGTGACACATTTCTGCTGGCGCATCTGTCTATCAGAGAGGCCCTTTCAAACTTGATACCTGACTGCCTTGATGCAGGACCCTCCAGCTCAAGGACAAAGGCAGGTCGGAGTTTATCACAGAAAAGCCACTTGTCACTCCAAAATGCAAACTCTGGATCCTTTTCCACAATGGCCGGGCCCTCGATCCAGCTGGCCATGACAGCTGAGCTCAGACTGGGTTTTGGAGGCAGGAAGGTGCAGGTCAGTTCAGAAACTGAACAGTGAATCAACTTCCCACCAAGGACTCCAGGTTTATAGAGGCTCTGCCTACCCAACGCATCAGTCAGCCACACCATCCCACAACCTGCACAGCCCCTCCCACCTCAGGGATCCCTCTGTCCTCTGGACCCGGCACCTCCAGTGTTACTCAGGAAGTTGTGGCTTTGTGACAACTCTGCTGTCCTAATGCAGGGGTGTGTCCTGACATGTCTCACTTCCCAATCTTTAAGGCCCTTGGAAAGAGCGCAAGAGGCCAAGCTGCCCTGACCCCCACCCATGTTCATCAGAGACACAGCCTTTTACACCAACTAAACGGAGAGTTGATGGTTTGGTTCATGAATGATCAAGTCAGAGACTCTAAAGCCACTGTTCTTATCCAAGCTAAAAATGGTGCCCCGTCCGATTCCTAAGCTCACTGCTCAGGATGGCTCCCCAGGCGTAGATAACAGCCATACGTTCAGCCATACGTATGTTACACGGAGTTGCTGCCAATGCAGTATTTAGTGACATGTGCAGCGTAAGATGTGCACTCATGAGACTCCCCAACCCTGCTTACCCAGCAGCCCCACCCTCTGAGAGGAAACTGCTTTCTGGGCAGAAGGACTTTTGGTCTGTACAGCTGTATATCCACCCCTCTGCAGGCAGAGACAGCTCTCCAGGTCCCAGCCAGGGATCAGTAAAAGTAAAAGCCAGCTCGCAGGCAGCCTGTGTATGGGATGGGCAGTGGGCGTGGCCAGCCTGGGAGAGCCTCCCACTCCTGACAGGAGAACAAGCCTCTGGGGGACCAAGGGAGCTGAAGATATGCTCAGCGCAATAAGCCAAGGCCGCAGCACACAGACGGGAAATGAAAAGAGGCAGACCGAGCCCTCCCTGGGAGGGAAGAGCTGAAATGAGTCTCCCTCCACTGTGGTGTGAGTGGGGCTCTGCTCCGCAAAAGCAGACTCTGTGGGACTGGAGGGTGGCTGGCCCTCCTGCACCCTCATCCATGACTATAAACAGCCGTGCATGGCATCCTCTGGTCTCCGCACCTTTTGCATGTCCTGGGCTTTGTCGACTGAGACTCTGGGGGCCATAGCTTAGGAACTTGCAGAGCTTCGTACACTGCTTTTGTTCTTTGATGCTCTTCTCCCAATTAATCCACCCAAAAACTTTTGAAGTTCACGAGCCATTTACTTCAGACACCATTAAATTAAGGACAGATCCACTTTCCCGGTAGCAAACACCCTACGACTTAATTAAAAGGGGCTTGCTGTTTAAATGGATACCGTGCCTCTCAACAACGGAGCTTGCTCCTCATGGGTGTAACTGCTTCTCATTTCCTTCCATGCAGACTCCAGCGTTCAGAGGCTGTTTCGCTGTCAGCGGGATCCCGGGACCAGCCGTCGTCTCCTCGTCACCATCACCGCCTCGCTCAAGGCAGTTGGCCACTGAGGTGCTGAGAAAATGACCCGGACATCCAGTGCTTACTAAAGAAGTACCTAAAAGCCACAGCCGAAGCCCGGTGGTAAGATGCACAAAGGAATCTGGAGATCTTCCTTGGAGACGTGAATGGATACAAGGAGGAATTGAAGAGGCTCTAAGCTTGGAATCATGAGACTGGGTGCTTGGGAGAAAAGAGACCTTCAGGGAGATCTCGATCTTCCAGGATGGGCTGCCCACCTGGGCAGCTCACCTTCAGAGAGACCAGAACTTCCCAGTTGGAGAAAGTGTCTCACTCCTCCAAGTGCTCTGGGAATCAGGGACACATGCTAAGTCCAGGTACACTGAGCTCAGTCCACACCCATCTCCAGGCATTCCTGGAGAGGGCACATCCATTAGCCACACTCCGTTGGCTTTAGCTCCCCATGAATCCCTTTGTGAGCTGAAGACAAAAACTCATGCCAGGACTTCCTGCTTCTCCTGGGAGACTGGTTTCTGGTGTGAGCATGACCGGTAAGAGGGCTGTGAGCAGTGGACAGCGCCGCCCTGCAGGCCAACTGCTGACCGCTCCTCACCTCTGTGTCTGTGGACAGGGTGATTTTCCATCCCAAGCCATCGCAAATGAGATCAACCACATCTCTTTGGGGGAGCATCAAGGGCAGAGATGAGGCCCTGGGACTTCATGAAAGGATTCTTCAAAGCTCATAGTAGCCAATCAGCACAAGGATATGAAATGGAGTTACTGCTGCCATCTACAATCCTGTTCCCATCCTGTCATTATCGCCACAGCCATCACCATCACCATCATCACCATCACCAACACTATCATTGTCATCTCCATCTTCAACATCATCAGCATCACTACCATCAACCTCATACTTAACATTAACGGCACCAAACACAGCTACCAAGTGCCAGACTCTAAGCTCCTGAAGGGAAGTATGCACGTTGATCTCACCCGATGTCATGACTCAATTTTCTCTCATTTTTGTGAAGAGGGATGAATGTGTCGCCCAGGCTCGAGACTCTGTCACCTGCTCTGAGAGGAACTTTCTAGAAATCCCACCAGCTGCTTTTTTAACCTGAGACCCTGAGTAATTCCAGACTTGCTAATGTGGTAATCCTGCAATACCCACAAGAATATCTGGGCCTCAGACAGGCTCTTGGGAACATGTAGCTCGATCCTTTGGACTCAGACAGACATACAGGGAAGTGTAGCCCCACCCTTTAGCCTCAGACAGGCGCAGGACCGTGTAGCCCGACCCTTCACAGATTGTTCTACACAGAAGCAGAAAATCCCAAACTACTCAATTTCCAAGCCAGACTCCAAAGATGCCTCTGTGGAGAGCAGAACTGACTGCACAGAAGCCTGGGTCCAAGTTCTGGGGTGCTATCAGCAGGAACTGGGCCAATCTGGGGAGCAATGGCACAACCCTCCAGTCCCTGCTGAGCTATTCTGCCTGAGACAGCCAAGCATTTCCTGTGGTTATTCTAGCTGGGTATAAATCTGCACATAGGTGTGGAGAGCCCTCTGCAGGAGCTAGCCTCTGCTCTCAGCACTGATCCCAGAGCCTGAAGGGTGACACAGCCACATAAGCCAGAGGGCAGATCACAGGCGGACCAGCAGTCCTCCCCAAAGTTCCTCTCTGCAGCCATGGAGAGTGCTACAGGCCACAGCTAAAAGATCCTCCCTCTGCCTCAGATTCCACACAATGTATGTAAACAAGTGCACTTCACAGCATGTGAGACACCCAGATCTGTCTTGTGGAAGCCGAGGGAACAACACAGTCAAACCTCCCTCCAAGCATTTTTCCACTCTGGAATCTTCCCTCAGTCATCCAAGAACACGCCCCATCTTCAGCACCACGGCCAGCTCCCTCCCCTCCTCTGCCGAGTCTCCGTGGTCCAGTCTCCAACAGGACCAGCTCAGAGGCCTCCCTTCCCTGCTTTGAGGTCTGACATTCCTCTGCACTATTGTACATTTGAGGCAAACACACATATTTTCCCCTCCTCTGAATCTGTTTTGCTAAACAGATTAATCTAGTGGCAGATTATATTATGGAGAATGGTAAATCTTCCAGGAGATAAGCATCTGTCGGGTTGGATTGGCGACAGCCTATGTACCGTGAGTTAATTTGCTAAGCCTCACAGTGCTGTCCCGGGTGTTTAGCGTTTGTAATAGCAGATGTAATTTGGGACAAATGGGGACTTGTTTCCTCATCCGTGTCTATACGTGTCTTATATGGTAAGTGACGTATTCAGGGGAGGTGCCAAATTCCATTATGATTATGGCTGATGAGTTGGTAGAGGTAAAAACAGACTCTATGGGAATTGCTTGCAAGCAATGTCCTGAGATGAACAACCATTTGAGGTACCCTTCCCCCGTCTACACTGTGTCCCAGAGGCTACCCGTGGGCTCCCCAGAGAGGCTTCAAGATGCCTACTCAGCCCTTTTTCAGCATCCCAGGAGCTGTCAAATTTAGCCCCGCCCTTCGCCTAGGCATGGGAGGAGATGTCAGCTCTTCTTTCATAGGCGAGCTTCCCATGAGGACCAAAGTGCTGCAGGGTTAAAGCAGTGAGCCCTGCTACTTGGTGAAGAAAGGAAAGGTGTTGGTACCTCAAGGACAAAGGCTGCTTACCCTGTGAAAACCTGTCCAAGTGCGAGCCAATGTCTACCCGCCCAAGGTCAGAAGAGGCACAGGCAGGACATAACCAAGAGCAGAGACGCTGTGCCTACTGCCCGGGTGTGGACCTCAGGAAATGTCTGTCCCTCCTCCCTCCCACTGTTTGTCCCTCCTCCCTCTCATCACTCTCAGACTCAAGTCTTGAGGAGGCCACTCCTCACCACCCAGCATTCTGATGCCCTGGGATCTTCTCCCCGATCTGGAGTGTCAGCGAATGCCACTGTTTGTGGGAGGTGTTGCCCACAACCTGCCTTTATGAACGTCCAGTGTCAGCAAGAGCATGCGTGTTAACAGAGACAGACCCTGGGGCTTGTGGGAGGGGCTCTAGCTGACAGCTCTCTCTGTCCCCTATAACTGCTGGCACAGGGACAAACTCTGGCCTGGGACATGGCCAGAACTACTCTTGTTGCAGTCATTAGGGAATAAAGCATGAAAGGTGTACCGAGTCGCACAGAAGGAGATGTCTCCATCCAAGGAGCTGCGACTGTCCACACAGCCAAAAAAGAGGACTCCAGGGGCCCCCACACCAGAGCCCTGCATCTTGTCCCCTCCCCCAACTCATCCCTGAGGGCAGAGCTGAACCGTGTCTGCGGAGTTTCAGTCTGCAGCACTTCGAGTTCTTCCCCTTATCTGGCCTTGGTCTTCCTGGCTGTCCAAGGTCATTCCTAACCATGGGACAGTATTCCATCTAGCAATTAACCATCCCTGAAGGGCTGACACTCTTGAAGTTCTGAAGATCGTATGGTCCCTTAACACTGGGATATGATGTGCACAGGAGACTACAGCCTGGGTGGGAGCGTCTAGGTAGGCACTGAAGCTCCCGTCCTGCACATACACGGCACCAGCCTGTGCCTGCGGCCCACACTCAACTGTTCTCTCTGCCTCTGTTTAAACTACACTTCTGGGAACATCTCAATGTCTCCATGCTCCAAATCATCCTGCCTCTCCACAAGCCAGAGCAGAAACACAAAGAGGTCTCCTACCTGAGGTCTCCCCCAAGATCCTGGGGGGCTGGATGTCTTTCCCATTGTTGCTGGGACTAGTGGAAGGCTCCGTTGTGCTAACCCCAACAGGGGTTCTTTTCCAGGGATCCAGGGACTCGGTGACCCCCTTAGTCTGCAGTGTCATGGCGGTGGCCGTGCTGGCCACAGTGGTGGTAGTGGTGGTGGCCACAGTTGTCTTCCGTGTTTGCAAGATGGAGACCGTGGTGGGGCCGAAACCACCAGGGAAGGTGTTGGACTCCAGGGTGTCCTCATCCCCCGTAGGCCCCCAGGCTATGAATTCTGTCTCTGTCGTGGGCCTACTGCCACGGAAGTCGAAATCGTTGAACTCTGCATCATGTGTGTGCCTCCTACCCCGTCTCAGGAGGCTCTGGTGCTCTGCAGTCCCAGCAGTCACCACAGAGGATGAGGCCGTTGCAGAGGTGAGGGAAGGGCTCGATCTGGGGGCAGCCGGGGGCTTGGTGAGTCCCTCTTTGGGTCCAAGGGTGGCTACCTGGTCCCTGGGCCTGTGGGCCCTCCGAGCACGGGGAGTCTGCATCTGTATGGGCCCGTGGGCACGTTCGGCCCGGGCGGCACGGGGACTCCAGGCTGGCGTTGGTAGCCTTGTTGGGGGTCCACTTCGCAGACTCCACAGCCGCTGGGGCCTCTGTGGGCGTGACAGGAGCCGGAACTCGGGACTGGGGCCTAGTGAGTCACAGGACGGGAAGTCTACAGCAAGCTGCAGCATGGCTATCAGTATCCAGGCATGGCTTCCGAGAGAGCGGCCGGGCCAGCGGATGGACATGGAGCTGAGGAGAGATGCAGAGCGGTGAGCACACAGTGAGGCATCAGGAGGGCTCTGACTAGAGCCGCGTTTATCCCTCCTCCCCCACTGAGCAGGGACAACCTTTGATTGTAAAAGGGGCTGGGGAATCCCCACATCATCTCTGACCAGCTGACTCCTTTGGCCCGTGAAGGAAGAGAGTCTCGGTCCCTGTGAAGTCACATGAGGCAGAAAGAAGGCTTTGCCCTAGAACCCCCGGTCTGCTCTGCAATTCCCAAACACCACGAGCCTCTGGTCATCCGAGCTGAACACACACCTGTTCGCACTCCACCTGGGCACAGCCAAGCAAAGCTACTATGTCTGCCCTTTCTCTGGGTGTCGCCCTTTCTCTGGGAACTGTTTGCCACTCAGGGGAAGCTGGAAGCTTCCATACCAGGCTCTCAATCTGCTGACATCTCCACCCCTCCCACCTACCCCCTCTCCAGTTTATCTCTAATGTAGATGCCCTGTGGAGAGCTCTCAATGCCAGCTGGGGCTGGTACAGAAAGGCCAGATGTGGCACAGCCGGGCAGGAGGGGAAACTGACCTGCTGGGGGCACGTGGAAGGATGGTAAGAGCTCATCAGGGGCCTGCTAGGACAGTCCCCCCAACCCGGAGCCCATGGGCAGCTCTGCGAGCGAGCAGGGCACAAGTCCCCTCTAGGCCCACGGATGCTAAAACGCCACATGAAAATCCAGAACAGTATGCAGACCCACGCAGCCAGGCGTGGAAGATGCAACCCACGCTCCCTCTTCCCCTGCGTAAGTAATTGAACACTGATTATAGACGCCACTCAACGTCGGCTTTCGGCATCAACTTCACATCAGAAAGTTAGAAGCAAACTCAAACTTTCCCAGAGGCTGCTGGGGGGAGGGGGGACATGGAGTCAGGAACTGTGCTACAGTCTGCAGCTGTGCTTGACGGACCCAGAAACACACGAGGAGTTGTTTTCCTTTAAAAGGTGTCGTGTGTGTGTGTGTGTGTGTGTGTGCACACGCGTGTGCGTGTGCGTGTGCGTGTGCGTGTGTGTGTGTGTTTTGAAAAGTGACTACATGTGTCAGGGTATGCCACTGTAGATGTATATGAGGTCCATGTGGGTGTGTGTGCTGGCAGGGGGTGAAGCACACCCAGGTGGGTGTGTGGAAGTGCCGGGTGTGGCTGTGTGTGAGAGTCAGAGGGAGGGAGTTTGTGGGTGTGTCAGTGTGACATTGAGTGTGTGTGGGTGTGGTGTGTCTCTGAGTGCTCCCTGGGGTATGAGTGCTCCCCTGGGGTGTGAGTGCTCCTCCAGGATTTGAGTGCTCCTCAGCGTGTGAGTGTTCCTAGGAGATAAGTGCTCCATAGGATGTGAGTGCTCCACAGGGTGTGAGTGCTCCTTAGGAGATGAGTGTTCCACAGGATGTGAGTGCTCTGCAAGGTGTGAATGCTCCCCCAGTGTGTGAGAGCTCCCAGGGTGTGAGTGCTACCCAGGGGTGTGAGTATTTCCCCTGGGGTGTGAGAGCCATCATCGTGCAAGAAGGTGCACTACATCCGTCCATGTATGTATCTGTATGTGTGTCCATGAGCCTTGGTGAGTGTACCTCATCTGTACATGTCTATGGGTCACCACGCACAAGCGTGGATCTATGTCAGTGCGCGCTTGCAAGCATGTCCTTGTTTGCCCTTCAGTGTATGTAACTGTTCAAGCGTGCCCGTGTTCCTTCTCAGCCTGTTCTGGTGCCGAACCCCACGTGCCTGAGGCTGACACGCACCGGTGCTTGGGAAGGAGGCGGTCCATGAGAAAGGAGCTTGAGTTTACTGGGACTAATTAGCAAAAAGGACTGGTCCCCAAATAATACAGCCTGGCTTTTTAATCAGCGTGAAAGAGCTTTGCCGGAGGAAGGAGGGTGCACACACTCGTTAGGTGGATGTCTCTGCGCCACCTCTACCTTTGTGTCCTTTCTCTGCACGAGCAGCGGAGCTCCAGTGGCGGCAGGATTGTCATCACTGAGGGGAGATCTAAGCCAGTGTGTGACTACCCTGCAATCTCCTCAGAGCCTCGGGTGACCCTGTGGAGATGGACTGGTGAGGACCATGCTCCATGCCTGTGCATCAGGATGGGTGTCTGCCTCTCGGTAATGAGATGCTCTGAGTGGGTGTGGGGCCCCATTGGGCCCTATCAGATCTGCGAGGCTTCACCAAGCCTTGAAAGTGTTTCTAGGCACCACCAACCACACCCAGCCAGGCTCCACTAGTCCCTGCCAAACCTTACCAGGACCCTCAGGATCCCACTAGATCCCACCAGACCCCACTGGTTTCCGCCAGGCTACACTAGGGCCCCTGAGCCCCTCAGGGCGCATTAGATCCTACCAGATTCCACTGGAGCACTAGGTTGTCCTTCAGGTCTCACCAGATCCCACCAAGTCTTACCACATCCCCCTGGGCTCCACCTGAACCCACCAGACTCCACCAGAAGCCACCGAGCCCCACTGGATCCAAGAAGCCCCACGAGGTCCTCCCAAGCCTCCAGGCCCCATCAACACCTGTACTCTGATCCCAGCTGCCCTTTGAGACCCATCCAGACAGTGGTAGCTCTACTCTGACCTCTCACCAGGCCCTTCTTGCTCCCCTAGACCTATCCTGGCCTCACCAAGCTCCATTACCTCTCACTAGAACTCAGTAGTCCACATTCTGCGAGATGCCGGCAGACCCCTACCAGATCCCCCCACCGGGCCTCGAGGCGTTCCTAGCCCCACCGTGCAGGCTGGCTGGCAAGTATTGAAAGCCTTCCATCAGCACTCGGAGAAATATCACCCCAGGAAATTAAAACCTCAGTACCTAAGCCTGGGCCTGCCTCCCCGGCATAACTTCACACACAGGATATTTCTGTGATTTTTCACCAATCATGGGCTGTAATTGGTTACCATAGAAACCTTCTCATTTCCAAGACACCCAGCTGTTATGCAGAAAACCCAACTATGGCAGCGAGGCTGGGGAGGCGGGTACCTGCACCCCCTCAGCCCAGGGGCTCCCTTGTAAAGGGATGCATTTGCTCAGAGGGGAAATGGAGGGCAGCCCGGGGGGGGGGGTGACTGTGAGCTAGGACTAGGGCTTACCCCACTGGTCAGTAGAGATGCCAAGCCCTGCATAAGGCCTGACCTCACGGCAGTGACGTCAGGGAAAACTCTGGTCTGTGGCGGACACACCTTAGTGAGTTAGGACCCCTGTAAACCTACCAACCTATCAGCCCCTCCTCTTCTCATGCCTCCAGCAGAACCCGGGGTGGGGGGGTGTGTGTCAGTACACAGGGAGGAGCCCTCAGGTGTGCTCCGCTACAAAATGCAGCTATTTCTGCAGGACCCCACTTCAGAAAGCACCAAGGCATTGTCAGCTGCTCATTGTCCACCAGATGACAAATGAGGTCTTGCAAGTATTAACTCATCAGCACCAGTGGGCCGCATGTTCACCCATGAGGCCAGGTAGAAACCCCAGGACACTGAGCTGGCCCTGGCAGAGCATGTCATGCGTTTCAATCCTTGAGGTAACCCCGAGGTGAGACTGAGCTGGCTTGGGCCTGACGACAAGGTTGATCCCCTGAGAAAATCAGAGCTACCATTGGTGCCGTGATCTTAAAGTAGAGAGCTCATGTGTCTTCAGTAGCCATGAATGTAAACACCGCTAGCATCCTCCAATAGACAGGCACACGGGACACATCCAGGCACAAAGTAGCAGTTGCCAGGAGCCTTCGAAACCTATGCCAAGGCAAAGGAGCCAGGAGTAGGGACACAGGTAGGTGAAGGATTCCCCAGAGACTGCGGGGAGATTGATGGCTACTGGGGAGTATAGGAGAGGGACTGTATGGGAGTGACTGTCCCCTGGAGTGCTTCTTTTGGGGGTAATGGAATGTTCTGGAATTTGCTGCAGTGGTGGTTGCACACCCTACGAATATACAAAAGCCACTGGACCATGCCCTTGAAAAGCAGTGAATTTAATAGCATGTAGATTACATCTCAATAACAACAGAAGGGGAACTGGACCTAGAAGGTGGAGAGAGAGAGAGGGAGAGAGAGAGACAGAAAGAGACAGAGACAGTGAGACAGAGAGAGACAGGGAAACAGAGAGACAGAGACAGAGACACAGAGAGAGACAGTGAGACAGAGAGAGACAGTGAGACGGACAAAGACAGATAGAGACAGAGACACAGAGAGAGACACAGACAGAGACAGAGATGTAAAGACAGAGATACAGAGAGATGTAGAGACAGAGAGACAGAGAGAGACAGAGAGACAGGGAAACAGAGAGACAGAGAAACAGAGAGAGACAGAGACACAGAGAGATGTAGAGACAGAGAGACGATAGAGAGATGTAGAGACAGAGAGATGATAGAGAGATGTAGAGACAGAGAAAGAAAGACAGACAGAGAGAGAGAGAGAGAGAGAGAGAGAGAGATGAACCAATGTAGGGATTCTCTGTGACCTTCCGACCCTGGACCCTGGCTGCAAACCAGAGCGCCTCAGGCAGCCTTCTGAGTCCCAAGCAAGGTGTGTGAATGCTGTGGAGACTCCATCTCACTGTGGCAGGCTTGGTGGGAGTCCCTAGGAGTTAAGGTCCCTCCTTGCTGAGTGCAGAGTTACACCCAGCCCTTTGAGGCTGAGGCTCATGATAGTCCCCTCTTGTTCACCTCCAAAGACACCGTGCAGAGGAAACGCAGAGCCGCAAGCTGTGTGCACCGTTTTGCTCCCGTCTGCCTGTATCTGCTACTTTGCCGCACCTCGCTTCTCTTCCTTTTAAATTTTTATTGAAATCACTTTTCCCCAAGACTGGTTTAATAAGATTCAGTGAATTGAGGTTCAATTCACTCCCTTCCATACAGTTTCTCCACGGAAGAAAATCACTGTCAATTAAGGGAGACAAAGATATCTCTTCACCCACAGACACACCCTTCTGGGGGCCCAGATGCAGCAGCACGTGCTCCCCCGGAAACAGGAAACAGCAGGTTCCTCTCTTGGAGGGGCACACTGTCAGGGGAGTTGGGAAGGTGAAGCCCTGGTTTTGTGTGACCAGGGTTTCCTCGGAAACTTCAAGTTGTATAAGCTGTCAAGAGATGGCAGGTCCGTTCTGCTTCTGCCTCAGTGCCTGCTCCAGGAGCCTCACCTGCTGTGTTACCCCAGGCCCTTTCCTCTGCCCTGCTGTCTGCTGTAGATGTTAGCCAGGGTCCAGACTTGTTGATTCCTCTCCTGGAGGCTCCGTTTCCCCACCACCAACACATGATAGCTAAGGAGTGTGGAAGCTGAGGTCTCCTTCCCTTCAACTAAGACCCAAGCTTCCCTGATGAGTCAGGCTGGGAAACAGCTCAGGGAGATGGACGGTTACAGAGAGAAGTGCTGGAAGAGGGAGACGCATTGGCTAATCCGATTGTGCAAACCCACCCGCTCTCATGCTTGATCAGGATATCGTGTCACCTGGGACTAACCTGAGGTGGAACAGCAGAACCATGACTCCATACCCAGACACTTCCTGGCTGCTCCGCACCTTTGTGAACCTGCTAAGAACACTGCTCACCTCAGAAGGCTTCTTCCAGTTTTATACAGAAGTTGAAAGTGAGGAGCGCATTCCAGGGACTCTCCTGCCAGTTTCCCCTGGTGTGACTGACACAGCTCACCAGCCACCACAGGCTCCCCCTCATCACAGCCCCACAGCTGCTGCCCTGCTGCCCGTAAGCACTGCATTCCAATCTAGTTTGGGTTTAGGATCTGCACAAACTCCACCTGACCTTGTGTGCAGCCTCTGACTTCCTAAGGCTTCTTTGACTGTGCCCGTTTCAATTCTGAATTTTGATGTGCTTGATCTACGGGGCAACAGGGTTGTACAGATGGCCAGGAGTTGGGTTCTGACAGTTTGGGGGCACCGAGGTTGTGAGTTTGTTAAAGGGGACCACTGAGGTGACACACTGCTCCCCTTAAAACATCCTGGCAAGAACGAAGGCAGCCTCAGAGAGTAGTCCATGCCTTGGTATGGCAGGAGGATGGGCAATTTACATAATTGTTCTGTGCCTCAGTTTCCCTACCTGCAAAGCAGGGTAAAACGCAGGAAGCTCTTTGCAAGGCACACTGGGGACATGTACACTCACATGGTGAGTGCTGCTGGCTCAGTTCTTTGTGGGTGCTCTGGGGTCCTGTGGCCTCTTGCCTTCTTGGAACCAACCAGGTCCAGGCCCCTGCTGCCTCCTGGGAGCAAACAACAACTCTTGGGCCAGGGAGATGTAGCTACGCAGCCTTCACAGGCGCTTGAAGGAGACTGAAGGGTAGCAACACGCTGGCGTTCTGGTTGCCTGGGCAACGTGCCCGCAAGCATTCTGGAGGAGCTAAGTGACAGGCTGTGGGTGGGCAGGACAGTGGGTGGTGATGTTCTTGGTCCCAGCAGTGGGGAGTCTTCTGTGCCTATGGCTGATCCCTGGCTGCTGTGACCCAGCAAAGGGTCCCTCCTGACAGAAATCCTACAGTGCAGCATAGGACCACTGCTCTCTGAAGTGCCTGGAGCTCCGCTGGGTCCCTAATTTCAGTTGCTGTCACCACATGCCCTGTCACAGTTGACACTTTCTCTGTGTCATAGGCTGCTCATCTACCAGCTACATGCCTTGAGCATTCCTCTTCAGATGAGGACAAAGGCACTAGTCAGGACTCCCAGAATGAGCTGACCTTCCCCAGAGCTAAGCCTCGTGGCCTCTCTCTCTCCCCGTAGATATAGGACAGACTTACAGAGCCAGGCACAGAAACGCTGGGTCAGGTCTCAGTCCAGCAATCGTATTTCCAGTAATCTCATAGAGTCAGAGGGCAGAGACCTCTCTGCATGTTAACCATGGAGAGCTTTCCAGCCCTAAAATACCCTCTTCAAGGGATTGGTGTGTCAGGAAGCTCCTGTGTTCACCCAAGGACCTCATTTTGAATCTATTCTCAAAGACACAGCACAGGGAGGGAGAGCATTGGGAGAGAGCAGCAGAGCCTGGGGAGGAGGCAGATCCTTCAGCTGAGCATGGGCAGACACACGGGCAGATCACACACCAGTTTTGAGCACAGCAGACAGTCTCCTGGGCAGGGGTATCTGGCTGGGAAGATACTTAGAGAAGGTTCTAGGCCATCGTGAAAAACAGGAGAGCTACAGCACCATGTGTATGTAACCACGGCAAGCCAAACAGCAGAGGGCTGTGCGTGGAGAGAAAAGACGGCGGGATCCAAAAATAGCTGGTACAGAGTCTGAGCAATAGCAACGTGGCAGGTGCCAGGCTCGGCGACTCTCCCACCTCACTCGGTTACACCCGAGAAGAGGAAGTGCTGTTACTCTCATCTTGAAGGGGGAAAAATTGGCAAAAAATGGTAGTTGGTCCTCTCTACAGGGATGTGTCTTGAATACATGCTAAAGGACGGTGGTGCACAGAGAAGTACGTAATCTGTCCTGGGAGGCAGTCTGTCTCTCCTGGGAGGCTGGGAGGCAATCTGTCCTGGGAGTGACTTGGGCTACTTGGAGATCCTTGGTCCCCATTGCACTGGAACCTGCAAAATCTTCTCAGGTCCCTGTCCATGCCTGAAGCCACTGTTCCTGGGGACAGCTTGGCAGCTCATTATTAACTAATTGTCAGATTCTGAAGAAACCACTGGACTCCCCACACCATTCAGGAATCTTCGGATTTGATTGGTGCAACTGTTACATTGTTATTCGCATGTTTCAACTGCTACATTGTTACTGCATGTTTCAACTGCTACATTGTTGCTGCATGTTTCAACTGCTACATTGTTATTCCCAAAGTCCACCAACACAGCCAGGGCTTGTAAAACAGGCAAAGAAACAAGTGGAGAGTGCAGGTGATTGGCCTCTGTCCCTAAACTCCCAGAATAGTACAGAGGCAGGAAGAAAAGCACCTGTGAGCAGACAGGGGCTGTACCAGGACAAAGGCTTGTGGTGGCATAGAAGTTAGGTAGCTGTGAGCTGACAGCCATGCCACTGGGAGTCCTCAAGTCAGAACGCCAGGGTGAGTCCATGGCCTCTCTTGGCGCATGGGGATGAGGCAGTGGTGGCCAAGTTCCTATGAAGGGCTTAGCTACACGGCAGGAAGTGGGAAGGAGGTCCTGGAATCTGGCCATGGCAGACTATGGTCTCCAGACCAGCTGCACCCAGCACTGAAAGACAGGTAGTCAAATAAATGTTGGGAAGTGATGAACCAGTGGATGGCCAGAACAGCCAGACACCTGAAGAGTTCTTCTGGTTTCTAGGCTACATCTATCCACACTGCTGCTCTGATGTCCAACACAGCCCTCTCTGCCATCCTTAGATTCTAAGGCTTAGAAGAAGCTAAGCAAAAGCCTCACTTCTGAGGTCACTGAATAAAAAGTTTGATGTAGTAACATGATGCAGTGGCAGGAGAGACACTGCAGAGTCAGGGGAGGCAGTGCAGTCAGGGGAGGCAGTGCAAAGTCACCAGAGGCAGTGCAGAGTCAGGGGAGGCAGTGCAGAGTCAGGGGAGGCAGTGCAGTCAGGGGAGGCAGTGCAGTCAGGGGAGGCAGTGCAAAGTCACCAGAGGCAGTGCAGAGGAAGGGGAGGCAGTGTAAAGTCACCAGAGGCAGTGCAGAGGAAGGGGAGGCAGTGCAGAGGAAGGGGAGGCAGTGCAGAGTCACCGGAGGCAGTGCAGAATCAGGGGAGGCAGTGCAGAGTCAGGGGAGACACTGCAGAGTCAGGGGAGGCTGTGCAGAGGCAGGGAGGCAGTGCAGAGGCAGGGAAGACACAGGGGATGCAGGAAAGGCAGTGCAGAGTCAGGGGAGGCAGTGCAGAGTCAGGGGAGGCAGTGCAGAGTCAGGGGAGGCTGTGCAGAGGCAGGGGAGGCAGTGCAGAGTCAGGGGAGGCAGTGCAGAGGCAGGGGAGGCAGTGCAGAGGCAGTGCAGAGGCAGGGGAGGCTGTGCAGAGGCAGGGGAGGCAGTGCAGAGGCAGGGGAGGCTGTGCAGAGGCAGGGGAGGCAGTGCAGAGGCAGGGGAGGCTGTGCAGAGGCAGGGGAGGCAGTGCAGAGGCAGGGAAGACACAGGGGATACAGAAAAGACAGTGGAAAGGCAGGGGAGGCAGTGCAGAGGCAGAGAACACACAGGGGATACAGAGAAGACAGTGGAAAGGCAGGGGAGGCAGTGCAGAGACACTGCAGAGGCTGCAGGGTGAGTGCTGAGGTCTATTAGGCCGGTATAACCTATGAAGTCTGGATGGCATGTGGAAAGAGGCCCAGAGGAGGCCTGTGGCTCCAAGGATGCTTTTTCCCAGTTGCTGTCTGAACTGATGTGCCGGTGGAGGGTCTCATAACAAAGAACTTAGGTCAGAAAAGCTTTCTCACTTTCCCAGGAGTCTGCCATCACCTATGGAGATTCCTGTCCCGAGATCCTGGGCTCCTGAGTCTCCTCCCCCTTACGCTCTACTCTCATCTTTGGTTCACATGCAACCCAACAGAGCCACCTCTGCACACAAGGAACATGGGTGACACATACATGCAGACCTTCAGTCACAGGAAGACAGACACACAGACAGAAAGAGCACACAGGACACAGACACACATGCACAGACCATGTATGCATGTATAGACATACTATCCCTGCATAAGACATGTGTACAAACATAAGCTCATGGGCAAGACACACATGTACAGACCACACGTGCATGTATAGACATGCCATCCACGCATAAGACATGTGTACAAACACAAGCTCATGTATGTGCACACAGGTGGTACACACGCACTCGCGTGTACACATTCACACACACACACACACACACACACACACACACACACGCACGCGCATGCGCGCGCACACACACACACACACCCCTAGTCCCCCACATTGCTCTTCCCCATCATCCCGATATCTCCCAGAGCTCCATCCATGTGAACATCCCTTCTGGTCACCTCCCTGCAGCTCGCTGTCTGCAGAAGTCTCCCAGAGAGGCATCAGGAGCCCAGCAGGAATGCGCTATGGCATAAAGCTTCCGTGACAGGAATTGTCTGGCATGGGGACAAGATGTAGTCGTTGGGTAATTACTCCTCCAAAGAGCACAGTGGAGCTGGGCCAGCTGTGCAGCCCGGGAGCAGTTCCCTTGGGATCGGAACTGCCAGGTTCTTAGTGACGCCGTCTTGTGTTACCAGGGTGTAGGTGTCACAGGACTTATTCTGGAAGCCTGGAAACCCAACAGCATTTCCTGGAAGGCCGAGGTTTCTGGGCTGAGCTGTGATGCAGGGAACACTAGGTCCTGGGAATGTAATTTCTAGCTGACCAGAGGGCCAAGAGGCTGGGCCTGGATTCCCTCTGACCTGCACCAACGCCTAAAACTTCTGGCACCCATGTGCATATGCTTCTATTATTTGCTGGTCCTGAGCACCTCCATGGACACCGCTAGCTTCTTTCTTTGTGAATTCTCCCCTCTAGAAAGGTTTTTAAGATCATGATCTGGGATATTTTGAGCAGGTGAGATGGCAGCCATGTTGGATCGTAGGTGAAGGTGAGGCCCATTGTCAGGATAGATTGTACAGCTACAGCCACAGACAGCCCCTCCTCCCACAGTCCTCCGCATGGGTGGTCCCACGTTACACGTCTCTGCATGTCACCACAACCCCGAGCTCTAACACACTGTCACACTACAAGGTTTATGGCTCTAAAGTGATCCTTTGACAGGGGAGATGATGGAGGTCTCTCCTAAGCACGCTTGCTGGTCATACTGTTCTGAAGCAGGAAGAGGAAGGTCGGGTGGTTTTCGTTACCACTGAGCACTTTTTAGGTGTGAAGCTGAGAACAGGGGAGAGACAAGAAAACACACTGATACCTAAGTCTGAAAACGGGGCTTCACCCTTCGCCGTTGTGTGGCACTAGGCAATCTCTTCCCTGAAAGACCCCTGTTGGGGGCTCTCATCTGTTCCAGAATATTCTGCTCTGCTGTTCCTCCAGCTCACTGCTCTGTGACAATGACCAGAGAAGGTGTGATCTCCACTCCTATACCAAGTTATGGTTCTGTCCTGGCTGGTTCTGTGTGTCAACTTGACCCAAGCTGGAGTTATCACAGAGAAAGGAGCTTCAGGTGAGGAAATGCATCCATGAGATCCAACTGAGAGGCATTTTCTCAACTAGTGATCAAGGGGGGGTGGGGGTGGCCCTTGTGGGTGGACTGGCAGTCTTGGGTTCTATAAGAAAGTAAGCTGAACAAGCCATGGGAAGCAAGCCAGTAAGTAACATCCCTCCATGGACTCTGCATCAGCTCCAGCTTCCTGACCTGCTTGAGTTCCAGTCCTGACTTCCTTTGGTGATGAACAGCAGTGTGGAAATGTAAGCTGAATAAACCCTTTCCTCCCCAGCTTGCTTCTTGGTCATGATGTTTGTGCAGGAATAGAAACCCTGACTAAGACAGGCTCCATTGAACACTGTCTTCCTGCCAGGCTGGTGTTGAGGTGTTTCTCTAACGTGAGGTTAAGGCACAGCCTACTGTGCAGAGAGATCTGGGAAGACAGAGATGGCACCGTCTATATGCCCGAAAGAGAGGCTCCAGAGAGGAGGAAGACCCTGGGCTATCTTGACACTGACTTCAGTCAAGCGCCTGTAGGCTCTAGCCTGACCTCAGTCAGGCACATGACCATGTGTATGAACTACACTGCCTCTCTCGTCCTCAGGACTCCCTGACCGTACACAGGATGTACGTCTGAGGACCTGTGGTGATCTGGGACTGTGCCTTTGTCCCTAAGGTAGGTTCATACTAAGAATGGTGCCACTCTCAGCCTGAAAAGGAAGAATGCCAAGCAAGGGGGGCATGCTCCCCAAGATGGGCCCCTCCCTACCTGGTTTAACCTGCCCCCCAGAAACAAGGCTTTCTCTTGACCCTATCAGTCCCCTGGAGCCCAGAGTATCACAGACAGACTCACTGGGGAGGAAGGACCATCCTGCAGACATTTCTGGTGCCTTTGATCAGGGCATAGGCCTGTGAGTGACCTGGTCAGTACCTGTCTCAAGAGTATGCGGCCTTTTCCTCCTTCACATATTGGCCTCTGAGGACCCAAGAGAAGGCAACACAGAAGAGTAGGGCGCAAGGTAAGTGTTCAGGAAGCTTGGTTCTTGTTTAGTATTAATTATGCTTTCACGAATGCTAATCACGTGTATTCATTTTTAGTTGATGCAACACAGCAGTCACATAAGCACCTGAGGTGGTGAGGGAGGTTCTAGAATGGAGTGATCATGTCCCTTCCACTCCTGTCGGCCACATAGCTCACAGTGGACAGCTGGGTGGGCGGATGGTTCTAATGGAAGAATGGACAGACAGGTGGATGGGTGACCAGAGAAGTAGATGGGTGGATAGATGGGTGGGTGGATGAGTGGGTATGTGTGTGTGTGCGGGGGAGGGGTAGATTAATGCATGGATGGAGAGACAGATGTATGGATGGGTGGGCAGATAGATGGGTAGATTAATGTGTGAATGGATGGATGGATACATGGATGGATGAGTGGGTGGACAGGCAGATCGATTGATGGATAGATGCATAGATTCGTGAATGAACAGATGGGTAGATTAGTGGACGGATGGGTGGAAGATTGGGTGGATGTATGAACAGATGGATAGATTGGGTGCATACAGTTCCCCTAAGAAAGTGGACATTTCAGCCTTCAAGACCTAGCAGAAGGCAGTCAGCATACTGGAGCGATTCAGCTCTTCTTGGGCAAGTCTCAAAGGTTCTTTGTGGAGAGAAGGAGACTCAAAGACCAAGTAAGAACATACTGAGGTGAACAGAAGGCAGACTGGGGCTTGATCTGTGGGGTCTACTTGGGATGGGAGATGCCTCAGGAACCCAGAAGGGGACCCTCACATAGCCCCGAGTAGCTGGCTGCTTTTGCTCTGCAGTGCCAAGGGCTGGGGGCCATAGGGCAGCTCCTAAATGCTGTCTGTTGCCTCCCATATTCTTGACTAACACCCCAGCTTAATGGTCAAGATAACCCCACAGACCTGGCACTGTGGGGTATTATCCTCAGCCCTCGGGTCCAGCCCAGGACAAGCACGCAGCACCCCTACGTGTTCAGCACTCCAGGGACCCTGGATGGATAATGGAGGACTGAAAGGCACAGATGCCATCTCAGGCAAGGAATGGCCCCAGCAGTGGCCCTAAGCACGGTATCCAAAGACCTGACTGTGGGTCTAGCTGACCTTGACCCAGAAGGCTGGGGAGGGGGTTGCTCTAGAGTGACCGGACACTGTTCATCTTCCGGTGAAATGCTCTTCGCAGAAGCCTGATGAGGCAGATCCTGGCCTGAACACAGTCAGTTTTATTAGAAGGAATCACAGAACTGTCAACCTCTCAGTTCCTGACTCTGGGGCTGGACCCTCCTCTCTTCATTCCTAGCACAGAGGTCTCAGAACTGTGCCCTGGGCTCCACGGGGTGACTGTTCACGGGGAGACGATCTGCTCAAGGCTTCTCGTCATCCACAGAAAGCCTTCAGATGCTTCTGGGACCAGCATGGAGTGCTGGAGAGCACAATGCACAGAGACAGAGTTGGCCCTTTGCATTGGATGGAAGCCAGCTCTGGCCAACTGCTCAGAACCCATTGGCTGCCCACAGTCCTGGTTCCTTGGGCAAAGGGTGGTGCCAGTATAAACCACGATGCCCTTCCATGCAGCTTCCCCGAGCAGCCTCCTTTCCATCACAAGAGTTGAGACAACCTAGGGAGGTGCTTTGAACTTTGTGGACCATGTGGTTCACAGTTATTTAAACCCCAGTGTTCCCCATCTGGAAAAGGGTCCTGACATCAAGGATGCACTCAGATGAAAGATGGTCCCCCAGGCCCAGGACTTGGGTACTCAACAAGCAGATGAAAGCTACAGCCTTGTAGGTCAAAGAATGGGGTCTGATGCTACCCAGTAGAGAATTGTGGGCATGTAGGGTCTAGCAACATACACCTCCCTCAGTCTGCAGCCACCTCTGCTAGACCCTGAGGCAGCCCCAGCCTATGGTTCTACTGCAGTCTAATGTGTCCCCACAGATCCTAACACTGGAGTCAGCACACAGGTTTCTGGATGGATGGTGAGGGGAAGCCTGGTTTCCGGGAGGTGGTCTGGACTGCAGGTCACAGGGCCAGAACGGCTTCTGTGACACTTGTTTCTCAGGACAAGTTCAAGGCCATTCCAGATACTGTAGTCCCTGGGAACAATGTCAGCCCCCTCTGCCCCTGTTCCCAGCCTCAGGAAACTGGGGCACGGTTCCAGTGACAGGCGCACCTCTCTCCCCATGCAAAGATCTGAAGGCAACCCTAGTATTAAAGTCCCCATTGTATATCGCTGCAGTGTCCCCTCCAGTGTTATTTGAGTGGATTCCAGGGTCCAGGTCCCCAGTGCATGTGCTTTTCCTGACCTGTGCAGAGAGAGTCCTGCCTTCCAGGACAACCTTCTCTCTGTCCTCCGGGTCCTTGTGAGCCAGCCCTTTGTCTACTCGTGGGAGAGACTACACAAAGCTCCACTCCCATTCATATTAAATCACAAAATGGGTATTTTAGTTGTAACAAATTGTGTATTCAGTGGCAGGGGAGAAACAATTTAACCACTGTTATTGGCTGGCTTCCCACCCGTGTGGCCTTCTGATTTACCGGTAATTGTCTCTGAAACCTTTTTTCAGGGTAGGGAATTTGCTGCGTTTCTCTCTGCATCTTTGCTGTCAGAGATGGTTCTGGATGCCCAGTTCCTTCCACAAGGTCTTGGGGACTGTAGACCACAGTCCCAGGCCCTGCTGTACAAACTTCCCAGGTCATTCCTGAATGAGACACAGGGCATGGGAGGGTCTCAGACACCCCACCCCCCAGCCTATCTTTCTGCCATGGGCGGTGAGCAGGGATTCACACCACACTCCAAGGCAGGAACCCATGTGCTGACTCCAGCCTGTGATTCTTGGGGACACACTAGACTGCAGCAGAATGTGGCAGCCCAGCGGATGAGGAGGAGGCTCAGTTTTCCCTTCTGCAGGACGAGATGTGGAAGGATCTCCCATGAGCTTCGCAGGTTGAGAGGATCTTGGAGAATAAAATATTAAGAGAAATGGCAAACAGAAGGCCTTTTCTCCCCAGAGGCAATCGCTTGTTTGTGAAGAGTTTCTTTCCCCACCTAAGACTGGAATGGTGGTGCTTGGGGCTCCCCACAGGTGTCACTTCAGGAGAGGGCCCCACCCGTCACCTGCACGCTTCAGCCTTCCTGCTTTTCCTCCTCTGTCCTCCTCTGCCCTGAGGGTACACAGAGCTCAGAATGCAGCCTGTGAGACCCCGGGTGGGACATGTGTCACCAGATGGCAAGGGACTGCATCTATGGGGATGCTGGAAATGAAAAGAGCTAGCCTCGGCAAGGCAGCAGTCCTGATAGCAGGTGCTACTGTCACTGCGACTCCATGTCCACAGTGCTCTCTACAATGTCACACTCCACACATCTACCTCCTAGATATCTGCCAACCCAAAACTACAGGGGGCAAGGGCAGTGGAGCTTCATCTGGTGAGACACAGCCTGCCCCGTGTGATGCCGGCTTTCCCGCCCTCTGGCCCAGGGGTCATCCATTCCCTGATGCCTTTCTGTGGTTCGAACCAACTCAGGCGTGACTAATGAGAGGCCCACTGAGACTCTGGTTTGGAAGCTCTGTGTGGTTAGCTTGCTGTCACCATCCAAGAGGCTTGAGGGCTCTGTTCACTTGTGTCCACAGCACCCCACACACAGCGTTCTGGGGATAAACAGCCTGGTAGGTGAACGAATGGGTAGGATCATGCTCTCTCTGCAACAGAACTTCTGAGCCAGGCCCACATAGATCCACGTCTTCTCCCGGGAGCAGCCACACGCCCTTTGTAAACCAGCACCGATCAGCTGTTGCCCCAGAGATCTAGTCTAGATGAGGATGTTCTGTTCTTGAAAATACACATTTCTATAAGAGCTCAAAGCTCTTGGCCCATGCTCCACCTTGATTACTTCTGCCATGCTCTGTGAGCCATCAGGTTGTCTGTACATATGTGGCACAGGGGACCCCCATTCCTTGCTCTGTGCCAATGTTGCCTGCAGGCCACCCACAGCCTCTTCTTCATATTCTCATTCGCTACCACCCTGCCCCGCCCAGTCCCCAGAGGATCACTGAGAATCAGTATACCACAGAAGATGAAGGGAGCCAGTGATCTGTAGCTCCCATGCTCAGTAACTTAGGGACCACTAATCTCCAGATATCAGCTGGGACAAGCAGATAGTTACAGGACATAGCAAAACCATCCCTGGATTCCTAAAATAAACTCTCATGGGTGCCACTAAGTGGCGGCTGCTGGTGGCTGGTTTCAAGGGGTTCCAGGCCCTCAAATTGACACCCCTGTGGTGATCTTGACTTCAAACACTTCGTCACATTTCTGGGGTAGAGTTTATAGAGACCAGACAAAAGAGAGAGACAGAGGCATGGGGTCCTTAAGACACCAAGGCCAGGAAGAAATCCCAGGGGAGGGAATGGCCCTGCTCCGTCAGTTCAGTAGGGTTGGCTATGCTCTGTGACTGATGAGACTGTCCTGGGAATGTGGGGGTGTGGAGTGGCAATGAGCGCAAGGCACCATGGGAAACCAGGTTGTCCTGTGATGGACGTGTCCCCAGTATGGAGAGTAACATCCCAAAACTGAGCTGATTCCAGCTGACCATTAGAAACTGACACGAATGATGCCTTAGAGGAAGAAGATTAAGGTTTTCCTGACCCCCAAAGCAGTGCTGAGGCCAGGTCCAGTCATATCCTGACCAGAGCCATACAGTAGGGAACATTCTAGAATCCCAGTGTTCATGTAAGCATCGTCTGATCTCATGATCCAGGCAAGGTGTTGAGGCCATTGGCCAGAGGAGAGAAAATAAGTCCCTAATGCCTGTCTTCTACTGACAAAAGTGGGGAGGCCTGGGCTAGGCTTCTATATGTTTACACATGTTTTTATAAGTGCATATGGGTATATGAATGTATGTATATATGGCTATGTGTGTATAGTGTACACATGCATGTATATAAACATGTATTTATATATTTACACATGTGTATACATGTGTATTTATATGTGTGTATGTGTTCATTTACATGTGTGTCAGTATGGCTATTCATATGATCATCTATATTTACATGCATGTCTATATAAGTACATGTGCATATGTCCAGTGCATGTTTATGTGTATATACGTGTTTATGAGTATATGTGCATATGTGCATGCATTTGTATCTATATGTACACGTATGTAAATTAGTACGTATGTGTGCTTATATGTGTAAATGGGTATGTGTACATTGTATATTTACATGTGCATGTACATTATGTGTGTGTTTATCTGGCATGTGCATGTATGTATATGCACATAAATTTACATGCATATGTGTATAAGCATATGTGCACACAGGTGTATATTTGTGTGTACATATATGCATTGATATGTGAATGTGTGATTATATGGTCATTTGTGTATGTGCATATATATTTGTGAATGTACATATATGTCTATGTGCTATGTGTATGAATAGTTATGTATATCTGCATGAGTGTATTTATGCACATGTGTGTATATGTGTTCATATTCATGAATGTATTATATGCATGTGTGTATTTATGTATGCACATGTGTTTTTGTATTCATGAATGTATTATATGCATTTATATGTTTACATGAAGGGACATACAACTTAAACATGGTGTTAGGGTACTATCTGCACAGGAGAAGCTCTCCTGACCCAGACCAGCCGAAGGGAGAAAGGTAGAGTGCACAGAGGGAATCTGACTTTGAACTGTAAGGACATTCAGCTCAGCCCTGGCTCCTGTGCTCCTTCATGTTGTCAGGACGTGTGCACCCTGCGATGCCCACAGGGCTAAAGAACAGCCAAGAGGATGAACAGAGAGGACACTCCACAAGGCTATGTCACTGTAGCATCCTTCCCGGTCACTCCAGAAAATATAACACCCTCGTAAGCTCCTGCATCTGTGAATGAGACACAGTTAAAAAGGGAAGCATCCACTCTCGATGCAAGGATGGCATTCTATGGCATTTGGGGAGGAGGGGCTGGAATTCCTAAGTCTGTGCCATCAAAAGATAAAGGTAGAAGTTTGAGGCACAGGGCAGATGAAGGTGGGAGGCGGGCTGCTGGCCAAGGGACAGGCAGAGACAGGAAGGAGTCCCGCACCTCAGAATCTTTGAAGGGTGTCTTGCCCTGAGGACTTCTTGCTCTGGACTCGAGATCTCCAATACAACACAAAATGAACTCCTGCTGGCATCAGACACTTGATTTGTGGCAACTTGTTATGCAACTGAGCACACTAACTCAGTTGTGTTGATGTGACAGAGAGTCACGACAGAGGGACCCCTGAGGGCTTCAGTGAGGAAGTCAGAGGGAGACCAGCTCTTCCAGCCCTGTTTAGTAGCCATCAGCTATCTGTGGCATACACTGATGCCTCAGAGATGGACATCTGCCACCAACATGCATTTAAGCTGGACCTGGAGGACAGAGAGATCATTCCTTAAAGAAGGGAGTCCTTGTGGGCTTGTCATGTGTCCCAGTGGGTGTCTGGGCCTTTTAATATAACTGACACTTCCTTTCAATTCTGAGACAAGGCTTGCAACAACAAACCCACTAGATCTCAGGTTTGTGTCTCAGGTTGACCAGATGGCTACTTAAAAGTCATGGCTGGTACCTGTACCAGAGATAAGAAGAATGAATATCACCATAGTAAAAACTAACATACCGCCACCACATGTTCTTCCTTGAGTTTTTTCTGTTGCCACCTGGACAGGGGCAGAGGCAGGAATGAGGTCCTGCTGCCAGCAACAGCTTAAAGACAGATCAGCATCTATAGTTTGTACTGTGGCTGCTCCCAACAGCAACAAATCATGAAATGCTCACCATGGGCCTCTTGGACAGCATTTCCAGAGTTATCTCTGCAGGTTTAGGCATTAAAAACCCCTAAATAAATGTCCCCAGGAAGGTAGCTACACAAGGCTTTGTTTATATCCTTTCTGCTTGACACTTGTTCCATCAAAAGGAGGCCATGTTGTCCCTGTGGAGAGGCTGTATGAGCAGCATTTAAAATGCAAAGATCTGCTGACTTTTCATAGGGAATTATACAAATGGAGCCGCTCTTCCATCTCTAGATTGGATTAGGAGTGTGCTGGCAGAGCTGAGGGCCAAGGTTGCGTCCTTGTTTCTAATGATTTATGAACTTGGAGCATTTTGCAGCCCCTGGTGCTGGACACATCCACATGAACAATGTACTCAGGAAGGCTGGCTCTCACAGGCTCTGCATGCAGGATGGAAGGGACAAGGGGCGGGGGTAGGGGTGCTATTGTGAACTTCTCCAGGGAAGCTCTGCCAGGGAGGAAGCACGTAGCCCAGTTTGCTTTGATGTGCCACCATTTTTACCCTGGCCAAGGTGGCATCCGGTGACAAAGACAGAAAAGACAATGGCCTGGGGTGTGGTTTGTAACTCCATTCACCATGCCTACCACTGGACCATGCTTTTGAGATAGGAACTCAATACTCCCTTGCTACCTCATCACTATTAGCTTCTCTAACAGTCTTCTGGGGAGAAGACAGGGATTAGCCAAGGGGCCCATGCCAGCTGAATCTTAGTTGCCCAGTCTCAGTTGTCTGCCTGGACATTTCTAAACCTTGTTAGGCCTAAGGAGGCAGAGACAGTCCTGTCTATCTGGAAGTTAAGGCCCAACTCTTCTGCAAGTCAGTGGCTCTGCAGCATTAGGGAAGAGTATCAGGAGAATTCCAAACAGGAGGGAAGCCGCCGGGTTCAGGACAGCGGGCATGCGTGGGTGCACCTGAGAGTTCTCTGTCCCACAGAGTATCCCAGCAGCACCTTGGTCTCCCCAGCAGCTTGCTAACCAGATGTCCCCAAGTCCACCAGCAAAGGCAGTTTGATTCCCTAGCCCTGAGCTGCTTCTTGGCATCTTCTCTAACTCTTGAGTGTCGAGATGAGCTGATGAGTCCAGGCGGAGAGTCACTCAAGGGAGAACATCCCTTAGGTTCACGACCACACTCAAAACAGCCAGGAGGTGCGTCCCCAGCCCAAAGCAGGCTGAGAACCGTAGCCCTGTGCTCACCCTGGGTTCTGTGCTCACCGAGCCTCTGTCAGTCCTGCGCGGCCAGGCCCTCATCTTTGCTTCTCTTCCACCTGGATATGTTTTCTCCTCTGGTTTCCATCACACTCGCATCTCTATGAAGCCAGAGACCTGGATACTCTAGCACTGCCCAATCCGAGTCCTAGTGGGGTCCACAGTCCCCTCGGATGCGTAAGCTCACAGGTCATCTCGGAGATGTTGCTGTACCTTAAGAAAAAAGAGTCTGGGAAAACAGGGGCCCTGAACTCCAGGGAAACAGAAAGCCCATGAGCTTGCTCTCCTGGGCAGTGGTGTCACATCTGTCCTTAAGGAACCTCTTATCTCACAGACCCGTAGGCACTGAGGGCCTGACTCAGGGGTCTTCAAGAATGGGGTTCCCAGCTCAGTGGTAGAGGCATCACTCAGGGCCTGATGGGAAAGTCACTGTGTCGCTGATATGGCAGATGGGGACCAGGCAAGTGCTCCTGTGGTCACACAGCAGGTGGCCCTGAACCCTGGGTGCTTGTTGACTTCCATTTTAAAAGCTGGATCTCCATCTGTTGGTACAAAGGCAGCTGGAGCCTAGTCATGGAGTTCCGGCCTTCACATGCTGAGGGAGCTCTGGGTGCCTAGGCCAGCACAGAGAACACAAGGGGGTGCCGGGAACCAGGAGCTACAGCTTCCTCTCCCTTGTCACCTGAGCCCAGGTGTGCAGCTTCCTGCTCCTGGATCTCCAAGGCACACGGCAAGGGACGGCAGCAGGGCTTTGGTGGAAGGAGGAGCATTGGTTTCTAAATCTGTGCTTATGCACCTGTGCGTGGGGGTGGGGGGTCAGGGGGCATCTATCTGGGTGCTGGAGGAAGGAATGCTGACCACAGACAGGGTCCAGCCTCTCTGTAGACTTGGCCCCCAGTCCTTCCGGCTACCTCCTTAGTCCTCCCAGACCCCTGCACTGAGTGGGTGTGTCTGACACTCAGCCTCCTTTCCTTGGCTCAGAGCTGGTCACAGGGGCGCTGAGACTGACCCACTTGGCACTCCTCCCTGTCACAGTCTGGGGCAATTTTGCACACTGTCCGAGGTGCCCCAAACACGGGCTTCCCCAAACACTGTGGGCATTTAGCGGGCCGTGGGTTAACAGTGGAGCATTTGATCAGTGTCTCAAATAACACTCCGTGTTTGTCCAGTCTAGACAAAGGGATTTTGTATGAGTTTGGCTGTTTAATCTAAAAACTGCACCTGTCTCTTTGATTTATTTAACTCTTCCCCCCAGGATTTTGAGCCAATATTGGGTGCTGGCGAACACTCTATTTCAAGGAGAACCTACTCAAAAGCCTATCTCTGCTGTATTTCCAAATCCGCCAAGATTCTGATGCCAAAGACCCATTATTTAGCTCATATATCGTACAGGTTATAAGACAGTAAAGTGTAATCCCGAAGAGAAATGGGCCATTTACACTCTCTTCAGCCAAAAGTCCATATAAAAACACTGTTGAAGAGACACCCCGATGGAGTCAAGGAACCCAAGGAGCCACGCGACATTGAGCTTCACCGTTTAACTGGGATGGAAACAGATTTTATGTCTGTATAAAAACTCCAGTGCACCTGCAAATACAGCTGTTAATCTTCTCTCCCAGGAAGGCACCAACACACAGTGTCACTATCCGACTTGGTCCCGAGAGAGAGAGGAGATGGACATCGGGGAGAATATGGTGGCTAACGACGGTACCAGTGGCTTTGTCAGGGTGGCCCATCTGCTAATGTCTCCTGAGGCAGAGTGGGCAGCCTGGAGGCGGGGTGAAAAGAACCCGACAGGACAAGACTGTGCTGCAAACCCTGCTCAGACGCTACCTCCTCACACAGCTGTACACTGGGCCCAAGAGTGTCACCCCACCATGGCTATCCAATCCTCAGACTGTGATTGTGTTTGGAAATAGCGTCTTCAGAGATGTGCCTAAGCAAAGACAAGGCCACATCATATTGGGGAGGTCCTATGCCCAGTGGTGCCAAGGACAAGCTGTATCCACGTGACTGAGATGCAAGTGCCCAGACTTTTGGTCACTCGTCACTCTGGGTGTTTTGTGAGGTGTCTCTGGGTGAGAGCAACACCTGAGTTCGCAGGTAAGTAAAAAGCTGGTGCCTTTCCAGAGGGGCCAGAGTAGGCTTGCCTAATGGATACAGATCTATAAGAAGAGAGAGTGGGACATGGAAGGCTCTCTTCTCACTGATCCTTCCGGCTGAAGTCATGAACTTCATGCCATCAGTCAGGAGCTGAGCAGACATCTCCACTCTTTCTCCAGCTGCTGGGCTGAAAATCCTAGAACTTCATAGCTTCTGCTCACAAGACCTGAGTGCTTAGACATCTCTCCCCCACCCAATTCTCTCAGTGTATACACACACACACACACAGACACACACACACAAACACATAGATAAACATATACACACACAGACACACAGACACACAGATACACAGACACAAAGACACACACAGACACACAAACATATACACACACAGACACACAGACACACAGATACACAGACACACAGACACACACACAAACACACACACACACAAACACACACACAAACATATACATACACATACACACATACACACAGATACACAGACACACACACACATACAAACACACACACAGACACACAGACACACACACACACACGGCACATTTCTCTTACCACTACCACCACCACCACAATAAATATAATTTTTAATGCACTGAAGGTTTTCCATCTGTGGAACCACATGACGACATGGCATCCTATTGAGTTGCAGCAACTGCCTAGTGAGTGTTTCCAGAGAGACCCTGTTGCCAATCCGAGCTTCAAAATCAAAGTCCAATACAGTTTTTACTGAAAGTGTATAACATTCACGTCATCAAGAAAGTGGGAAGGAAGTTGTCAGGAATGGTCTGTGGACACATGCACACCCTGTGGTACTAAGACAATGTATGTCTCTACAGAAGGAAAACAGGATGCATGATGGGAGAAAGGCTCCCGGGGTGTGTGTGTGGGGGGGGTGGTGACTGAGAGACAACAGAACAGGGAGCACCAAGAATGACCAGTGCAAGAAGGTAGAGGCAGGGGGATGTTCCTCAGCATCTCCTGGGAGAGGGAGTGCTTGCTCACAGCTCGATGCCAGCACCTGGCCTGGAGATCTGCAAGACGACCAGCACACAGTAGGCAGCTTTTCAAGATGGCAGTCCCGGGGTCTGTGGCTGCCTTGGCTGTAGTGGCTTCAATAGGAATTGCCCCCATAAGCTCACAGGTTTGAATACTTGCTCTCCAGTTGGTAGAACAGTTAGGCAAGGATGAGGTGGGTGTGGTCCTAGTGAAGGAATGTGCCACTGGGGGCGGGCTGTCAGGTTTCAAAAGCCTCTCACGTTCCAAGTGTGCTCTCTGAGTCATGCTTCTGCCTCGAGATGTGAGCTCTTGACTGCCACTCCAGGCCATTCTTGCCTGCCACACTCGCCGCTGTAATCATCACAGACTCTGACCCACTGAGACCATAAGCTCCAAATACTCTTTTTTTTTTTTAAGTTGCTTTGGTTATAGTTTGTTATCACAGAAAAAGAAAAGTAAATATGGCAGGATGTATCACCTGACCAAGGTAAGGCTATGACTCTATTCACTAATTCTTCTATCGTCTGTTTACTTAGTGCCTAGCACTTAGGTCTCTGTGGTGGGATCTGGGAACACAGGACACAACTCCCCACCCTGGAGTTCATGAGGCACAAGAGGACATAGGCTAGGTAGGAATGGGAATGTGTGGCACAGGCGTCCCTGATACCATGTGAACCCTGAAGACCAAGACACTGCCAAAAACCAGAACGTCAAGGCAGGTTGGCACAGGAGGAGCTCCGTAGAATGGGTGACGCACTGCCCAAGTGCCTGCTAAGCCTTTCTGTGAGTCAGAGTTCTAAGCTGTAAAATGAGGACAACAGCTAGTCCCTGACCCGGGGCTGCAGATTCAGTCACTACTGAGAGTGACCGTGGCCTCTTGCACACACACTGCCCAAGGTGGTGAGGATTCATGGAGTCACCCAGGGCCCTTCCTCCTGGTTCACATGCTACACAGACCCCTTGCTGTGGTGGAGGTGGGACTCACGTCTTGCTCATAATGAACAGATCAATTACAGCAGAACTGATGTGGACATAAAAGTGACACTATCCCCTACGACGTCCATCTCGCTGCTGCTGAATTCCCAGCTGGAAGATCCCAGAAGAAGAGGAGCTGACAGCTTTTCTAAATCAGAGCTTCCCAGCCAGCCAGCCTCCCAGACCTTACTCCCCATCAACACCATCAGAGCCTGGCAGCCACCCTTACCAGCCAATCTGTGCTTGAGACCACCGCCCCGTCTGCCAGCTTTGATGCAGCCCTGAGCCACGCCCAGCTGAGTCTTGCCCATCCTCTGCCTTCACACCTTGACCTCAGCCCTGGATAGAGCCCAGCTGAGTCACGCCTGTTTTTAGCATGTCACATGGCTAATGTGTGTTCTAACAAGACACCCTTGTTGTGGTTGTCATGCAGCAACAGATGGGCAGACAAAGAACAATCCTATCCCAGAAGGGCAGAGGTTCACAGTACAAGCTGACTGGGCACGTATCTCTAAACCATTCTACAGATTCCTCGAGGGCTGTACCTTTTCCTATCTGCTCCAAGGAATCCCCAAAACTCAGTGAGCAAGTCAATCAGACACCCTCACTGGAAAAGGGGAGGCTGTTCCTGCTGGGTGGGGGTGAAGTGTCAATGGCTCCTTGGGGGGCTACTAAGCCCACAGCACCTCATGCAGCCACCAGGGAAAACTTTCATTCCTCTCAGAGGAGCTCTGCCCACCACAGGGTGTTTGTATTCAAATGAGTGTGCTGGGACCCAACTGGAGCAACAGGGGCTACAGAAGGAACTGGCCTCCATCAGTTTGGGGACCTGCTCAGTCTTGGCGGGTCAAGGCCTGAATGAATAGACATTGTTCCCTGTTTTACTGTATCACCTTTCTGTCCGGGAAGATGAGCTATCCTGAGCTATCTCCACATGCAGTGCCCAGCATGGTGAGCTCTGGTGTCAGACTTTAGAGATTTGTAATGTCTTCTTCCCCTCTGCCTCCCCACCCTCTCTCTCTCTCTCTCTCTCTCTCTCTCTCTCTCTCTCTCTCTCTCTCACACACACACACACACACACACACACACACACACACACAATCTGTCATCTTGGCTTAACCAGTAAGTCAGGAAAAGGCAGAGCAGAATTCTTTCTAGGATTCTAGGGAGGCCACCACTGTGGAGCGAGCCTCCTTTCCTCCACATGAAGACTCCCTTTCCTACAAATGAAAGCGTGTAGCCCAGTCTCTAGCAGGATGTGAGGTTGGAACCTTCTACCCTTTGGATTCCTACAAAGCAGAAACCCGCACAAGAACACCGTCTGTATAGACCGCATGCACATGGTCCCTGACACATGCCGACCATGGACTAGCCTGCTTCCTCAGATGGGGAATGCATCCTCACCATGGATGCTCATTTCCTTGACTGACACATCTTATGATGACGTCACTGTTCACTCGGAACTGGCCCGGGGCTCCTGTGTGACCCTGCACATGCTTCCTTTTATAGCCTGGAGTCTGCACACATGTTGAGCCGCCCCTCTCATTTGGAATAACAGCTTTCACGGTCTCGATCTTTCCATGCTTCACTTTCGCAAGCGGCCCCCCATCCTGGATGAACGCCTGTCCACAGGTTCTCCCCGTTACCCAGCCTCTGCCCGTGTGGCTAATGCCATGCCTGGATACCACTAGGGAGGAGGAAGAGGAGCAGGAGCAGGAGGGAGGAGGGAAGATGAGGAGAGCATGAGCCAGGCACTGGGCTGTACTACCAGGAAGTGCTGACCAACAAAGCCACACACACACACACACACACACACACAGCACAGGTCCCTGTGTAAGGAACAGAAGTAGTCTCCAGAGATGAGCTAAGTGTCCCACAGACGAGGAGAGCAATTTGAGAGGATAGCAGGCCCTACGGAAGAGATGGCCAGAGAGAGCCCATCGGAACTGGGACCTGCACGGCAGGAACTAGCAAGCCAAGAAGAGCACTGGGCAAGCAGCCCTCGAGGGAGCTATTCTTGTTTCTAGAATGTTCTCTGGGTGGTTTTTGAAATAACCAGCTGGCCTAGCTGTCTCTTCCAAGGAACAAAACAAGAGTGTCAGAGTGTGGGTCAGGAGCTCAGGGGGCCTCTCCAGGGGACATCCTGCTAGCTCAGTACCTTGCAAGTGCAGGTACCCCATGAGGCGTGGTAGCCCTCCTCTGGACAGAGATTGAGCCTGGAGAACCAGGGGAAGCTGAGAGTGCAGAGATGGGGGGAGGTCAGCCCGGCGCAGCCAGGGTACTCCAGCACTCAGCCTGGACACACCATCTTTAGCTTTTAAGATCCATCCACAAGACAGTGGTCTGGGAATTCCTGTGGCTGGATTGGCACCTGCCTACCTTGGGAAAGAGCATTGGTGGCCCTTCTGACCACCATGTTTGGTTCCTCTTGGCTGATTACTGGAGCTAACACTATTGTGATTGTCCGCCCTCCTTAGGGCATATCCAGTATTGCTTTCCCCTGTGCCCCTCCCCCTGGCTGTCCTATCTCTTGGTTTGTTCAGCAGACTGGTCTGGAAAAGACCATGCTGTTCCCAAGGTCAGAGGACAAACAAGTGGACCATCTATTCACTAAGAGCCCCTCATCCCCATATCCCCAAGTCCAGTCTTTTCTTAGCTGGAAGTCCCGGAGGACATTTTCTCCCCATCTTTGCTCTGGAGCTGGTGCCTCTGCGGGGTCACATCAGTGGTGTCGGTTTTTCATCTCTGCTACAAAGTTAGGCACCTGGCCCCGGGAGACAGCGACAGGTCAGAGGCGTTTCAATCCAGCTGGACCGGAAACGTCACATTCAGTGACGCACCAGGCGCGCCTCGGCCGCCAGCAGCATCTTCTGGAGTTCTTTGCCAAAGTTTGGATTCTACTGAGTTGTCGTAAATAAACTCGGTTTTCACTCCCTTCACACAGATTGTCTTTTTTTAGAACTTTTTTAAAAAAAAAAAATTCAAACGAGGCAAGTGTATGGGAGACGAGGAATTCGGAGAAGCGTGACTGAGGTGGAGGCTCTGGGAAGGAAACAAGGGGTGACGTTGGCCTCTGTCTCCACGGCAACAAGAAGCCAGAGGAAAGCAGCTCCCTGGGCAGGTGTCAGGGTCTCGGAAGCCAGGAGAACACTTGAAACGGGGCAGTGAGTGGGCCACAGGCAGCTGTCTTTGAACAGGGACACGGCGAGGCTTTCTCCCAGACACGGGTGTCTAACCTGAGGTCAGCTGGTCAGCAAGTCCTGCTGATGGTGTCACAGAACGGGTGGCTTCTCCCCAACATTTCTGCAGGCAGCATAGCTGGCTTTGACTGCCCACTGTGGTATGTAGGGTTCAGAAGCATCAGGTCTCTGGCACAAGGCACACTCAGCTCCCGGGAGGCATGGGGCACTGGGTTGTGCTGTCCAACGTAATTGTCTCTGTCACATACTAGGTCCTCAATCACCAGAGGACTAAGACAGAGATGATCATGCAGTCTTCAGCCATGTCTACGTGGCTGAGCCTCAGAAACCCGTGTGCTGTCTCCCACAGAACATGGCAGGAAAGTGGTCTATCTCCACGCCACAGATGGTACGGCTAGACTCTGGAACCCTGCCCCACATTTTCGGAACCCTGCTCCCATTTTGGTCCATGTCCTTTTTCTGTCACAGGGTGTAGCTCTCACTATGGGAGTATTTGCTTCCTGTCTACCTTGGCTACAGTGGACCCTGAGGGTCCTGGGACCCCAGTCACTACAGCTAGTATCAGAAAGGGGGTGTCAAGGTGGGGTTGTCGGGGAGTGCTCCCAGCGCTCGCTCAGAACAGAGAGATGGTGGGACAAAGCTATGACAGTCACACACCTCTGTCCTGGGCAGGTGCTTGCCCCTGTCCCTGTCAAAGGGGCGGTGCTCTCCGCCTGCAGGAAGATGCTCAGCCTGCGCTTCAGAATTCTCCGTGTGGCCACCCAGCTCTGTGACTCACTGGATCTGTGCAAAATCTGTGTTTGAAAACGCTGGGTGTCAAAAAAGGAAGAGCAGAGGCAGACCGCACGACAGAAATAGGCCCGTGGAGACGGAGACGGAGCTGAAGCGGGCCTTTCTTTTGCACCAGACTCTCTGCCAGAGATCCGAAAAACACAGGTGGGAGAGAGAAGATGAGGCCTGAATCTCCTGTCCTGTAGCCTCCCGGCACAGCCACTTCAGCCTCTCCTTAACCCTGAGCCCCGGCAGGGCCCTGAGCCCAGCAGATGAGAATTTGAGATAAAACTGCCCGGATGACGCCCTCTGGGCATCAGGCTCCGCTTGACAAGACGGTGCTGGTCAGAGTTGCAGTTCCCTGTGGAGCGCCTCCGTGGGACCTGAAATTCTCCTGCATCATTTACACACACTAGGAAGCCAGCAATACTTCTGCAGATGCCTCTGCCCAACCCCAGATGGCCTGTCCTTCCCGGAGGTGCCTCCCTCGGCCCTGGATTCTCCGGTGTCTACCTGGTAATGTCTCTCGGGGCTTTGGATCAGGAGAGCAAGATTCAAACGCACACACAGTGAAACACCATCTACCCCATGTGGAGCTCTGTGAAACCGGGGTGCCAGTCCACTGCCCTGCACTGAGGCTCTGTCCAGCTCTGCCAGAGCCACTGCACTGTGCCTGGGACCTCTGGGGCTGAAGCTGTGTGTGGTAGATTTTGTTATCACCATAGCTCAGTCCTCTTCATGTTGGGATGAGTTGGGGCCCAACAATCCCAGGAGAAACCAGAGGAGATAAAATCCACTGTGGAGGCCAGTGTGACTCAACATGGTAGGTATATTCCAGGTCACTCTGAGGGCTTCGGGGCCACTCCACACCGCACAGACTGTGGAGACGTGTCACTTGGTGTATACACATTGTGAGAATTAAGGATTCCCAGCAGTTCTGAGTCTCGGAAGGTGACAGAGGCCCCAGGATGCTGTCCTAGCAGGAAGTGAGGGATGGTGTTTGGAGTGCTGGCTTCCAGGTCTGTTCTTACCAGTTCCTGGAAAACCGGGCTGGGGCAGGGTGCGCCTGTGGATGGGAACAACACAGGACAATCTAGAGTGCCACATTCCCATTTATTGCCTTCCTGAGAACCAGGGACTCTGCTTGCTCCCATTAGCAAAAGTGATGGCAAATGACAGGTTGATTGCTTTTAGAATCGAAGGTCAGCGGTTCCCTGTTCTTCACACCAACACCATTGGATGAACAGGGATGCAATGGGGATGGGGACAGGAAGAACACTGGAGAAGAACTGAGGGGCCGAGTTGGGTTCAGCACTGGGGAAGGGCTGGGTTCTGAAGGCCTTGAAGATGGGAGGCAGGGTGAGGACCAAGGGAGCGGATGTGTGCACAGTAGGAGGTAAGCAGAGTAGGAGGTGCACACAGTAGAAGGTGTGCACAGTAGGAGGTGCACACAGTAGGAGGTAAACAGAGTAGGAGGTACACACAGTAGAAAGTGTGCATAGTAGGAGGTGCGCACAGTAGGAGGTGCACACAGTAGATGGTGTGCACAGTAGGAGATGCGCACAGGAGTTGCACAGAGTAGGAGGTGCACACAATAGGAGGTGTGCACAGTAGGAGGTGTGCACAGGAGGTGCACACAGTAGGAGGTGCACACAGTAGAAGGTGCACACAGTAGGAGGTGTGCACAGTATGAGGTGCGCACAGGAGGTGCACACAGTAGGAGGTGTGCACAGGAGGTGCACACAGTAGGAGTTTTAACTTGACCACCCATGCAGTTGCTCTTACATTAATTCATCATCATGACGCAGGCAATGATGGTGTCAGTCTTAAACGTTGTGCCTCGCTCTGCTTTGCTTCTTCTGTAGGAGGCACAGCCATCACTCAGCTCCACCTTGTGCAACAGAACTCTCCAGGAAGGTCTGTCCAACTCTAGCAGGACAAAGAACCTCAGGACACATCCAGGAATGCTTCACATGCCGGGGCCTCCCTGAAAAGCATTCTGGGAAAGCTTCAGCCTCCAGTGTCCACAGTTGTTCTCATTCATTCTCTCCCTTGCTTCTCTGGAAGGGAAGAGAAATTACCCAGAACACCCAGGTTCTGGTTATAACTGGCTCCTGTTCTTGCTTGTGTGCGCTTTTCCTGAGCAGAGCTCCCAATGGGTTCTCAGAGTCGGAGCCTGCAGATGTTCAAGGCAGGACTGTGAAGATCTCTGTCCCACCTCTGGGAGGGACTCCGTGGTGATGCGGAGAGAAGCACTGAGAACCAAGCAGTGCAGGGCGGAGTCAGTCAGAAAGCTGCTCTTAAGGAACACTGAGGGACAAGCTCTCAAGCCTGGGTGTGTACAGGCACGGAAGCTGCCGACAGACGGACGCACGGAGGCCGGGTCACAGGTTCCCGTTACCCTGGGTCCCAGCTGGTGCTGAGTGGCAGAATCAGTGTCAGCTTAGGTGCTTTCAATAGACCGCGAGGCTCAGGACTAAGGCCCAGGATGAGAGAAAAAAGCAGACGTGATCTCCAAGAGGAGGACTCATCCCAGGGGCAATTGCGCTAATCCACGCCCCAAATGGCTCCTAATCCCTGCTTAGCACGGAGCTTATAAAATGCTGCTTTCCTCCCAGGGGACCGGTTAGGTAAGAAAACCGATAGGAAGGCCACTCTGAACCTGAGCTCTGGAGTGCCAGCTAAGGGGTTGGGGCCTGTCTCAGTGGGGTAGCCCAGGGACCTTGGCTGGCTTGAATTGTCACTGGTCAGAAACCCTTGATCCAGGAAGTCACCCAACTCCAGTCCCTGTGTGGAGTGGTGGAAGCTCCATCTGCAGCTCAGAAGGACCCCAAAATGCACAGGAGGCTGTAGAGCCCAGGGTGTGCCTGGGAGAGCAAGGCCAATCCTGTTCAAAACAGAAGCCAAGGGTGGCCTGCTGCCGCGTGGCTCTGAAAATGCTCCCACAGGCTCATGTTCTGAACCCAGGCTCCATTCGGAAGTGAGGCCTGGCTGGCAGAAGGCAGCTTACACTGCCCCGGTTCTGGTCTGTACCCCGTTTCCTGGCTGCTCCTCCAGAGTGTCCCCATCCCTCGGCGGATGGCGAGCGCCCAAACCGTGAATGAAACAAGCCCCACCTCATTTCTATCAGGTATTTGGTGGTCACAGTGACAAGAAAAGCAGTAACGCATGCTTCAAAGAATTTCAAACAGAAAAGCATACTTACAGACACATGTCTACCTCGGCACCGCTCAAAACAGCGGGAGACAGCACAGCTGGTTGTCCAGCAGGGAGGGGTGTAGGACACAGTGGGCAGCATGGCCGCAGACTGGCAGGAGGCAGGCATGAAGTTTCTTGGTCCAGTGTGAGTGACAGTCAGGAGCACCATGCCAAGTGAAAAAGGCCAGACCCAGAGGGCCCAAGACTTACATAAAATACTCACAGTAATACTCAAGGGCGTGGAACCGCCTGTAGGGTGGCCAAAAGGGTTTGGAACTGGACTGGAGATGAGCTAAATGCCCCTGGGGCACACACTTTCAATAGGAGCGCAGACTAGCCCTTGGTTGAGCCTGGGTTCTTTCTATTGAGGTGAGTTCCTGATCCTTTTGGCTAAGTCCAAGTCCCTCTTCATGACTCTGGGTCTTTTCTGTAAACCCAAACATGCCTGTTGCTATGGGGATACCTCGTACCTGGTGTGACCCACAGTTCTGGCATTCTACCCCAGGATGGCTTCGAACAGCGAGCCTGGGTAGTGGGGGGAAGCAGGCATGAGGCACCTGTTCCCATAACCCCAGAGTCTGCGTGGACTCCATGTGTAACTGAGAGTAACATAGGCAGGCAGGGCCTCCGTCACAAGCCTCGCCAGGGCAGGCTCCAGCCCTTGGGCCTCAGGCCTGTGCACAGAGAGCGGCCCTTGATCCCTGGCTGGCCACACTGTGGTGGATGGCACGAACATAAGGCAAACTCAGCTGGTATCAGCAGGGGCTGCTCTGCTGACTCTGCAAGACCTTGGAGAATTACTTAGCCGTACCCCGCCTCAGTTTACCCATCTGTGAAGTAAGGCTAATGATATTTCCTGACCTCAACAGACCACTGAGAGAGTCTGTTAATTAAAGTACTTGAACTGCTGGGCAGCTGCAGATGGAGAGAGCGGAGGTGGAGGAGCTGGTGATTTTCAAGTTCAGTGGTGCCTCACAACCCACACCCCTCAGGGCACCACACACTGAGACATATGCATCACACACACACACACAGACCACACACGCACCACACACACAAACCACACACATCAACCACATCTCACACACACACACACACCCACCCCACATCACACCACACACATCACACACAGGCACACACACCAACCTTACAACACACATACCAACCACACCACATACACTTAAACATACATACCCCAACCACACTACACACACACATATACCAACCACACACGACACACACACATACACACACACACACACAAAGCGCACGCTCCCCATCCATGTAAACTCATGCACCTAACACACTCCTAGCACAGACACACTCTTCCACATAAACAAACATCGCACACACAAAAACCACACACAAGTACATATACACACCACATAATCCACATGTAACATATACATCACACCCATATGAACTCATGCACTTAACATATTATACACACACACACCACACCACATGTAACACACCACACCCACATGAACTCATGTACCTAACATACTCCACACACACATACACTTACACCAACCCCCCACACACACACACCACTCCATATGTAACACACACCACACCCATACAAACTCATGCACCTAACACACTCGCAGCACAGACACGCTCTCCCACGCGGTTCCCTTGAGAACAAGAGCATAGCCTCATTGCTGCACAGGTCCAGCCCCACAGAGAGACATGCAAACTGTAAGCCCAACCCCTCTAGAAACTTCCACCGACTCCTGCTGGTGGCGCCATCTCCTATCTCAGGAGCTCAGCCCCTCATTCACAAGCTTTGGCATGGTGACCACCTGAGTTCCTGATAGTGGGCTGTGACGGCCCTGAGGTGGGTGACGGATGATAGCCCAGGGGACAGGTGTCCTCTGAGGGTAGGAGCCCCAGCTGAGGGCCGCTGTGGGAGGCAGCAGCAGAGCCAGCTGAGCAGGGGCGAGGAGGAACCCCAACAGCCTGGCCAGGCCCCTGTCCTCTGGGCCCCAGGGACTGCTTCAAGATTCTCCCTGTGTCCCTGTGGGTCTGGGATGTTTTCCTGTGACCAGGCTTCCCCACAGGACGCTGGGTTCTGCACTCAGCACTCACACAACCACATGTTCCAACAGCCCGGCTTTCCAGGGGTCCATCTCTCCTCCTCTATGAACACACAAGTCGGGAGTCTTTTCCCAGAACATTCCCTGCTCCGAACTTGAGGACCAAATAGGGAGCTCTGGGAGCCACCTCTGCAGTCCCTCCTGCCAGCCCCTTGGGGGACAGATGGACCTGGTTCCCCTCCCAGAAGCCATTCTACTTGTGGGGAACTGGACAAGGCCTTGATCAATGACTCCCCGATGCCCTTCCCAAATAAGTAGGGGTAAGAATTTTAATCTGTTTCTCTGTCTCTGTTTCTCTCTGTCTCTCTGTCTCTCTCTGTCTCTGTCTCTCCTCCTCCTCCTCTTCCTCCTCCCTGCCCAAAGCCTCTCCCTCTCTTTCTTCTTCCTCCCCTCCTCCTTCAGCCCTCCCGGGCTCCTCTCCTAATACGCCATCCTGCCGTTTCCTTCACTGTTCCTAGCCTGGGTCCTGCTTGATCCGGTTGCCTGGCGCCTGCAGACCCACCTGGCCCCACCCCAGCCCTTTGGCTTCTTGAACTTCTGGAGATGTTTCTAAACTGCTTCCTCCTGTGCTCACAAGAAGTCAAGCATAAGACAGCCCCCCCCCCCTCCGTAGCCAGAGCTGCCAGGGCCGCCTGGCCTGTATCCCACCCACTTTAGTGCAGACCCAGCTCTGGTCTGCTCCCTGTCTGTCCAACCTGTTGCCCCCATGGAGAGACTCAGACAGGGCTGGGAAGGCTGAAGGGGAGGAGAAGGGCCCTCCACAGGGGCATGAAGTTGGATTTGCACCAATCAGCCCAGGCCAGGCTCTGGGGGCGGGGCAAAGGCCCAGGAAGCCTGTGGCCACAGTGCCACAGCACCAAGCTTCTAATGGGGCCATTCCACCATCAATTTCTGGGATTTTGAAACAGCGACGTAAAAATAAACACACGCTTGCTCTCTCCTTGTATAATTGGCTCCCTAAAGAATCCAACGCATCCCACGGCAGGAAGCACGGGGCTCCTGGGCTCTAAGCACAGCCTAGAACTTTCTCTTTACAGAACAGAGGGGGCAGGGCAGGGGCTGAGCACGGGCTGGAAACAGGGTCTTCACCACAGAGGTAACATAATCCTGTGGAGAGCTCAGCCCTTGGTGGTCTGGAAGCAGAGTCTCCGCAGCGGCTGCAGGGAAGTCCTCACAAGGACAGATGCAGAGACCCTCCTGGAATCCATTCACAAGGACACAGTTCTGTTGCTGGAGGAATGGATCAGGAGGTCCCTTGCTCTTTCAGGGGACCTACGGCCAATCCTCACCAGCCTCAGTAGGAGGGAATCCAACCACCCTCTTCGGATGTCCACAAGTACCAGACAGGCACACACGTGGTGTGTATGCATACGCACACGCATGCAAACACTCATACACGTAAGATAAATAAACAAATTCTTCTAATATCCAGCTGTGACGTTGGAGAGATGTCTCACCAGCGAAGAGCACTGGCTGCTCTTGCCGAGGACTCAGGTTCGATTCCCAGCATCCATAAGTCAACTCTTTATAACTCCCCTTCCAGGGGAACCAGTGACCTCTTCTGGCTGCTGCAGGTACTGAATACACGCCATGGGGTGCATGGACACATGCACAGGCAAAAACACCCCTACACGTAAAAAGTTTGTGTATGACGTCAAGTCATTGAGCTTTAATGTAGCCCAGTCGGGGAAGTGCGTCCCTCGCACGCAGGACGCCGTCCTTCGCATGTGCCGTCTAGGCGTGGTGGTGTGGGCCTAGAGTCCTAGCACTCAGACAGAAGGCAGAAGAATCAGACTATCTCAGTTGCACATCGAATTAGAGGTCACTCCATCCAAACCTTTACAGCCCTGGAATCTCCTGGAAACCCTCGTGCTGGTTTTTGGCCACAGGTGTCATGTTGAGCACACAATAATAGTCACTATTGACCTAGGTGAAGGGAGTCATCCTGACACAGCGGCCACAAGCGGCATCCATGAGGAAGGTCATCAAAAATAGGGCCTGGAGGAGCTGGAGAGATGGCTCAGTGGTTAAGAGCACTGACTGCTCTTCCAAAGGTCCCAAGTTCAAATCCCAGCAACCACACAGTGGCTCATAACCATCTGTAATGAGATTTGACTCCTTCCTCTGGTGAGTCTGAAGACAGCTACAGTGTACTTACATATAATAATAAACCTTTAAAAATAAAATATGGCCTGGAGAATTCAAGTAGTCCTAGCTGGCTCTTCCCACCTATAGAGTCACCCGTTTGACCCCGAGGCTACTTCCAACCTGGGTGGGGAGGACATTCATTCCACACACACCACAGTAGTCCCAGAGGAGGGCATGGCCAAGCACAGGAAAGAGCAGGCGTGGCCCTCCTTCTTCCTGGCCTGCTGCTCCTCACACTAGGCCCTGCTGGGGACATGGGCCACCTCTGTAGTCACAAGGGTTTTCTGTTGCCTCTCTTCACCTACACATCCTGGAGGCCAGGATACATGGGAGCTCACAGAGTTAGCCCTGGATGCCGGACTCAGATCCCACCCATGGCTGCCCACCTCTATCTGGTGCATATTCAGTTTTGTAAATGCTTTAAAAAAAAAAACCCAACAGTAAGTCTGTTAAAACACAAGACGCCAGAGTGGAGGACAGGGACCAGAGCCTACTGTCTGGCACCGAGTCAAATGTTGACTGCGCTGTTTATTAGCTGTGTGGCCCTGGCACAATTCACTAAGCCTCTCTGGTTTTCCTTGGAAAGGGGGCAAGGAAAAGGCCTCAGATCAGCAATGCCACCAGGAAGATTGGCAGGTGTTGAGGATGAAGACTAAGAATGTGGCCACCATTTAGCCCAGTGCCACACGGGCTAGCAGGACCAGGCAGGGCATCGCCTCAGGATTGCAGTGTGCACAGCACATAGTTCTCCCAGAAAGACAAAACCACTCAGGCCACCCAGAGTGATCAACGGCCACCAGCACCTTCCCTTCCGCCCACAGGGCTGACAATTCCTTTCAGCACAGAGCTGAGGAGGAGGCTGGTCCGTGCAGGAAAGCCACCGCAGCCCGTGAGCCTGGCATCCCACAGTTCAGAAGGAGATGGATGGTGCCCGGGGGACTGGCCTGGCCTGCCAGGAGAGTGGCTGTCAGCTTTGCCCTCCCTTTCGTAGCAGCAAGTCCCCTCAGCCCCTGCCTCACACAAGGGCATTCCTGTCTGGGATTCTGTGTCCTTCCACGGAGAGACGCAGGGCAGAGCATTCCTGGGGCTTGCCTGGAGCGCCGCCTTGCCCGTTTGGCTCTGTGCACCTAAATAATCGCCCTGGCCACGGGATGTTCCGTAAGGTGCATGGCCCCAGAGGCCCCCGGGAGGTGGTACGTGATCTACAACATCCTCTCTCCATTCCCACAGACCGTGTCACCCTCAGTCACAGGGAGGAGCACACTGGACACTGTACAGGACCCCGATGGCACCTCCTCTCCAATGGTAAGCATCGCACTGGCCGAGAGCCCATCTTCTGAGGAGCTAAAATGTCCCCATCCACAGTGTCACTGTACCAAGGAGAATGGAAAATTCTGTCCTTGACTAAGCACACCAACACACAGCACTGTGGAGGCACACGTAATAAATGTTTATGGAAGGAGAAACGGACAACTAAACAATAGTCTCTGTAGGGAACACGTCTCCTCAGAGACCAGGCCCCATCAGCCAGAGCACACACTAGGAGATTCCCAGGGCACTATGGCCCCCATATCTGCTGTTATAAAGTGGAGTGGCTGGGGCATCTGTTCAGTGGCTAGGGCACTGGCCATATAAGCATGAGGACCTGAGTTCAGAAGTCACGCAAAAGTGGGCACAGCACATCCTAGCACACTGGTGAAGATCTGGGTGGCAGAGACAAGAGAATCCCTACATGCTGGCAGCCAGGCAGCACAGCAGTGAGCAGGAGACGGTCTCGGACAACGGGAACAGAAAGAACCAACAACTGAGGCTCTTCTCAGACCTCTGCAGGCAACCATAGCACAGGAGTTTGTGTGTGTGTGTGTGTGTGTGTGTGTGTGTGAGTGTTCAAGTATGTGTGTCTCTGAATGTGTGTGCATGCACTTCTGTGCTTGTATGTGTGCATGTACATGTGTGTATACATGTATGAGAGTACATATGTGAATATGCAAGTGTGCATGTATTCACATGAGTGTGAGTGTGTGTATGTGTGTGTGTCTGTGAGAATGTATGATTGTGCATGTGTGAGTGTGTATGTTTCTGTGTATGCATATATGTGAGAGTGTGCATGTGTAAGAGTGTGTGTACATGTACATGTGTGTGTATGTGTGCATGTGTGTATGTACATGTGTGTGCATGTATTCACATGTGCATGTAAGAGTATACATGGGTATGTGTATGCGTTTGTGAAAGTACATGTATGAGTGTGTATGCATGCATTTGCATGTACAATGTGTATGTCTCTATTCATGCAGATGTGAAAGTATGCATGTGAGACTGTGCATGTGCATGAGTGTGTGTGTTTTCGCAGGTGTGTATATGAGAGTGTGTGTGCACATTAGAGTGTGCATGTGTATGTAAGTGTGCATGTGTTTGCATGTGTTCTTGTGTGTGTGTGCAGACACAATGGAGACAAAGGCAGTGAAGACAATGCTCACACAGAATCAGCCAATAGACACCCACTGTGGCACGTCCAGAAAAGTGGAATACTACTCAATAAAAAAAGGGGGTGAAAGCAACACACTTCCACACAGGCAAACTCTGAGACCTGGAGACTGAACAAAGCAAGACAGACACAAAACCCACAGGAAGGAGGTCACCCCCGTGGAATATCCCAGGTCAGAGACTGTCAGGGGAGGAGCCAAAGTCCAGAGTGTCCAGGCATAGCAGGAGGGAACTTGCCAGCGCTGGAACGGTGCTACACCAGGCTGTGGAGACAGGAGCCCAGGTCAGCGAGCTGACAAGTTCTTTTAACTTAGGGATTTCACGATGTGTACAGTGACACCAGGAAGGGACAGCCTCGTGCCCCATGTGGCAAGTGCCAAGCCCACAGCTGCATGGTCTCCCACACACTCTCTGCGTGACATGCACCTCATCACAAGTGAGACCCCTCCTGAGGGGCCTCCCAGATGTGGTGACGATTATTTCTGCTTACTACATTGGATGACAACATCTGTGTCACAGAAACGTATATGCACACACCAGACACGTGCACGCTTGCATGCGCATGCACAGAGGATGCAAAATAATCTCCTGTTCTGAGAGCATTTCCCTAAATACTGTGGGTGCCAGAGAGCGGAGATGTAGTGTCAGCTGCACCTGGGGCTAAATCCACACGGCTGAGGAATTTGTCACTGCAGCTGGGATTTTCTGATTAGTTATTATCTTCCTCTCTTCTCCTTAAAGGTCGCGATAAGCTGACTTAAGAAAGACCAAGAAACAGATTTTACGTAAAGCGCAAAGGCCGCAGGGCTCTGTGGTAAGAGGGACAGTGAACCTTACAGTCCTCGAAAGCTGAGTTCAAACCCAAGCTCTTCCACTCGCAGGCTGTGTGACTTTGGGTAGACGAACCGCCATATCTCTGCTTCTGTTTCTTCCTGCGGAGGAATGAGGGCAGCCATTCCCGTTTTGCCCGAGTACCACGGAGTCGGGCTGAGTTGAGGTAGATCAAGTATCTGCCTCACTGAAGCTGGGCACGAAACCAGGGTGCCGAAGGCGGGGGTGTCTCAGTCTCCACTCATGGGGAACAGATGAGGTCACCAAATCCCACGGCCAAGTCCAAAGCAGAGCTTTGTCCCGTCTTCTGATATCAATTGGCCTGTGCTGCTGGACTCTCTCCCCTGGCCCGGTTTGTTCCTATTAGAACGGAAACTGGAGGAGCTGGGCCAGCCCGGCCTCTACCTCAACCTACCTGTGTCCTCATCTCACCGAACCGGAAAGAAGACACTGGTTGTTTTCATGTCTTTCACTCTAAATCCCCGAGTCGGCTCTCAGAACACCGGAGCCTATGTAGGATGGCAGGACTGACCCCAAAATGGCTGCTCTATTTTCGGAGCTGACCTGGTTTACGTAAGGTCCTGGACAGCTCGTCTGATCCTGTCATTATGCAGCAGGTCACCTGTTACCTCTGCTGACAGCGGACCTCAAAGCCAGCCTCCGAGGCTCACGGCCCCCGCCCCATCTTACACTCGGAGCCCTGAGGTAGCCACACGGGGCCCACGCCCCGGCTCAGATCTGCAGCCAGATTTGTGAAGAAGCACCCCACACAGCTCCCAGTCACCACCACCATCACCACCACGATATGCAGGCGCACGCCATCTCCAGGTGCTGGTCTCCCACACAAGAGTAAACAGTATCAGCTTGCTTTCCTTAATTAAACGTCTGCTTTAAGTTGCCCGTACATTCACAGCCATGGCCACATGAAGTGTGGTGACCTCCCATGAACTCCTTCCCCAGCTCTCCCTCATGGTGACATCCCTCCCATGAACTCCTTCCCCAGCTCTCCCTCACGGTGACATCCCGAGAGACTACAGTAAATAACGCAATCGGGTTACTGACATGGACAGAGGTAACTCACGCCCACCGTCACTTCCAATACCCTCCGTCTCCTCCCAGAAACCTCTGTATGCATCCTCTGGGAATGGTTTACTCCCTGGAGATCCCTGCAGGCTGCTGGGTGTTCCCTAAGTCCTGCCTCTGTACAGCCAAGCCCTAATCTGTGTGTGGACGTGTCTGTCTGTAGAGCTGGCTACGCACCACAATCCCTACTCAAGCTGCACACTGACCAGCCACAAACCCTCGAGTGCCGGTCTCTCTCGCCCATATGAAGAAGAGCTCGGAGCTCGGTGAGCAGCAGGTACAGGTGTTTAACCTCAGAAGACCCTGCTGAGACCTTCTCAGCACGGCCATGGCATTTATGTCCTGTCCACGCCACAGCAGTGGCCCAGTTTCTCCACATCCCTGACAGAATTTGGCAGAGCCAGGTTTGTTTTCTATACCAGCCGTTCTGATGGGCGAGCTGTGGTTCTTGCCGGGAGGGGGGAGGGGAGGAAGGGGGCGGGGTTCCCTGCGTATTTTCCTCGAGGCTCCCCAAGTGAATTATCTTGGGTCTTGGGGTCAGGTAAGCATTTTTGCCTGTGCTTGTGCTCCCCGCCTATTTTTGCCAGTGTGGTTCTAGGTTCAAGGATTCTGTTAAGAAGGACAACCCTTGACAAATACCAACTCCTGTTCCATGACTGTTTTCCCATGGTTCTGCCACAGTCTTTAAAACTTTGTGCATTGTGTTTACATGTATGTGTGTACATGTGTATGAGTGTGCATGTACACATGCGCATTCACCTGGAGACCAGAGTCTGTCTCTTGCTGAGCCTGTAGCTTGCTGGTCTGCTGGGCTTACTGTCCAGGGAGCTCCGGGGTTCTTGTGCTGCTGTTCTTCAATGCACCCCAACACAGGCTCCCCATCCCACCCCCAGAACACAGGGCCACACCCCCACCTCTAGTTTTTCACATGGGTTCTTGGGGATCCAAACTCAGGTTGTCCTCGTGCCAAGCAGTGAGGACTTTACTGGGACACCTCCTCTTCCCCTAAACTTCAATTCTTATGGTGTTCAGTTTATCCAGTTTTTCTTTGTGCAGATCATGTTTTAGGTCTGAAGACACTTCCAGAAGAACTTGTTTCCTGCAAGTCTACAGTTCGTGTTTGACACCGGATTGACACTTCTGAGGTGACTCGTTACTAGGGTGTGAGCTGCGGTTCAAAATTCTTTTGCAGCCCTGGGTGTGTGGCTGTGCGCCAGCCCGTTTGGAAAAAAGCAATCTTCCCGCTGTTGTGGATAGTCCTGGACTTGTATTTTGATGCTAATTCCACTCCTCAGAGGGTCTGCAGATGAGGAGTTGCTTTGTGAGCCTTCTCCCCACCTTAACTTTTCAAATAAAGGCTTGAGCCAACGATTGGGCAGGAGGAAGGGAGAGGAGCTGAGAGTCGTGGGGAGGAGAATAAAGTGGGGGGGGGGGGGGGATAAGGAGCGACTGAGAGAAAACGGAGAGGCACCGGAGGGAGAGAAGCTCGTGGCCTGGAGAAACCACAAGTTCTATGGGATAATACAGATGGAATGGGTAGTGCAGTGGGAGGTCGCCCAATCTAGGCGTGTAGCTTGTTTTGTTAACTGATTGAGTTGAGCTTCCTTTTACCAGGGAACTGGGTTGGAAACAAAGTAGCAACATCCCGCCACTGAACCTGACTTGAAAGTCAGCCTGGCATGGACTCGGGCTCCCCTCCTGAATCTTCTGAGTCCCTGACCAACATATCTCCCTGTTCACAGACACCACTGTTGCCATAGGGCGAGTCTTACCATCAGGCATCCTAACTCCTTTGGAAACCTCACGCTTACACCTCACACAACTTCTCTTGAGCTTTGGAATGTAATGCTGATCAAGAAGGATTATCAGCCTGAAGTCGACTGATGTCCTCTGACTCGTGAACACAGAATGTCTCTCCACTCACATATGGCTTCTTGGACTTGGTTTGCTGGTACTGTGTAGTTTTCAGGACACAGAGATCCAACAGTCGATTCCTTTCTTAGATAGATCCACGATTGTTTCATTCTGAGCCACTGAAATGTGTCCCCAGGATGTGTCAAAGGTGAGCTGGCATCCCATGATGCTATTGAGAAGTGGTGGGCCCTTGTGTGCTGGGGCAATGGAAGGAAGTTAGGTCATTGGGGTGTGCCCTGGAAGAGGACACACCCCAGTATTAGGCCCCCAGCCCTTCCCAGTTTCCCTGTTCGCTGCTGGTGACAAAGAGGGATCTCCAGGGGGATGATGCCCTTACGTGTGGCCATGCTCAGCTTCTACGTGATCCTGGTTTGAAAGCCCTGTAACTGTGAGCTGAGGTAAGTCTAGTCTCTTAGGACACTCGCAGCATCTGTCAGAGGAAAAGAAAGCTGATACAGTCTTCAGCTGTCTTCAGCTTCAGCTGTTGGCTTGATGTAGCCCAGAGTTCTCAGCTGGACCCTCGCTTGAAGAATTGCCTCTTTCAGAGTGGCCTGTGGTTGCATCCATGGGGCATTTTCTTGATTGGTAATTGGTAGGAGGGCACAGGCTGTAGGGTGCCATTCCATTCCCGGGCGAGCGGGTCTCAGGAAAGTCACTAAATGCTAACCAGAGAGCAAGCCAGTCAGCATTCTGGACCTACGTTCTGACACACGGCCTGCTTCAGCTCCTGCCCTGGCTTCCCTCAATGGTTAACTGCGACCAGTAAGATAAAACGAACCCCTTTCCCAGTGTTGCTTTTGCCCCTGGCGTCCTCCTCAGCGAGAGAAAGTGAATTGAAACTGTGTGTCTCACATTCCCCGTGTGTTTACCACCAATCGATAGACATACTTTTGTGTGTTTATCTTGCTTTCTGTGACCTTTCCGAGCTCCTTCAGAAGTCCTAAGACACTGCTTTTCGGTAATTGTATATTATTTTCCACACAGACAATCACACCATTTCCCCTTATCTGCCTGCCTTTCATTTCCTTCTCCTCCTGGGTCGAACTGGTGTCAGTTTCCACTGTGCAGTTGGTGCGAGGGCCACATACATTGTTCAGTTGTCCCTTCTCGGAAGAAATGAAGCCGATTGATTCATCACCACTAAGGAAAAAACAAAACAAAAACGCCAAAACAAAAAAACAAAACCTGCTGCTATTCTGAGAGCCGGCATGAGAACAGGTTGGATTTTATCAAATTCGTTTTCCACGACCACTAAGATGGCTGTGTGGCTTTTCCTCCAGCAGACATCACCGGTGACGAGTTGTGATTCTCTTCTGACCTTTCTGTAAACCAGCTGCTGGCATCGCTCTACCCATATTGAACTCAGACCGTTTTATGCAAACAGATGACTCAGCCTTTAAGAGGACCTTGACTCAGTTCCCAGCACCCACTGGAGACTTACAAACTCCAGTTCCAGGGGACCTGGCGCCACCCTCTGGCCTTCTTGGGTACTGCGTGCATTTGGTGTGTTACCTACAGGAACACTCATACACATAATGTTTTTTTTTTAAAGGATATTTTGTACATTTTCACGGATAGTATTAGTCTGTAGGGATGTGTGCGAGAGAGAGTTTTGTTTGACTTTGATCTCAGAATGTTCCATAAAATGAATTAAAAGCACTCATTCCTCAACAGCCTCTTACAGACGCCAGGCTGCCTCTGTGGAGACCCCTGGCCTGCTCCAGCCTACACTCTTTCTAAATCAGACATTGCTGGAAACAGCACAGGAATGACTGTGCTGTGGCTTACCAGTCAGTGCCAACCCCCCTCTCCTCCGGTGACACTCAGCCCCTACACACCCAGGCATCTGGGAGCCTTCTGCCTTCTTTGACGGAATCAGTGGGAACTGTAGCTTTGAATCTGCCCAAGCGGGAGTCACATGACCTGCTCCTCTGAGTCTGGTTTCACAAGTTTGGATTTAGGGCTCTTGGAATCTGTGTCCTGCTAAGGAAACCAGTAGAGTTGAATGTCACTGACTCGAAGCTCACAGTTTCCTGTCTGGGTCAGACATAACTTCAATATAGATGTTCCTGCAACCCACATTCCTTATCTGAATACTTGAGGTGGCTGCTAATGACCCCTGCAGAGGATCAGTGAGATCTTTGGTACTCAGACACTGGGTATGTTCTTGTCTCCTATTATACAAGTTAAGCTCTGCCTCACAGAAGCTGGGCGTGGCCAGAAATAAGGGCATCATCCCCCTGGAGATCCCTCTCTGTCACCAGCAGCGGACAGGCTGCAAGCATAGCTGACATCACACCATCGTATTCATTATTTTATCCCTCATCTTGGGATAGCTCAAGTCTCCTCCTTCAGGAGAGAAGAGCCTGAAAGTTGGTGGCATTAATAACAAATCATCTGAAACACACTGATCCCCAAACTCCCCAACACACACACACACACACACACACACACATGCACAATGCACAAAAGCACACATGCACATGCATACACACATTAGCACACACACAAGGACACACAAACACCACATACACACATGCACACGTACATGCACTCACATACACACAAGCACATACACACAGGGACACACACACACACACAAACACAAAGCACACACACAATTCTAGTGCAATGTTCCTCCTCTGTGAAGCCCTAGGTGGTGTCTATATTAGATGCTGAGTGTAGGAACAGAACGAAATGGATCCATGAGGTCTCTGTCACAGTGAGCAGATAAACTGTCCTTAGATCCCCAGAATTAGAAAACTGTTCAAAATGATGGAGAAACATCCACGGGCTCAGCTGGTGCCGCAGCTCCACTCTCTGAACTGCGGGCCTCTAAAGACAACAGGGTCATCCTGGTCTCCATTCTATTCAGGTACAGCTTCAGCCAATACAGAGTCAGGGCCCATCAGGAATCCCTCAACACTGAAGAGGGCTCTAGCCAGAACCGGTGATGGAGACTACACTGAGTCAGCTCTGTCCTAGGGGCAGGCTCGAGAGCAGAGGGGACAGACTTTGAGACAATTACTTTCCTCTCATCTGTGCTTCTGTAGGAAATATGCTCACCGAGCCAACGACCCGCACAATGGCCGCTAGTCCCAGATAGCCACTGGTGTCCCCAGAGGGCATAGGCACCTCGCTTGGGATTTGCACAGAGTCACAACTTGAGATTTTATATCGACACATCACAGCATAATACTACTTATCTAGACTAAACAAGATGGATTCTTGGTGGCTACCACCTATTTTAGTGTTGCTAGTGACAACTTCAAAGTCTCTGTTCATCCCATGTTCCATGCCCCAACCCTCTGCAAAACAGTTACCTGAGCAGCAGCGGCAGCTGATGACAACTCTGAGGGCAAAGGACTGTGAGTACCTGACCTCTGTGTGCACAAGTCAAGAGTAAGAGATTCCATGAGTGCCGGGTGGGGGTTGGGGTGGGGGCAGGTGAGGGCAGAGCTGGTGCTTCCCCTGCAGGAGGCATTGGGAGCAGCAGACAAGCACCCTTCCAGTACTGGACAGTTCTACTGCATGTGCTTGTCACAGCAAGGCACCTTGGGTGTGTTCTCGCCACAGATCATTAACTGACACACACACCCCAGCCTCCTTTGTATCCACAGACACACATAGGTTGATCACAAATCTATCTTCTGAATGAGCTAGACCAGACAAGGATCTATGTTCTTAAAGGGCAGAAAAACAACAAACAAACAAACAAGGAAACAAAACCCAAAACCCAAAAACCACTTGGCCCAAACTGCAGATAATGAAAGATTATTCTGCAGACTGCCACGCCAGACACTGCTTCTCCCTGCCCCCTGGGGCTCCCCTTCACCCCTCGGGAGCCCCTACTCACTCAGTGGCACTTTCCCCCCACAACCCCACCGCCAGACAGACAGACACCACCTCCCTGCTCTCTTCTCCCCGACAAACCCTCTTTCTCCAAACAGAAGTCTGATGCCTTCTCTCAGCACACTGAGCTGATAATGAACGAGCTAGGAGGGACTGTTTTTGCAGGCAGGTCTGTATTCTAATTGTGAAAAGAAGGGGGAAAAGATCTTTAAGCCAAAGGAGTGAATCTCTAATGGTAAAATCCAGAGATATGATTCACCCCCCAATAAGCCAGGTTGAAGCGGCGACATCTATCTGGAGCAGGAGAACGCCTGAGCCTAAGGCTGGAAACTCTCTCCTGGATTTCAGTGGAAGCACAGAAGTGGGACTCAATAAAATAGGGGCACTGTGCCACGCTGACACATTTAAGCTCGAGCAGGCTTCTCCCATGCGATCTCCCCAGGAAGCAACGAGGAACGAGGCAGACCACCAGCCCGCAGACCCTGGGCATCCCCTCCAGCACAACCCAAGATGCTTATGTGTGTGCCACTGAGCCTCTCTACATGGCATAACCTCCCTCCCCACTGCATACAGTCCCCACAGCAAGGTGCATGCCCCTGCCCCTTCCCAGCAACCCCTGGGGCAGATGCAAGCAGGCACAAAGATGATGACACCTGAAACGGCAGACAGACAGACAGACAGACTCAGGAACCATGCCCAAGCAACCACCCGGAAGGCTAGCATCAGGATGGGGAAGGGCAGCCAGAGGGTGCAGACCCCTCCCTCTTAGGTCAGTCCCTGGAGAAAACATCTGACGGAGGACAAGAGCAGATCCAGAAGATTGTCAAGCCAGCAAGAGAGGCAGAAGGGACAGATGACATCTGAGCAGGCCAACCCCAGCTCTGTGCCCAACTCTTTCATGCAATAGAGGGGATAAAGGAGGGAGAAGTGGCCTTGTGCAGGGGCACAGATGTGTTTCCCTTCCCTTCATTGGCCCTGGACCCAGGGAGGAGGAGAGGGAGAAGAGAGAGGGGAAGGTGGGAGGGGCCCAGGACCTGACTCTATCAAATTACAACTTCAAACACTACTCTTCACTCTGGCCTCTTCCCTGGTAAGGAATCTGGGGGATCCCACAGACCCAGAGTAGATTTTTGGCCCTTTTCATCATCCTTGGAACTCTTTGCAAAAAGTGAGGGGCCAGAAGAGCCTTCCAGTCACCTCCCCACGCCTGCCTGCCCCACTTAAATCAGACCATCTGCCCACAGCCCGGTCACCACCACTCTGCTCCAGTGGATGTAGGGGGCTATTCTCAGCTTACTAGAGATCCCCAAGTAAACCCTCATGGTGTACCCTGAAGAAACATCGCATACTCCTGGATGGTGATGGCTGGGGTAGAGGTTACTGCCATGGTGAGGGTCCTACCGGACCAATCCCTACAGTTGGTCTGACTCTCCCCCTGACTCGGTGGGCTCTGACAGGGGCACACTGTGGCCTGACTGATATTCCAGGCAGCTTAGCTGAGTTACATAACGACAGCTCCTCACTAGCACTTCATGAGTCACCAGCCCCTTTGAATTCCTGGAAGGGGTCTCTGAGGAGGAATGAGCAGGGTTTGCACTCTACTGCTCTGGTCTCACAAACCCCTAGCCTGTCTCCCCCTAGGTCTGCCAGGCAGGAGTCAAGCAAAACCCTCTCCAGCCAGACTTCAAACACAGGAATCTAGATCAAGGATATATTTGGCTTTCTGAGCTAATCTTTACATCAATTTGGTCTCTACTGACTTGTAACCCTTTGAAGCAAACCTAGCAACTGTGTATCAAAACCACATGACTCTCCCATAACCCCTAGAGAAAAGCCCCGGGCTCAGGAGACCCACAGCTTCGGGTTGCAAATCCATAGGCTGCCTGGGAAGCCAGGCTCCCACAGCACGCTGAGCATCCCTTTATTTCCCAAAGAACGCTCAGGGCAATGTCTGGCAAACACCCTGCTTTTGTTGGGGTCAGAAATAACACTGAAGCTGCCAGGCTGGGGGGGGGGGGGAGGAGAGGCGGTAACTAACCCCCAAGTGATCCCAGCTAGGAGAATCCAGACACATAGAGGACTAAGCAAGCTGACCGGCTACCTCTCTCTAGGGACCGGTGGTTGACGTCTCAGGAAGAAGCTTGGAGCTGCTTGTGAGCTGTATGCTCTGCTTCTTCCCCCAAGGCAAAGAAGCTAAGGAAGCAGAGGAATAAATAAATGAACAGACAGGCAGGGAGGGGGCCCGTCTACTATCAACCCCTCCATTTGGCTCCGAGGATGAGAGAGAGGGGTGGGGTTGCCCATGTTGCTGGAAGTGTTCCACTACCTTCCAAATTTACCGTTTAGTCCAGTGTTATTATCCAGATGAGTATCACGGCCTCTGACCCTAGATGGATTCCAGTTGCAATCAATTTAGTAACAGCAGCTGGAAAGGAGAGGGAGCCAGCATTCGCCCGGTGCCCAGTGTTTGCGGACAAAGCATTGACTCCATCCACTAAAGCCTGGCTGCGCAGCCCCAGCTGCTGGGGGACTTTGTGCTGGGGCTGATGACAGCAGCCCTGTGGATCCCTGCCGGGAAGCCCAGACACAACACAGCACACACTGGAAGAGCTTGAGAAAACTGTGAATTGTGTTCTTAATGTACTCAGAGGGGCCTCCCCGGCAGAAGGGACGCCAAAAGAAAGCTCTCTGAGGAATATGGCCGGGGTTGAGTCTAGGACTGTCTGCCTGGTCCGGAACACAACCCAGCAAAAGCTGTGGGTGCCTGTTCCCAGCTACTCTACACAATCCCAAGAGGTCACAGTCTCCTCAGGTCACACTCAGAGCCAGACCTGGGAACTTGGGCTGCCTGCTGAGTAAACCCTCCCCCAACTCCCCACCCCCACTCCCAGTGCTCAGGGACCTGGCCAGCTAAGCAAGCCCCCAAGTCTCCTTTAGGGACTGCCTTTCTTTCCTTGGGACTGACCCAAGGAAGCCCCGACACAACTCCTACCAACAAATAAATAAAAGCAGACAAATCCAACTCTGTTTGCCTCTGCTCCTAAAGCAGCGAGGCTCCATTGCCGAAGTATCCAAGCCTGGGTCTGAGTGGGAGCAAGGAAGCCCCTCCCTCGGCTGTCAGGGAGCCTTCTTTTCCCAAGCAGAAAGAGATGCCTTCTGCTGCCTCTGCTGGAGGTGATACCTATCCTAACCAGTCTCAAAGCTTGACAGCAAGATGTCCAGTGCTCACCTACAGTACGGTGGGGAGCAGTTAGCAAGCCAGGGTGAAGAGCTACGAGGGAGAGGTGTAGCTCTGAGGCTCACGCTCCCTGTGCCTGTCCAGAGAGGGAGCAAAGCCATCTAGCCCCTCTGCGCAGCAAACACAGGCCTAGCTCTCCTATCAGGGCTGCAGGGAGTAGCAGCCCTTCCTCGGGGCTATGCGTAGGAGACCGTGCCTGCTGACATCTGGCAGGGAGGGATCCTAAAAGGCCAAACTTCGAAATCAGCAACAGAACCGTTTCTGAAAGTCTGGCCATGTCCCTGCGCAGTTATTCTCATTCTATGGTAACTGAATTTTGAACCGGGAAGGAGGTTTCTCTGCTTGGCATTTGTTCTCTCCCTGTTATCAAATGCACTGCCCTTTCAACCTAACGACGTGCAGGTAAGAGGCCACTGGAAAGCAAGTGCCAGACTGCAGCATGGGAGATCAAGCTTCCTCTGGGCAAGGAGGGAATCCCACTGGCTTGCTCTGGAAGCCTTGGGATCTAGCTGAGCACTGGGACAGTAGGGAGAAGAAGGGGAGACAGACAGACAGACAGACAGACAGACAAAGGAAAAAGTCATCTAGATCAGGCTCCTGTCAGAAAAGCTGTCCTTGCTTCATTTGCTCCACACCCCAGAATCGCAGGAGCCTAACCCTTAGCACAGCCCACTGATGGACTGAGGTCCAGCCAGTGCCCCGCTCAGAAGAGATCGGCCTGGTTATTAACCTCTTAAAGTCCACAGCGCAAACAAACCCAGCCACTAGGAAAGGGGATGCCAGGAATGACGTGTGACAGTCTTCCCTTGGTGATGCTGACCCAGCATGGAGTACTGGGCACCAGATCCACTCGTAAATCAAGGACAGCTAGCAAACACTCCCATGCCAGTCTCCTTCAGACTTCTCAAAATCAGGTCGCACGCATGTTCCTCCCTCCTTTGGCCCCACTTTCTCCCCAGCTTCATGCTGGTGGGGGTGGGTGGCTGAGGCAGCCTGCTCTAGCAGCCACCGACCCTGGTATCCTCAACACGGGAGCGCAGTGCATCCCAGTGGACAAACACGAGAAGCGCAAGCGGCCTTTCTCAGCTTCCATTTGTGCTGTTCAACCTGAGTCCCAAACCCCAACCCAGGCGCAGCAGCTCTGGCCAGAGACCCCCTTAAGAAGGGGGCAAGGGTAGTAGACACTCTGCTCTGCAAAAGGGGCAACTGCGTTCTGGAGACCCCAAGGCAGGATCCAGAGAAGGCTGAGCGATTCGGTAGGTGGGCAAAGTTTGCAGAGAAGGGTCTTTCTGGCCCGCCCCATAACCGCGCTGGGCTTGAGTGCCTGCTGGCTCTAAGGTCCCGGACACAGACAAGCCCTGTGTGACCGTGAAAGGTTCTTAGAGGCAGTTGCCTGTTGTCGCTCCCCCAGGATCCAAAAGCTCTCCAGACCCAGCTGTCCGCCAGCTGCGTGCGACCTTCTGCCCGGAGGTCACCCCAAAGCAGCTGGCCAGGCAGCTGTGCTCCTACTACACTCCAGTACAGGGGCCCAGGGCCCCGAAGAACCGAGAGAAGGGCTGTAGGGTTCTGGGCTCCTCTAACTCCGCGGCAAAGCTGCTCGAGAACTGGGAGGGCCGGTGGCTCTGGCTGGCAGCTCCAGCGTCAGCCCTAGCCCCCGAGTCCGCCGCGCCCAACGGCCCGCAACTCGCGTCGGGCTCCGGAGAGAAGCCGCGCCGGGGCCGCTGGCCAGGACACTGCGCTGCTGGCGCCCCGAGCCGCGGGTGCTCCAGCCAGCCCCGCTGCCAGGTTACTGGGGCTAGCGCCCCTGCCTCGACCCCATTCCACTCGCGGAGCGTGAGAGAACGGCTGTTCCCTGCCCGGCCTTGGGGACCAGCAGGCGGCCGCGCTCCGCGGCTTCGGGTGCACCACGCGGGCCGCCTCGGGGAGGCGAGAAGCCGTGTCTAGGTTTGCAACAGTGAGCAGCAGCCCAGCCCAGCGCCCACGCACCCCCCACGCACAGTGCCTCCAGCCGGGTCGCTCACCTGAGTCCTAAAAGCTGTTGGATCCACATGGTCACGTTTCAAGGAACCCAGCCTCAGACCTTGCTTGCCCCGGCCATCTGCGCAGCGCCCGCGCCCGCTCGCTCCCGTCCCGTGGCGCCGCTCTTCGGCTTCGGGCCGCCGCCGCCGCCGCCCGCCGGCCGCGGGGCGCACAGCGAGTCAGAGCGCGGCCGCGCGGGGCTCCATGCCGGCCGGCGCGCCGCCGCCGAGGGGGCGCATGGCTCAGGCGGGTCGGCCCGCGGGGACGCACATCCTCCCGCGACTCTCGGGGCGCGGGGCCCCCACCGCAGGCCACACGGAGCGGGCGGCAGCGAGGCGGGCACTCTCTGGGTCTGTTGCGGGCCGCGAGGGTCCAAGTAGCGGGGCTTCGTTCTCCGGGGCGGCGGGCAGCGAAGCCGGCCGCTCCGCGCGCCGTACGAGGATCTAGCCTGCAGCCGGAGCTGCGAGGCTGTGATCGGCGTCGCCCCGGGGATTGAGAGGATCGCCCCTCTGGCCCACGCGGGTCGCCTCCACGCGCCTCCTGGTTGAGGGGCTTCTGTCCCGGGTTCTGACACCGATCAAGTTGCAGGAGAGCTCCGTCTAAGCGCTCGCTCTGCAGACAGCCGCGGCCCGGAGACTGCCAGGAGGCGGGCAGGGGAGGCGCGGGGCGAGGGAGCGTGGAGCGCGGGGCGTGGGGACGCGCGGCGGCGCCGCCGCGCGGAGGAGGCGCGCGGGGATCCCGGGCCCCGCCGCCCGCGCCCACCGCGCCCTCCGCAGAGCCGCCCGCGCCGCTCGGCCGCCTCCCACTGCGCGTCTGCCTCTGGGAGTGCTCGCCCCCGCCTCCGCGAGCGGGTCCCAACTCCGCCCGCCGGGTCCGGCTCACGTCACCCTCCTTCCCCGCCCCTCAACCAGGAGTCGGAGCCCCTAACCCGGCCGGCCGGCTTGGCTTGCCAGCCCACCTCGCTGGAGCTGGACTGGCGACCTGGGCTCTGAGTGGCCTGGGCGGCGCCAGAGACAAGAGCCGGGCCCACCCCTTCCCCATCCCTGGCCGCGTCCCGGTCTCCACCTTGGGAAAGGCTCGAAAGAGGCCGCAGGCTCCGATTGGACCGCCGGGCGCCGCCGGATGGTGTTGCCACGGTAACCAGATGGCATGCGAAGCAGTTAAGAGGTTCGGACCCAGTTCTAAGTACGCCCAGTGAACGCGGAGGGCTGATTTGGGGAGAGGACGTTCTCTTGGGACTCGTGAGCTGAGGCTGTGCGAAAAGTTTCCTCTCGCGGAGCTGCACAGCGCAGGCGATGCGAGAGGCTGTGGGAGGCTGGGGAGGGTCCTCCGTTGGGGAGTCCTCCCCACTGCCTCGGCCTGGCCTCTCTCCAGGCAGATGAAGTTTCAGCGTTTGGTTGGAGCGTGCCCGGTTATTCAGTCTCCAGTGCAGTTCCCCCGCGCCTTCTTGGTTTTATGGCATCTGCGGTCCTCTCGGAGCCAGAGAGTTCTGAACCTGGCTCCCAGACATCTGGCCCACTCTCCCACCCAGCACTCCCCGGTGCCTACCTGGATAGTTGGGTCTGCATGTCCGATTAGGGAAAGACAGGCGCTCCGTGGTCTCCTTCCTCTGACAGGAGTGACATATAGGCAGAGGCTCCCACGGAGGCCTTAGCTGCTTAGTCCCTGAAGAACTGTAGGGGCAAAACCCAACTCTCAGCTCCACACACGGTGGGGAAGAAATGCAAAGCCAAGGGCCTTAGAAATGAACTGCAGCCTTCCCGCTTAGACTTGAGAGTCAGAGCCGGGAAGGTAAAGCAAGGGAGGCAACCTGGGACTTGCCAGGGCGCTGTGAGCAGTGACTTCAGCCCAGCAGCTGCCCCCCTGGGAGAGGTTGAAGCCTCCCGGGGAGGGTTGTTGGGGGAGGGGGAGGAGCCAGGAGAGTCTTCCTGGGGTTCACTGTGCACCCAGGCAGGCCCTTCCCCCTGAGCCTCCAGCCCAAGGTTTTTGGCAGCCAGAGATTCTCCCCACCCGGGCTGGACAGGACAGCGTGGTTGTTTTCCCTTTCAATCCCCAAGGAAAGTATCCGGAGCAAGGCGGCATGGTTGCAAGAGGCTGGACTTGGGTATGGGGTGCTACTGTCTGGGGGGGGGGGGGTCCTAGGAGTATTACGCAACCTCTCTGACTCTTGGCTTTCTCATCTACAAGACCCGTTTCCTGTGCCTTCCTTCTGGAGGTTTTAATTAGGACTAAATGAGTTGGCCCGGCGCACGTGCAACTGTTACTGTGTACCAGTCTGTCATCCGGAGAGACATCCAGGTGACTCAGCGTTTTGAATGCCTGGTCACCTCTGGGTCCTCTTCCTGCAGAGCCCTGGTCCTGAGGCTTTGGAGGGAGATGATCTTACAAAGTAAGGAGGCAGGGAGGTCCTTAGCAGAACAAGCTGGACCCCGTTGCCAACCAGGAAGGAGATGCTTGCACTGCTGCCACCTAGCGGGAAAAGCTGAGGTGCTGCGAAAGAGACCCTTCCGGCAGCCTGTGGAGTCCTCAGGGAGGCTTCTTAGCCTGGGCAGCCAGGTGGCTGGGAGCAGGGCTCTGACCTGGTTTCTTCTATAGACCTTTTCACAGACTTAGGAGACCCATTGTCCACTTAGGAGACCCACTGACCTCTTGGAATGTGGTAAATTCATTCCGGTCAAGCCCACGATGTCACTGAAATGTATTCTCGAAGATAAATGTAGGGATGCAGCTGGGGGAAGAGCCTGTGTTTAGCCTGGATAAAACCCAGGGTTCAGTTCCCAGCACATGCCCAGAAAAAGATTAATGAAGTCAATATGTTAAAATTGTTAACACATTTTTAACAGAGTTAAGTTAAAAATGTCTGTTCTTGGGTGCTGGTGAAATGGCCCAGAGGTTAAGAGCACTGCCTGCTCTTCCAGAGGACCTGGGTTCAATTCCCAGCATTCACATGGGATCTGACACATTCACACATACACACATACAGGCCAATCACCAATTAACATAAAATAAAAATAACTTTTCAAAATGCATGTTCTTGTTGCTACATTAAATAAATAACTGGCAAATGCTGGTAAAGCTGACAGCCAGATACACTCTGGGACTTTTACAACCTCGTTTGCCTACCAAATGCTGCTGGCTTCTTTTTGATGTCACAGGTACTACCTAGCAGTCAGCCTTCCAGCCGCAGTTATGACTCAAGAAAATGTTCGACTTCGGTGAGAGTTAACTAAGCCAAGATCAAATTCTCTTGCTGGTGTTTCTTGACCTGATGGATAGATACTATCCTGATAGGAGGGAGCTTGTCTAAGAAGATAGTGGATAGAAACATTTTCTGCATGCAAGGATGGGAACAAGAAGACAGTAATCTCCAGGGGGAAAAATAACAGTAACATAAAGTGGGCCTCACCATTAGGCAGGGAAGGAGACTCTGGGCCCCCATCAGGACTTGATAGAACTTGAACCCCTGAGAGCCCGAGACCTCAGCACACAGCGCTAGCTTCCCTAGGGTAAATCAAGCCCAAGCCTCCTCAAGGCAAGCCCTTGTGCCTTACTTCTTTGTTTTTCTTTATCTCTTGATTAAAAAAAAAAAAACATTATTTTACAGATGGAAAAACAATAAAACTTTCATCTTGCTGTGTGTGACCTGCTCCCTAGAACTTAAGGGTCTCCTGCAGCTACCTGATTTATTTTTCTCTCCTTCGGAGCTGGCGGGGAGGAGGCGGGGAGGGATGTGCCACTCCACCTAATACACCGAGACATACATGCAACGAGACAACGACAACACGTGATGACACACGGGTATACACGCATACTCATGTGCCCGTGGTTGCACACACAAAGGCATGTGCATATGCAGATGAGCTAACATACATATGCATGCTCCCACACACGTGCATACACAGGCCAGCCTCGGTGTGGGTGTGCACTGACAGGACCCCTTACTGGGGCTTTCTGTGCAAAGTGCACTGTAGCCTCTGGCGGCTCCTCCTCCTCTGCCAGGCAGATGTCCTGGCCTGGAGCCGCCACAGCACCACCACAGGCTGCTCTCCTCACCTCTCTCTCTTTTCCAGTTTCTCAACAAAGGAGCTGCAGCCCCGCAGGAGGTCCTCCTTGAAGCTCTCTGAGGCCATTTACCTAATGGCCTTCCCAGACTTGACTATTTTTAAAACCCATCCAAAGCCAAATTGAGCTGCCGTTGTTCATTTTTCTCCCAAGGAGGTAAATGTGTCTTAAGCATGACATTTGATTAAGTAGCTAAGTTTGGGGTTTTAAATGGAAGGGGAAATGCTGATTAAAATCATTGTAAGTTTCCGCAAACTGTTCACACAGGTGTCTCCCCCCCCCCTCCACGGCTTTGTGCCAGCCCCCCCCCCCAAAAAAAGTCACCTTGCTCTCTCAGACCTTCTCAGAGATTCAGTATTGGAGTCTTGGGCATCCTTCCTGTCATCCAAGCTGTCTCCGATGGAGGCTACTGGCTGCTGAGCTCATGCAGGAGCCTGGTTAGCCTGTCAGAGGTGAGATCTAAGATGACAGACACTCCCACCAGCAAAATGGCTCCCAGGACAGGCATCTTACAGCTCAGGGCCAGCGAGGGAAGTGCAGAGCCTCTGCTGCCCTGTCTGTCACAGTGCGCTGTGTGCGGAAATGGGAAAGGGGCTGCCTTGACTAGGGTACAGAAGACAGAGCCCCCAGTGCTCTGAGTCCTGACACGGGAGGGAGGGCTATGTACGTTGTCCCGCCAGGATGTGGCCCGCATTGTAGAGCTCGGGGCATCTCTAGACAACAGCTTTGCCTCTTCTATTTAGACGGGAAACAATGACGGAAAAGAGGGCCCATCTGTTTGCAGAGTGGCACAGTTGGAGAGTATTTCCCTGGCACTACCAGGTTGGGAGGGGTAGGAGCTTGAAACTGGAGAGAAGAGAGATTCCTAGGATGGGCAGATGCAGGCTGGGACCCACGTCTGCAGAAAGGAAGAGTCTCTACAGCAGGCCAGCCAGGGGCAGGGGGAAGAAAACCACCGAGAATAATTAGGACACGGGGATCACGGGGGGGGGGGGGGGGGGATTAAAGAAGATCTTCTGCCTCCCCAATTTCCCAGAATGTTCGGAGCCTTAGAGAGAGTCCTGGAAGGTATGCAGGCCTTCACCGGGGTCTCGAGACAGGCTTTAGCCAAGTCACTAAGACGGCAAGGGACAGGCAAGCAAGGGCACGACGAACAAACCACCAGATCGTACTTGATCAGAGCATAGAAGGCTTGGCAGGAGAGATCACGGCCCCGCTTCTCATCCTTGCCACTCCCACTAACTGGGAAGCAGAACACGCACGCAAGGGGTTCATGGAGCCTGAAGTGTGGGGACAAGACCATCAAGAAGCAGGCCACAGGTTAAGGATCAGATCGGGCTACAGCTGTGAGGCTTCGAGACTCCTGGCTGCAGGCAGAGGCACCAGAATGGACTCCAGCTTTGAGTTTGCACCACCCATGTCTCCCTTGAGCCTGCTCACAGCCACGGGTGTCAATGCCCAACACACATCCTTGCTCCATGCGGTGTTCAGTTAAGACTTGGCCTGGAGCCTGATTGTCATGGAGCACCTCCAGCCACACAGCGGAATGAAGGACACCAGCAGAGCCCAGCCGCAGTGCCCTCTGGGAAGGAGTAGGATCTCTTCTGCTCACATCTCATTGGCTGAGGCAGATCACATGATGGTGCTGACTCCAGCGGTGGTTCTGATTTGCCAGTGGTGTCCAAAGGCCCCGGGAACTTCACAAAGGGGGAACCAGCAACTATAAAGGCGTTGTTGGATCCTTCCACACCCGCCAGCGCCAATGTCAGGGAGAGAATGGAATTTGCCCATCTCCAAGCCCCTGACCTGGCAGCCTGTGAGGAGGAACACAGCTTCAGTCGGTGTGCTCAGCATCTTCCCTTCCAGCCGTGGCCACAGAGCCTTGAATCTCAACACCGGAACCATTCAGATTGACCTCAGCACCCACCCCTGGCGCTAGGGTCCGGCTATAGCACCCACCGCCATACAGATTCAGATGCTAACCTGCCTGCGGTGAGAGCGGTTCGCATTTGATTCCTACACAGCCAGAGGATGCGTCTTCGGGGATTGTGCCTCTGCCTGGAAGAGAACACTGTGATCAGTCAAAGTAAGTCAACATCTTTGCTGTCTTCACTTCATCATCGTTAAGTCCACCATCGGCATTATCAGCACCACTACCACCGTGACCTCATCAGTGACATCATCATTACATCATCGCAACTGTTATTACCATAGTCACTGCCACCGCTGGGCTCCTCGGGATCAATATCATCGCCATTGTCGTTATCACTAATAATTCTATTTAGCATCATAGCCATCATCTTCATTGCAGTAAACCACGGACTTCACCACGGTCTCTGCCATAATCACCATCATCATCCTCATCTCCGTCATCACCACCATCACCACCACCCCCATTATCAACTTTTTCCCTTTGGTTGATGGTCAGGTCATGCCAAGAGCTTTTCTCAGCACATCCAAGAGCAGCTGACCCTCTGTGGCCGCTTTCTCGGCCAGTAATTGCCTGAGTCCATCTTCCCACGCAGTACCTCAAGTGGCATCTGGGCTGTTCTCTGCCAATCTAGAGGGTAATTCAGCATAAAAACCACTTCCTTGCACATGGCCTTTTCCGAGTCTCTGTTCTCTGACGAGGGGCAGTTTCCGGAACATGCTTGAAGGGATGGCAATCTGTCACTTGTGGGCAGCCCTGCGAAGGACAGATACTCAGGAAGTTTGTCCCAGTTGGCCTAACGTTCCCTTCAGTCTGTCAGCTCAGTCCTCCTGAGACGCTTTATACGCCTAGCATCTCAACTTTCCCAGCAGTCCCCGGAATGCCTGACCTGACTGTTTCAACATTTACCATTGGGCTCATGACAGAGACCAGGGTCACAGTCAGGCGCTCACTGGCTTGTTCCCAGACTGACAGCTCCAGACATCTGGCCAAGGAGCGGGAAGTGCTGGGCAGAGGCTGGAGGCTGCACTCCAGGCTTGAGCATGGCGGGAGGACTGGCTGTGGCCACACGCAAGGGGGCGTGGCCTGGGGCCCTCTCAAGAACCAATGAGACAGTTCCTGTGATCCAAGGCTGGAGTATGGAGGACAGTGGGGGAAGCTGGCCCTGGCCTTGTCCATTCCACTCGCTGACCCAGGCCGACACATGCCCAAGGCAGGAATCTCCATCTCTCAGCCATTGCCCAGACCACTGTGTTGTACTCTTATGCCCTGCACTGCCTGCCGTCCCTGCAGAAACACAGGCCCATGTTTTCACCTGTGGTGCTAGGCTCCCGTCCAAAGCACGTGGCTGTGGATCTTGAATACTTACAGGACAGGCTGCCAGCTGACCAACCGGGGATATTCTTCTCCTCTTCCTTAGTAGTAAACCATGGCGGTGGTGGGCAGGTGGAGACACAGCTGAAAGTTTCTATTTTCAAGTCTTCCCTGCGCCTGCCTGGCCAGCCTTGTATGAAATTCAGGCTGGAGCAATGTCAGTAGAATTCTATGGTGTCGTGGCTGGTAGAGCTCGTAGTGCTCTGGCCTGGAGTGTGCACGGGATCCAGAAGGCAGTGCAAGCACTGACAGACCCCAGAACTGACAGAGAAGTCATCTAGGCACCAAAGCATCACGGTCTTACACATGAACTCCAGGGTCCCTAAAGGACACAGGGAACAAGTTTTTCCTGAGTTCATACTACAGTGGATTTGGCCTTCATGCATACATACATACATGCATATATGCACACACCTACACACATGTACACACAGGCACACACACAGGCACACATACACACATATGCACATACATCCAAACATCCACACATGCACAGACACACATATACACATGCATACAAAAATGTGGCTTTTGGCCTAACAAGATACAGACCTGCTAGAGCTGGCCAGCACTTCTCTGTAAGGGTTAAGGAGTGAACACAGACTTCATCCCTCAAGGTTCTAAGCCCTCCTAGCAGAATGTTACCTACTGTCTGTACTCCTTAATTCATTTTAACTGTTGTGGGGGGATGGGAGGGCGATATTTTACCTGCATGTGTGTCTGTGACCCACTTGTATGCCTAGTAAGAAAGGAGTCCAATGGTGGCCATCAGATACCCTGGAACTAGAGTTACACACACAGATGATTGTGAGCTGCCATGGGTGCCGGTGATGGAACCCAGGTCCTCTGGGAAAGCAGCCAGCTCTCTAACCACCGAGATATCTCTGACAATAATAATTAAAGGGGAATGTGGTATTGGAAGCATAGAGAGGGCAGTGGTGGTGTGTTATGCACACACACTCTGCACATACTCATACACATATACATACGCACATGCACACATACATGTACACACATACACACACATACATGCATGTACACATACACAACACATGAACACAAACACACACATAAGCACACATACACATACATGAATACACATATACACATTCACACACATATACACATATGCACACACATGCACACACACAAACACACATGTACACACAGACATATATACAGACACATACACACACACAGAACTACTCCTGGGATTGAACCTGGGCCCTTGAATGCTGGTAAGTGCTCTACCACTGTCTTTTGTATTTTGAGACAGACTCAGAAATTTGTCCAGCATGGCTTTGAACTTGTAACCCTGCTGTGTGGGCCTCCCTCCCGAGTGATTGAGACAGTAGGATGACAGGCATGTGCCTCCCAGTCCAGCCCAAGAACAGTTCGCCTATGTCCCCACTTCCTGTGTGATCTAGGCCGTTTCCCCAGACACCCCAGTCACAATTCTGGCTTTGGTCCACCTCAAAACAGGGGTGGAGAGCTCCCCACATTCATTCTTCCTCTGTTCCCAAATTTCTGGAAATTTCATGGAGCAAAGAGATGAAATGCTAGGTCTTGGGGGACTGCGGCATAGCAGCGGGTGGATGCCCAAGGCTCAGGAGGCTGCTTTGTTATGGGGCTGGCAGGAGTTTTGGAGAAGGCCACGGGGAGCGGAGCCGTGAGCGCCGAGCAGGTGTTTCAAAGCTGAATCAGGCCGAAGCCTCCCCAATGAACTTGCAGAGTCTCTTTATTCCAAGCTATATAAAGCATCAGGAACAATCAGGGCACGCTCAGAGGAGGAGGAACTCCAGGAGGGCATGTCCCCCTGCCATGGCCCTCTGACAGGCAGCAGAGGTGGGAGGGGTGGATCAGCAGGGATTCTGGTACCAAATGGGAAGGAGGCTCACAAAAAATATACTGTGCTGTCCTGTTATTATTGTTTAAGATAAAACAACATCAAGGCCTATCCAGTAAATTCTCAGGTGTGATCTCCAACCAGCTGAATGCAATCCCCAGAGATCTGGGAACAGGAGAGGGGTAGTGAATATTTTGTCCTTCAGTGCCAACAGGTGACCAGTCCAGAAGCCCTTCAGGACCCACGGGTGCCCAAGCTCCTCATGTAAAATGGTATGGTGCTAACTTGTACCTAGAGCGTGACATCTCCTGTGTCTTTTTCCTCTAGAGACTTACGACCCCCACTGCAATTCAGACCGATGTCGTCCCAAATCATTTAGGGAGTAATGACAAACACCCACAGGTTTTATGTACACAATTATTTTGCAGATATTTCCAGCCCATGGGCAGCTTGAACGCAGGCTGTGGAGCCCGCAAGCGTGAAGGGCCGAGCTAAGTGTCCCGTGGGGCTCTCCTGTCATGGGGGACGCTCTTCGATAACTGCCATCGTCAGCGTGGGCCTGTGGCAGAGAAGCAGCGGCTCTTTGGACAGCACCTGACCTTCTGCTGATGTGTGCCTCTTGGCACAAGGGTCTCTGGTGGCTGGTCCCAGGAGCGACTGCACTTTAGCAAACCAAGTGCACCAGGCCCTGTCCTTGCAGGCCATAATACTGATCAGAATCTATACCCCATAGCCGTTTAGGTAGAAACAGCTGACTGTCCCCTAAAATCTCCCCCACGGTGATTTCCCAGCCCATGCCTTGTGATGGGTTCTCCTGAGTTCTTGGGGGCTGGAAACCCACACAGTATAACCCCGGCCCGTTCTACCCACAAGGACCAAAGGCATCTCTGGACCACTGTGGAGCTCTGAGGTCCAACAACACAGGAAAACAGAGGTAGCCCTGCTGCATCCCTGCAAGTAGTGATTCATCCCAGAGGAGTTTAATGACGATCAGGATTGTATACAGAGTCAATCTTGGACTGGGCTGGGCAGCATCAGCAGAACCTGAGGCTCCAAGAAAAGTGGTATAGGGGACTACAAAGATATCTCAGTGGCTTTTGCTAGTCTGTTCCTAGGAAAGGGACCATATATTTAAAGAGGAGCAAACATTATGGGGTCCAGCAGTGGCTACATGGCTAGGCCTGGAATACCAAGTCCTAGGCTTCAAGCATTTATATCCTAGTCTACCCTGACCAAGCATGTAGTTCTTGCCAGACATGCTGGCGTCCGTGGGCAGGAAGAAAGGACACCGGCACAGAGAGTGTCTGTTCCCCAGGCCTAGTCCTGGCCTGGCATTCTCTGCTGCTGGTCAGATGGAGCTCCCGTGTGTGAATGTGCGGCCAGCACTCTCTAATTAGCCCTCCCCTTGCTTCAGAATGGAGCCATTGCTGAGTGATCCTGATTACTGGGCCATTACTCCCATGGGGCTGGTCACCTAGCGCTGGCCCTTTCATCTGGATTTCAAAGCGGGACGGCTGCTCTATAATAGGACAGCAATGCACTTGAGCCCCAAGAAGCAGCCTTTGAAAGCGAGCTTTTCAGCTCCTTCTGCCAGCATGGCTAACAGGAAAAGACTTCCTCCAAGATAAGACAGTCAAGGGAGAGAGATGCAGCGGTCAAAAGCAGGTCCTCCGGCCCTGACACTCCAGGGAGCAAGACCTTGGGTGTCTACAGCACAGTTCCCTCTCACGTCCATGACAGGGACATGAATTCTTGGTCTTCATGTCACTACCTCAGTTCGAGACAGTCTGTCACACCGTCCCTCCTTCCTGGGTCTCTCACAGAGCACCCTTCTCTTAGGGTAGAACTTCCATCTGGTCAGCCTATCTGTGGATGCCTGGGTCTCCTCCAGAAGCCCTTCTCTACAGAGATTTAGGACCAACAGGTGGTTGTCTGTGGACACAGCAATGGCCACGTCTCTTGGAGACCCTCCTTTTCTTGGGTGTTTTGAGGCAAAACAGAGATGTTTAGTGGGAAAGTCCAACACCAGTCAGCCCTGTGAAGCCACCAGCACCCACGCAGATCTTCCTTTGGGCCTACAAAGCTTATCCAACTGGGCTGAAAGTCTTATGTGCGGACGACTTGAGTAAATGGCTCATGAACTAGAGGTTTGGTCCTGGGCTATAGCTATTGAGAGGTGGTGGAACCTTTGAGCTGTTTGTCTTAATAAAAAGCCTTAGGTCATCAGGGGGATGGGGAGGAACAGTGGGCCCCTGAGTTCTGTCATGTGTCCCACTGTGGAGTGCTGTCTGTCTCAGCATGAGCCCAAGATGATGGAGCTGGATTTGAACCTGCAAATCTGTGAGCCAACATGCTCTCTCTCTCTCTCTCTCTCTCTCTCTCTCTCTCTCTCTCTCTCTCTCTCCTCTCTCTCTCTCTCTCTCTCTCTCTCTCTCTCATACCTCACCAGGTGTTTGCTATAGTGAGGAATAGCTGCCCAACAGTAGACGCAGTGGAGTACTCTGGGCCTTCCTCAAGAAGTTGGACCTCACTGTAGGACCTTGGGGGAGTTTTGTCATCCCAAGGGAAGATGGAAAGACCATGTGTGCACTTTATGATGGCTTGACTGTGCCCGAAAGACCGGAACTACAGGCCAACAGCAGACTAAGATCAGCTGTTGGTGTCCAGTCCATCCATCAGTCCATTCATTCACACACCCATCCCTTCACCTATCCACCATCCAGCCCATATTTCCATCCATTCATACATCCATCTATCCACCCATCATCCATCTGTCCATCCATCTACTCACTCATCCATCCATCCACCAGCCACCAATCTCCTAGCCATCTGTCACATGCCCTGAATGGATCCCGAATTTAGCTGAGGCCTGTATGGTTGCCTGGCTAGGAGTGATCTGTACAAAGCTTGCAGCATGACCCTGACCCTCAGAGCGTAGGTGAAGAAAGCAGAGGGTAGAGCCCACCTCCCTCTGCAGAGTTTCTCCTTCCTGCTTGCCTTCCTGTGTCCTCTCCCGTAATCACCTATAGCTTGGGATCCCAGCACCCACTAGGGCTCTTTCTAGTGAATGACCAAACCCAGGGGAATGTGTGGATTCTAGACTCGCGTCTGGGCTGAGACCTGCAAGCAATCCTGTGTGGAGCTCAGAGTCCCTTAGCCTTGGCGGTTCAGCTGGGAAGGCCCTGCTGCGGAAGCCCAGCAATGCAGTCACTGCAGCCCAGGGTCAACCGTCCCGACGCCATCCACTTCCATCGGAGGAAGCTTCTGAGCCACTCTGTGGTTAAGGCAGTCTACGGAGGCCACTGCGGCTTGTGGTTTTGAGTTTTGTTTTGTTTCAAACAAAGGGAACTTAGGAAGTCAGTTGTGGCTGCGTGTGATTACAGCTGCATGTGCAGCTCAAAGATTAAGAGTACAAACGTGTCCTCTGCGGAGAGCTGGACAGGAGGCGCCTGTGTGGAAATCAGAGGGTCATGGGAGCTCCGGCTCCTGCTGGTGAGGGGCCACTCTCTTGGTGCCTCTCTCTCCCCTTTCTTCTTCCTCCTTCCCTCCTCCTCTAGCCTGGACTGACTGAGGGTGGGATCTTACTTCATAAGCCAGAAACCCAACCTGGAAGTCACACACATGGCCCAGAGGAGCCGCCCTGGGGAGGCAGCTCACTTGGGTGACATAGGACCAAGGAATGTCAAGGCTGGCCCACATCCTTCAGCTCTGCTCTTGGACCAGCACCACAGCTTAGGGTACTTGATTTGGTCCAAGTGAAGCCTCAAGCCTCTTGCAAAGGACAAAAGTCACCAGGTCCCACATTAGGATAAAACTGTCATGTGCACCCTGATGACACACTTTCAGAAGAAACTTAAGTAGCAAATATCAACTAAGAAGGGACCTCAAGGCCCTGACAATTCAAAACTGTACTTCAAATGCAGCAGTCCAGCAAACAAGTCATAATTTGCAAAGTTTGCAAGTGTTTCTGGGTATGAAGTCGTTAGGAACCCATGATGTTTCCTAACAAACCCAGCATCCAATCCCTACAAAGCTTTGATCCAACATGGTGGTCCTCCCACTCAGAGAACGAACGGGAGCTGTTAAAGAGCTGCCGTGTGAGTCGGGCTGGGAGCCCTCGCCTGCCTCCAACCTGCTTGTAAACAAATCGTCCCAATTTGAGTGGCATCAAATAATACAATGAGCCCATCGAACAGAACACCAACAACGACACGGAGCAGCTTTTAAGGCTTACAGCAAAACATAGTTATTAACCTCAAAGCTTGCCACCAGAAGACGTCGATCTGTCTTGATCCAAGCCAGGCAGACATGAGGCGCCTTCGATGATGAGAGTCCTCACATGTGTAGGATTTAATTGTGGGATTATACAATCACACTTCACAGGGAGCACCCTGCGATGAAACCGCGCTTTTAATTACTCCAGGGCCAGAAGGGAACATTAAAAGATCCACAAGTCTGCCGTGTCTAAACTCTGAGAAACATCAAGAGAACACAGAGAAGCAACTCCACGCTGACAGCCACTCGGGGAGCTGCTTCCAGTGAAGGAGACTGTGAGCTTTTCACCTGAAGCCGTCTGAGCAGAAACAAGAAGCCAGCCAGCACAGCCACTGCCGGCCAGCAAGATAGCTGCACACTTTAGTACAAGGAAGAAAAATCCAGCAGTGAGTAGAATTTACTTTGAGCTTACCAGGTACCTGAGCACCCGTGGAGAGAAAATTGTCTCAATTAAAAATGTCACGGTCTAACAGAGAGGAGTCCCTGGAAGGTGTTGGCCATTTCAAATTTATTAACCAAAAGAAGAAGGGGGGGAAATGCAACTTTTCAGAAGAACACAGCAATTTTCTGAAGAAAGAAATAATGTTAAGAGCCTGTTGGGAGAAATAAACCCTCCAGAAAAATTCCAGTGGATTCTTTATTGTATTAAAAAAAAAATCAAACACAGGTCAAAATAAATAAAGGATCAAAAAATATAATAAATCAATAGGAGCTGGAGAGACGGCCCAGTGGTTTTTAAAGCCTCTGCCTCTCTTGGGGTTGACCCAGGTTCAGTTCCCAGCACTCACACTTAGAAACTTTGTGACTTAGAAACATTGCAACTCCAGCTCCCAGGGATCCAGCGCCCTCTTGAGGCCTTTTTGGGCATGACATACAGGCAAACACTCATACAACATTTTTTAAAAATCTTTTAAAATGTTATTACACATTTATGCATTTCTATTTATGTCCACTAAGTGTTTAATATGTAAATATATTCTGATGGTTCATATTTTATGTATATTAATGTGTGGAAAGCATATATTTATTTTATATGCTCTTGTATCCTAAGATTCTCCTCAATTTGCATGGCAGATGGGGAAGCTGTTTTACATGTTATTGACTTTGCCTACACAGTGTTTCAGACATTAGCTCTTCCAGTGGTCTGCCTTCTGGAAATGGGCAGAGACCTACCTCTGTTTACCTGTGGTGTGTTTGGGGACACAGCCAAAAAAAGTTGTGAGTCGTGACTGGTGGAACTCTCGGGTGAAGCGACTCAGCGTCGTCCCAGAACGAACAGAAGGCTGAGCTCTCTGTCTGAGCTCTCTGTCGCAGACCCCGGCCTCTTGGGGGCCCTGAATCCGGGGGACATGATGAAGCCTCACACCTGTGTTCCACCACACAAATACCGCAGGGATTATTTTTACCTGCAAGTCCCGGTTGAGTGTGTCTGATCCCATATTTATAACGGCCCGAGGAGCTCAGCTCAAGAGCAACGGCCCTGAGTGACAAGGAAAGTGGTTAGAAATTGTTCCCTGTAAAAATAATGAGCCCCGCTGAAATGAGCCAATCAAAACAGCTGCTAATGGCTTCCTGTGGAGACAGGTGCGCCTGTGCAGCAACTGCAAATGGGGCACCCGGCCCGCTCCCGGATCGGCTCTGAGATCAGAGCCACTGACCTGGAGCCTGGGGACTGCTGTACTTCTTGAAATTCATCCTCAGCGCCTCCTCCACTGTCCTGTCCGCTGGGCGCTGTGTTGGGGGAGCCTGGGTATGGCAGGGCAGAGCAGGGCAGGGCTGAGCGGAGCAGGTTCATCAGCTAAGCTCTGTCCATAGAATCTTCCCAGCTGAACAGCAGAGGGTAACCGCTCTATCCCCGCACCCCAGCACCCACGCCCCAGGCCAGAAAGAGCAGGCACTGCCCATCTGGCGCTCTTTGCTCAGAATGGTCCACACCCTGTATATCACTCTGTCAAAAGCATTCACGGCTCCTCATCTGGCCCCTCCTCCCAGCCTCATCTCAAACAGTGGCCCCTCGGGCCTCCCTGCAAGCCAGAGCCACGAGGGCCGGCAGCAGAACCAGCGTTTGCTCAGTGGACAGGGCCTGCTGCAATGCGGACACTTGCGGTCCTGGGACACGCCTTCAATTCTGGAGCAGCTTTACTGTGCGCGCCCAGGACTGGCTCTGCAGGTGCACCCTGCACACAGGACACACCACTCCACTGCGTGCTTACACTCTGTCCACCACAGCGTCCTATCACAGCCCCTCTTTCTGCCTGTGTTACTTGTCCTCCCTGTGACAGAGTCCCTGCACATGTCGACCTCAAACAGGAAAGGGTTTCCCTCAGCTCAGCGCTCCGGAGGCTTTTAGGCTATGCTCGCTGCTTCTGCTGTTTCTTGGCTGCGATGGGAGATGAGGATCGCGAAGGCAGCGCATGGCATAGCAGAGGTGCTTGCTGGACAGGAAGTGACGAAGACAGACAGGAAGTGAAGAACACGGACAGGAAGTGGCGAACCCAGACAGGAAGTGACAAGGGAGGAGATTGGAAGAGTCTAGGGATAAAGCACGCTGCTTAAAGCCTGACCCCTGGGAAGCACACAGCTCTTATAGCCACTTCCTCCACCTCCTAATAGCACAGCCGGGGTCCAAGTCTTCACCATAGGAGCCTTGGGGAGCCACCTAGGTCTAACACTCACCTACAGTTTCCAGTGACCCCTTCGCAGTCATAGTGTATCCTTTACCTGGTCCTCCATGTTATCGCCAACTCCTCTGTTGAGGGCACAACTACTCTTGCCTGTCCCTTCCCCTCCCCTCCCCTTTCCTTCCCTCTCTCTGTCTGTGTCTGTTTCTCTCTCTCTCTCTCTCTCTCTCTCTGTGTGTGTGTGTGTGTGTGTGTGTGTGTGTGTGTGTGTGCCTGTCTGTCTTCTTCATAGCTTCCAGTATTTGGACAATAGAAACCAAGGTTCTCTAAATCACACAGTGTTACCTTCCCTTACTCTGTCTTTCTGCCCTCAGCGTCCCCACGCCAGCCAGGTCTGTGCCTTGTTTAGAACATTTTTTTTTTTTTTTTTTTTTTTTTTTGGTCACAACTCTGAGACCAACTCCTCAACGGTCTCCTTTCTCCCTTTATGGTGTAAGGATAACCACCCGGAACTGCCCATCCTCCCAATGTGCACGTGAATTTGGCACCCCCCCCCCCTTTGTACCTTCTGACTGCTATGGCTGTCTCATGGGGCCACCTGCCCATGAGCTCACAGAGAGACAGGCCAGGGACCAGGTGTTCATCAGCTACCTGTAATCAAGTGCTGGAGCCCAGCACTCTCCCGGTCCGGGTTGCGGTGACACAAGAAGAAATGACAACCTGCAAAGTTGAAATCAGAAAGTCTGGCTCTCCTGGCAGCCTCGTTAGTGACTGGGTGCACCTGGCTGCTTGCGCGTTTGGTCCTTCCTAGGAAGGCTTGCTGGCTCCAGGCCCCACCCCTGCCAAAGGGTGCGAACAGCAGGCAGAAGCTAAGGTGACAGATCCAGCAACCAAGCCCCCTGAGCTCTGGGGGGCCATGATGTTTTAAATCCTCTCACTGAGCTGTTAGATCTGAGTTTTCTCCCCTGCCTTTCTGTCTCCACCATGCTCCCGTTCAGGTACATGAATCAACCTTGGGATGAGCAACCAGGAGTGCTTAGTCTAGGACAGAACTGGTCTGTATCCTGAGCCCCGGCTGACTGTAGAGTCCAAGGGTACTTACTCTGGATTAAGTGGATCCTAAACTCGGCCAAACAAGGTCCATTTCTCTGCTGCTGCCAAACGGTAAGCGTGAGCACAGTGGAGCTGTGTCAGCTCTGGCTCGAACCGATGAAGCAACTGGAATCATTATCCATTTTATCAGTGGCTTTATTTTTAGCACAATTTAACAATTACATGTAAAGTGTGAGCCATAAACCTGATTTACAGAGAAACTGTTAATTTACTGCCTCCACTTGGGCGCCTGACAGTGTGTGAACTTCCATTTAGCAGTTCTAATACCCCCTCCCCTGACCCTTCCCACCCAGGGCCTGCTTAACCTTATCTTTCTATTTATCTGGTGAGACTACGTCATAATACAAAGAAGGAACTCTGGTGAGCCCTGGGTCTGTCTGAGGACCTGGGCAGAAGTGAGAACAAAGCCCAGATCACCAGGAACTCTCCTAAGAGGAGCTGTACCCTGGTCCCCCTGGTCCTCCTTGTACCGCTGTGTTGCAGGGACCCATTTGGGAGCTCGAGGTTGTCAGAGAAGCCTTGCTGGGGTAGGTTTCTAGACACCGCTCTCTGGAAGTTTCTGATGGTCTTTCTGTCAAGCACGCCCAACTGGTAGCCAAGGAGAACCCAGGGATGCCAGCTGCGTGGAAGGAAGATTTTGACCTTGGTTGTCAAGATAGCTGTCACTGTGTACTGATCCTTCAAACATATTAGCAGAAAGGATCTGGTGGTGGGGAGAGGGACGAGAGAGAGCGAGAGGAGAGGCCGGGCAGGACAGCGCCCTGCCAATGTGTTTTATTCAGCACATAGGACCTCAGGTCTTGGTCCTGTACCCCATGTCTCACCTTTAGTGCTCACAGGTCACTGCTCAGCCCACCCTGAGGACTTCCGCCTTCACTTCCCTGTCTGTCCTCACCAAAAACAACTGAGAGGTTAGGACACACTCCCACTAGCCGTCTGTCTTGGCTAGGGCACGTAGGGGAGGTCATTACCCCTCTCCTCCATCACCCCATACTTCCCTCTAATGACTGGTAAAATGGCAGCTTTTTATCTCAGCTTTTTGTTATTTACATTGAAAACAAAGGAGAGTGTTCAAGATGATGCTGCCACCTCCAACTTTCAAAAGGGAAAACCAGGCCAGCAGGTGTTCCTGAAGGCAAGACCTACCCAGGCTCAGGGCGAGGCTGGAGACCTGCTGTATCGTTGCAGTGCGGTGTATCAGAATTACCCTGTGAATTGTTTAGCAGGCTTGAGCACCTTTTGGTTGGGGGTCTGGTTGAGATGAGATGGCCCTGCTTTGCCCAGGTGGCCAGGGAAGCCAGCTTCTATGTCCCTACCATTGTTAACCTCTAAGGATGCCTTCATGTCTGCAGAAGAGTTGCATATAGGAAAAGGAGACCTATTTCTTTTATGACTCCTAACCTGTTTCTTCCTGGGGCTTCTAAGATCCTTGAGTCCTATCAGTTCCCAGGGCCCTGGCCATACGATCCTAGCAACTGAAGAGTCAAGGATTACCTAAGTCTCCATTCTTCCTGTTCTTTTAGGGCTCTTGGTTTGTGCCACTACCTTGTTCTTCTGCAAGGAGTGGTGTGGGCACCTCAGGCTTCCAGCTCTGCACAGCATGGGTTGGGGGACCAACAGTCACTGGAATGGACAAAGCCATCGCCAGCTTGGAGGATATCAGGGTTGTCAGCTCCCCATATTTGTGCCACCGAGAGCATGGGGTGCAAGGCCATGGCGGATGGAACTGGTTAAGGCAAGGCCTCAACAAGGACAGTGAGACAGAGTCCATTGTGGCACAAGGAGCACACAGAAGAGAAACTATGCAGAGGCTGAGCCACAGCTACAAGGCTGGACCAGCTGGAATGGGTAAGTGTGGAGCATTTTACCCCGGGTCTCTCAGAGGGGACAATGTCCTCCTTGTACCGCTGTGTGCCCCAATCCAAACCCGTGCTCTCTGGAGCCTCGTGGTCTGAGGCACTTTGCCACTGTATGTAAGAAGCTCCTTCCATCTATGTACAAAGTTGGGGTTTCAACCCTAGGTGTAACTCAAGACTCAACATGAGGGCTCCAATGTTGAGGAGAAGGTTTTTATTTACGGCATGATGGGGAGAACCACCAGAGACATCCACAAGAGTCTAGAGCAGGGAGAGAAAGTGGTAGAGCAAACATGGCTGCAGACTGAACCAGGCCCTGAGAGAAGGGATGGGAGGAGAGAGGGAAGAGAAGAGGAAGGAGAGGAAAGAGAGGGGCAGGAGAGACCCAGCAGACCATGAGAGGGCATGAGTGACATGCAGGGTTATACAGTGTAGGGAAGCCCATGAGGTGGAGAAGTTTATGGTGGGGCTGGGGTGGGGTAAAAAGAACCGAGGGGAGCCATGGCAGCCAGCAGACGCCAACAGGCACCACAGTTAACCAGTTCTGTGTTTCTTTCAGACCTGGCAGCCTGTATCCAGGATGTGCTACACCTTGTCTTTGTCTGTCCCAGATACAGACTTGGGGTGTGTGGTCTGCTGAAGGCTAGTCCTCAATGCCTCCTGGTTTTGCCTCAGCCAGGATGGAGTCGGTCTTGGTGACTCATAAAAGGCAGGTGTTGCAGAAGTACCAATCCATGAAAAAGAAACAAAAACAAAAACAAGACAAAACAAAAGGAAACCGAGCAGGCGCTAGGGTGAAGCCACTCAGCCTTCTGCTCTCAAGCATGTGCTTTGCAGAAGTCTGGCACCGTCCAGGCTTCCTACAGCCTTCTTAATTTGGATAAACGGGGCTGATTTCCCTTTCTGCAGGACCATTCAGGGGCAATCTCTGAGCCCCATGTCCACACAGCAAAATTTCCATCCCAGTTAAACATGATTACAGGAGCAAACCGTGTAGGCAGAAGATAAGGCACCCCCTCCCTAGCAAACAGGGTCTGTGGTTGACCAGATAGCCATGGTAATCATTCCTGAAGGCTGTTTCTTGCAATTCTTTGTTTTTCCAAGATAAGAGGAAAGAGCTCTAATGAGACATCAGAACTCAGTGCACTTAAGTGAAACCCACTCTATTCCTATAGGATCCTATGGTTTCTAGGCAAGAATAATTATTAGGTTATTAGATTTGATTTTGTTAAATGCATACATATTGGGTATCTGTGTATATTTTCCTTCTTTACCCAAAAGAAAGTAAGAGACACAGGTATCAGAGCAGGAACAGGGACATGTGTAGCTACAGAGAAATGTGTGTTGTGCACACTCAGGGAGTGAGTTCTAGCACCTTCCAGGGCTCCTGCAGCCCAGACAATCAACTAAGAACCTTCCCTCTTGGGCATCACACCACGCTATAGAAACAGACACACAAGTCTCATAATCACAAGATCCAGTACATGAAAGTCATCTAGAAATGCACAAATGTTGGACACTTGAAAATCACATTGCACACTTAGAAAGCAGCATCTTAAACAGGACACCTACTGCCTAGTCCGACCAGAGAGAGGTTGATGATTTCTGGGAAGCATTGTTGGGTACTAACCAGTCTCTGATTGTGTGACCTCAACTTCTTGTTGATAAGCAAAACACGTTCATCTCTTGTTGGGAAAGGCTCCGGATGAGTCTCTCAGTGGGGCTGAGGACAGGCTCCTTGCCCACGCATGTAATCCTTGGTTCCACTCAGGAAAAGAAGAGATCATAATGTTTTTGAGTGTTGATGTGCTAGACAGGCTGTGTTTTCTGATTCAATTTTCCTAACAGCTCAAAGAGAGGCAGCTTATATGTCTAGTTGATTTCAGAAACTCAATTGAGTGTAGTTAAGTAACTTTACCCAAACCATACAACTGGTGGTATCTGACACCATTCTGTCTGATTCTGAAATTTATTCTTGTTATTTTTTTCTCCTAGCAGCCTGGCTTCACTTCTGAAGGCTTTAGAGGGAAGAATCTTTATGTCTGGGCATGACCTAAGGCCACAGAGATGTCCAGGGGCAGAACTGAAAGGAAACTCATGGATCCTCGGACAATCCTAGCTGGCCGTGTGTATGTCTAAAGTGTCCTACCATCCTAGTTAAGTTTATGTTGGTATGATAAACAATGTGACCAGAGGCAGCTTGGGGAGAAAATGGTTTATTTTTGCTTATGACCCTTAGTCCATTATGGAGGGAAGCCAGCGTAAGAATGTAAGTTCAGAACCTGGAGGCAGGAACTGAAGCATAGACCACAGAGGACTTCTATTTACTGGCTGGGTCTTCAAGCCTTCTCAATCCACAGTCTTATATACCCTAAGGCCAGCAGCATAGGGATTGCACTGCCTCTGATGAGCCTGGTCCTTCTAAACCCAGGACAACCAGGACTACACAGAGAAACCCTGTCTTAAAAAAAAAAACCAAAAGAAAGAAAGAAAGAAAGAAAGAAAGAAAGAAAGAAAGAAAGAAAGAAAGAAAGAAAGAAAGAAAGAAAGAAAGAAAGAAAGAAAGAAAGGGAAAGGAAAGAAAGGAAGGAAGGAAGGAAGGAAGGAAGGAAGGAAGGAAGAAAAGAAAAGAAAAGAAAAGAAAAGAAAAGAAAAGAAAAGAAAAGAAAAAATGCTCCACAGATCTTCCTATAGGCCAGTCTTGTAGAGGCAACTCCTCAACTGATGTCTCCCCTTCCCAGGTGACTGTAGTCTGTGACAAATTGACAAAAAAATAACAAGCTCATCCAGGAACATCGAGCACAAATGACCTGACGCACAGAAGCCATCCCAGAGCAGTCATTTGCATTTTGCTTTTCTAGCAAGAAAAAAAAAGAAGTGTGCTTCGTTTTTGTCCCAATTTTGAGGAACAAAAGCTGCTAAGGGCTTAAAGTGGGGGTGGGCTGGAAATATTGCATTCTGGCCCTTCGTTCTCCATGGAGAACCAGATTAGGATGTCCGTAGCCCTGTAAGCCTTGCATACCCCAGCTGGTCTATTGGAGGAAGGGAGGTGGGAAGAAATGAGTATCTCAGTGCTGAGACGGAGTCTCTCAAGTCTCTAGTCTCTCCCTGGGAATGCTTGGCAGGGCAGAGTCAGAATCAGTGGAGAGCTGACAGCAGGGGCAGCTATCGCCTGCCTTTCCCCAGCCTCCCAGGGGTTAACTGAGAGGTCAGTGAAGAACATAAAGCTATTTGCCAGATATAGTGATAGGTAATAGATAGGCAGCCAGTGCACCTGCTCAGGGGATGGGAAAAGGTGGACCCAAGCTGGGTTCATGTCGGGACATCACCTCCTGGTTTGTCTCCGGGTGCCCTTGGCTGTGCCATCTACAAGCTGGGCCTTTATCTTTGATCTAGGCAGAGCTACCAGCCTTCCCTGAAAGACAGATGCCTTCTCTTCCATGCAAGAGCCTTATCTTTCCATATCAAAAATATTCCCACAGAAAGCAGAAAAGCCACCTCAAATGTCATGCTGCTTATGTGGGTGGTTTTGACCAGACTGTCAGGGAGGCAGGGCTCTTCCTAAGGACATGTTGGAAACAAGGCTTGTTTAAGAGCCTTGCAACACAGAGCATTTCAAAAATAGATCACGTATGTCCTAGACTCCTGAGCATGTGAAGGGCATCTTCTCCACCATACGATGGGGCTGAGATAAGGACCTAGTCAAGACAAGTACTACACCTGGGTAAAGAGTGTCCTTCAGGAGGCTCACATCTGAAGACTCAGTTGTCAACCTGTGGCACAGTTGGGAAAGAGGCTCCAGAACTTTCTGAAGATGGTTTCTTATGAGAAGAATTTTAGGTCATTGGGAGTGTGTCCCTGAACGAAGTGGTATAGGGATCTCTCTGTCTCTGTCTCTCTCTCTGCCTCTCTCTCTCCTCCTCCTCCTCCTCCTCCTCCTCCTCCTCCTCCTCCTCCTCCTCCTCCTCCTCCTCCTGGCCATCATGAGTTTTTCTTTACCTCCCTACCCACTCCACACCAGGGACTCTCTTCATCACCATAGGTCCAAATACCTGACCAGACCATGAACCTCTGAACCCTGAAATCTTGAGCTAAAACAAAGTCTTTCTCATAAACTGATTTGCCTGAAAGATTTTCTTGTAGCGATGTAAACAGGAGAAGCCAATCTTGGACTGAGTCACCCCCAAATGCCAGCAGATGCATCTTCAGAAGAATGTCCTTCAGGAGGCTCACGTCTGAAGACTCGGTTGTCAACCTGTGGCACAGTTGGGGAAGAGGTTCCAGAACTTTCTGAATATGGTTTCAGTGTCCTCAGACTTTCTGAAGAAGTGTCGTACTTGGGGGTGCTGGGACATATTTATACAGAAGAGGTGAGAGGGGACAGAGCAGAGATGGCTGCAAAACTCGGGATGCAGATCTGTAAGTAAGGCAAGCAGAGGGGCAGTTAGAGAAATGGGGTGATGAATTGGATGGGGGAGAGGAATAGGAATGATAACTGACTTGGGAGTCTGAGGTCAGACTCCTCGAGTTGTGGAAGGCCTGCTCCAGAGCTGTGAAGAACACTGGGCCTCATTCAGATGGTAACTCTTGACTTTCCAGTGGAGTCAAGAAAAGAAACGTGTCTGGGGACCAGAGCCCTAGAATGGTGGGCACTGTGAGTGAGTAGTTCCAGGGGGCGGGAACAATTGGAGAGAAGAGCCAGAGGGGGTGGAATGGAGACTGGGAGCACTCCACCCTCTGCAGGCTGACCAAGGAGGAGCAGGAGACAGCAGAGGGGCTGGAAGGCAATGGAAGATGGGCAGGAAGTAGCTCAGAGGAGGGTGGAGAGAGGACAGAGTCTCAGGAGCGTGGAGGAATCCCCTGAGATCACTATGCTGAAAGAATGAAGTGTGTATCCCTCAGCACCTGCAGCACGGGTGTCCTTAGCAACATGGAGAAGGTCAGTGCTCGGTGGCAGGGATGGACTTGACCACATGCCAGGCAGGTTGCAGCTGCTGAGAATCCAAAACAATTCCTGGAATCTACTTAACCCGGGGCTTGGCACGGCATCATTCATCCCCTCTGCCTTCCGGGGAGTGAAGTATTATTAGGTCACGCTTGAGATTCTGCTAGCCTTGAGGTCTGCTCCAAGCAGCGTCGGGGTGTACAATGTGCAAATGAACATTTTCATCCAAGAGCATTGGTGCCCAGGCCTCCTGGCTCAGTAAATTCTCAGGATGACAAGGGAGCTATGTAATTAGCTCCTTATTTCTTTCTTTCCAGTGGCCTGGGCAGCCTCTGGGTGGAGGCTGGTCACAGACTCATGGCCTGAGCAGTCCATTTTTACTCATCATGGAGGAGACCAGTTGTGTTGCGAAGGCCTCTGAATGTGTCAGGATGGCTGGGTTTGCTCATCATCTGGCTAACTGTGCTGCAGAATGTCTACAAGTTGTAGTCTGACAGTGACCTTCCAGATGCTCATCAGATTAGGGTTCAAAGGTAGACCAGTTGTCTCAAAACCTCCTTTATGGTTTGAATCAATTCAGTGATTTAATGCTGCATATTCTAAGTCACTGCAACTGAACATTGCTAAATCTGAGGCTCCAAATGATGTCCATGTGTGGGAACTAAATTCAGACCCAAGCTGCCTCTTCCCATGTCTGAACTTGGAAACCTCTCACCAGCCACCCAAGGGAATTTCAATGCCAAATCATATGACATTTCCTATTCGTGGCAGAAGGCTAAGCTTCCAAAATCAGGGAGCCAGACACTCTGATGGCTCTGGCTTAAGCCATATTGTTCTGGAATCCTCAGAAGGAAAATTCACTGTGGCTGTACTGTAGAGCTTCTGCATGCACATCAGCTGTACTGTGTGATTTTGCATATTTCTGAGCTGGACTGCCAGACCACTTTCCACTTTTCATTTTGATATAGGAACTCATTAGGTTTTGCCTGGGCTGGCCTTGAACTCATAGTGTAGACAAGGCAGTCCTTCAACCTGGACAGGCCATGCCTCAGCTTCTCGTAGCTCCGGTTATAGGCCTGTGCCACCAGCTACTTCGTGTCCGTATTCATCTTGACTCACCGTGTATGAAGAGTTCCAAAGTAGTCCTTGGCAACAGCACTGATGGCAATATTAACCTGGAAATTTGGGGCATCCCTGAGCATTAAGTGCCATGGAGTTCATAGCGTCTGTGTGTGATTGCTCCTGTGCCACACTGAGTGGCTACAGCCCCCTTGGGCTATTTCTCTGGACAGCCCCAACTTGACAAGATTGGGACCCTGGCAGAAAACTCCCAATCTCTCTGGGGTTTGCATTGGATATATGGGGAACCTGGGGGTCTGGAAGGCTACGTGTTGATCAAGGCTCAGAAGCACTGGCTGTTACTGCAGAATCCTGTCTGCGCAACCTGAGTCTCCCCCTTGCCCCATGCAGCCAGATGTTAAGTCAAAGTTGGAAAGAGGCCACTCTTCATCAGATCTGTTCAGAAGATCCCAGTGAAGGGCCCAGTGCTCCCTGGTTCCCAAGGCTTCCATGTAGCTTGAAGATCCATCACTGTCCCAATCCCCTCTCCACTATAGCCAGGCCACCGAGCCTCCCCACGTCAGGACAGTCTGTACTCTTGGAAACATTTGCCTGTCTGTGACCCAGCTCTCTTTAGTCCTAGAGAGCTCTGACACCAGGAAGATCTACAGCACCCTCATGCCTGACATATTAGGCCATGGCAGTCACATGTAAGGAAATCTTACAGGTGACTGATAGCTTGCTGGGGTTTGCATGTAAGCTGCAAGGAAAGAGAAGAGCATGGGGGCAGCTGGGGAGGAGCTCGGGGCATAAGCGTGTGGCTTTTACCTTCTCTTAGGGTGTTGCGATGGCTAATTTTATGCCAACATGATGCAGGCTAGAGTCATGCAAAAGCAAGGAACACTAATCAAGAAAATGCCTCCGTAAGATTGGACTACAGACAAGCCTGTAGACCATTGTCCTAATTAGTGGTTGATGCAGGAGCGCTCAGCCCACCATGGGCGGTGCTGCCCCTGGCCTGGTGGTCCTGGATTCTAATAAAAAGCAGCTGAG